>NW_027041182.1:0-350821 GCF_037179485.1 Ochlerotatus camptorhynchus
GTACGGGGTGTAATTCGAAAATCAAAAATTGCGACCGTAACGAAAAGGTGTTAGGTTTTGAATGCATATATCTTTGTCACTCATAGATGAAATTTAAATCCAAAAACACCAATCGAAAGGAAATAACTCTACACATATGCTGAAATAAATACTTTTCCAAGTTTAAATGTTAAAACTTTTAAAAAATGACTTATAATCGTTATAATCGAGTACCACTTGGGTTCTTATTGAACCTGTTGGACAGTGTGGTGGGAAGATCGCTCAAGGTATCAGCAGCAAGCAATAGCAACATCATCGCCAGCGGTAAGAGGCGGAATTTTCCCCTCCCCTTTCTTCTCTCTCTGCCATCGTGCAGAAAACTTCCTCGCATCAGACGAATAAGTGATATCACCATGACAACCAGCGGTGGGGTGGAAGCCCGAGCAAAGTCTGAGATCAAATTGAAATCTAAATTTGATGTTGTGATTTCACTAATAATGATTACTCAAGTTGCTGTCGTTTTGACCGTTTTAACGGTTAAAACATCAAAATTAAGAGCAAAAAAATCTTCCTGTGACATCACATTGAAAACTATTTCTACTATCAGTGAAAGCAAACTGAAAACTAAATTTGATATCAATTTTTCCTGTTGATAACAAAACAAGTATTCAATTTGATGTTATGCTAAGGCAATGAAAACAAACCCGCAACAACATATTTTTGAAGAGCAAATGTACAGCAAAATGAAAACAAAATTTGGTATCAAATTTGTCCATTGCGTAAACTGAAATCAAATTATGATTTCAGTTTGATGTTGATATCAAAACTTGATTTCAATTTGCTGTCATTTTGATGCTGGACTTTGCTCGGGAGGAGACTCACCTATGCCATGAGCTGCTTTTGCATTAAGCTCAATTCGCATCTACTCGATATCATCCGACTAACGATTTTCTTCAAAGAAAAGCTAAGGATGAATTGCTTGCCTTTTTAAATTAATCTGCTACTAATTTGTAGACTGTTATAAATGAATTTTATTCGGTACTCCCAGATAGAACCTTAAACTTCTTTTCGAAGAATTCTGAAATAAAGGAAAATTATGCCAAAAGAAAATGCATGAGAAAGTTCCAATAAAATTCTGTTACGGGCTTTTTTCAGAACACAAAAAAAACCCACACAAATAACGGAGTGCACAATTTTGTAGATTTCGTGCGTTTTGTCATCGCATATCGATTATTTTGCATTAGAAAACGGAGTGTTAATGCAATGGGAAAAAGGTGATTTCCCTATAGCAAATTACAGATTTCAGTTTGAAGCACTGAAATTATCAGACGGTACCTCTATTTATGCTTTAAAATTAGCATTGTAAGTCCCTCCTACTTGGAAAATTATGCTATGGAACGACTTGCTATGCTGCGCCTCAATTATAATACCCCGGATTTTTTTCTAATGGGGGTGGGGCATAGCAAGCCGTGTCAAAGCATAATTCTTCATGTAGAGACCTGCATTGCTAATCTAAAAGCATGAAAGCAGTCAGAGGTAATGCGTCACCAGCTACTGGTTGGGATGTCGGAGTAGGTCCTCAACTCGAGGTAGGAAATTCAAAATAATTTTTGACAAGCCCTTGGAAATGCATACGTTTGACGCTTAACTATGATGCTTGCTATCAAAACATTTAACAGGCGAAGAACTTGTCAACGAACTTTTGCTCTGATTTTGACGTTGAACTCAGTTATTCCCCCTAATTTTCAATTACTGTTATACTAAACACGTTCTTATTCGGGTCATGGAGGAATATTGGAATGCAGGAGAAGTTTTTTGATAATTCTAGTCTTAGATATTAGAATAAAAAATGTACAATGTTTGAGAGAAATTCTGCCTAATTTAAATGTACCATCTAGGTTAGATGATAGAGTTCTATTATATGTAAGGGATGAGTTAACTAGAGTTATATGGCAAAATCAATATTCAAAATAATTTAAAGAGTAAAGTGTATTTTACAAGGCTGTTCATTATCGCCACAAGTTTTAAATTATATAATGCAAGAGGATTTGAACAAAGTTACAAATGGAATTCCAGAGCTCATATTGTTAGATGTATACACTTAGAAAAAATCACCGACTTCGGTAATTCATTTACCGAATTCTCAAAAGCTGAACGGTCGGTAATGATTTCGGTAATCGAGAACATTACCGAAAAATCAGTAAACTGAATCAGCAAAATTAGCTGTCAAATTTACCGAACGATCGGTAACGTTTACCGCTGTGCATTGCTTGATTTGTAGTCGACTTTACCGGAGAACTGTAATTTCGAGGACGATATGAAAATTTAAAATTACCGAGAGATCTGTAATTTAAAAAAAAAGTAACCGACTCAACCGTAATTTTTTTTAATATTTTTTAAAGGTGGCGGTCACTGCAAACCATGCAACAATTTGGCTGCAGTCGTGATCAATGTGTTAGTGTTGAAAATTGCTCCACAAATGAACAAAAACAAGTTTTTGTCGGAAGGATTCGGCGCTACACTGAAAACAGGGAAGCATTGGATGAAGATTCCAAATGCTGTTTTCAGATCGTCACCAACGGGAATGGAACTTGGACTGACAGAAAAAAAAAACAAGCAACAACATCGGCCATCTGTAATCGATATTTATTTAGACAACGAAAATTAATTACTTACGGAAAATATCTTGGTGTTGCATAACAGCCTCCATAATTGCACCTTTTTATTTTTCAATAATACGAACGTTTTCAAAGTCGATCGAAAATCACAATATGGTGGATTTGACGTTTACCGAGACCGTTACCAAACTCAGTAATGGAACGCTTTGTTTACCGAAACTTCAGTGAAATATTTCACCGAATTCAGTGATGAAGATGATTTAAAAATGTTTACCGTTTTCGTTAAGTTAAAATGAAATTACCGAAATCCGGTCATTTCATTTACAGTTTTCAGCAATAAAGCGAGAAAATACCGAAACATCTGTAATTTTTAGCATTACCGATTTAAGACGGTTATATTTTTTTAATGAACTCAGGGTCTCTGTTTAAGTCTGTAGATTGTCTTAAACTTCCAATTGTTTTAGCATTTGCTGACGATATTTTAATAGGGGAATTTACGTATTCTTGGCAATCTAAGCAGCTACCGCACTTCTATTAGCATTTCCTCAGTGTCACGCACACATATGACGTGTCTGTTTGTTTACATTTATCTGCTGCTAGCTACTCTATCCATTCCAATCGACAGAACTGTCCAAAACGGTTTGAAAACGTTTTTAAGGCGCTCCAAACTTCTCAGGTGAGTGTGACTATTGTCGGCAGCCTCTTTTACTTCGGCAACCTTTCCGTTTAAACTGTGTGTTAACCAGTTGTTCTATTATCGGCAACTCGAAATCAGCCGTATTTTCATGTGCTTATGTTTCATTTGAAGAAACAGGTTTTATCAGTCGTAAAAATGTATTAGGATTGAACCTGAAAGGCTAAGGAATCGTTTAAATACATTCAGCGAAGTGTTTCAATGAGAAAATACAGCGAAATTAACGTTTAAATTGTGGTTGCCGAAAACAGTCGATGGCTGCCGAAGCCATCATTTACCCTAATAGCTAGGAATGTTGAAGAACTAAAGAAAATACTTAAAATGTTAGAAGAGAAATTAGCAAAAGTAGGACTGAAGATCAATAGGGAAAGAGTCAAATACTAGCTACACTTCCAAATAATAAAGCAGTTCAGGTAAAGGAACTGTCACCCCAGTAGGCCTGTGTTCAATCCCAGTCGGTGTCGCCGGTATGTTCTGAGGCATTACATCTCTAATCACGCCTTCCTTCGGGAGGGAAGTAAAGCCGTTGGTCCCCGGTTCATGAGTTGATGGGTCAATATGTAGGGTCCAGGTGTGGGAGCTGCCTCCCTGACGTCGGTAGCATTGGTGCTCAGCACGGAAAACAAGATCGATGGAAAACAAGATCGATGGAAAACAAATCAATGCAAAAAAAAGTAAATGAAATAACACTCAATGGAACTTCATTTCAATCTAGTGAGTACATAAAATATCTAGGTGTTTGTCTTACAGCGACACTGCATGGGAAACTAACGGAGCTTGTTCCAGTTAAAAACAATCCGTTTGTTTCCTGCCAGGATAACCTCGATCGCGCGTGATCTATTTTACGGTTTTAGCTAGAACTTAAAAAAAGCGATACTGACGGTAAGGTGTGCACCTGAGTGCAAGAATATAGTTGGGACTTGTGGGGGAAAAGACATTACGATTTATCCAGGCTAATATGGTAGAAAATCGTAACAGATAGATATTAGGTGCAACGCTCCAGAATGTTTAGAAAAATAGGGCGCTGATTGATCCAGTTTGGGATACATTATTGATTGCATTCTAGAACGTTATTTCATTTAAATAGCTTGTTTAATCAGGGCTTAAGCAATCGTCACGTCGTTCATAGCTTGGTGATAGCCTGAAAAAAGCAAATCGAAACATTGCACGTCGCGTGAAAGTGGAACTTAAGGAAGGCCTTGTAGTGCATATGGAAAGGTTGTAATCAATTAAACATAAATTTACCGTTAATCAGTTTGATGTCTACATTCATGAAACAACACAAAGACACACGCATGATAAGAATTTAACCTTTTTAGAAGATTATCAAAGTTTCACATCTTCGGTCGATGAAACCAAGTAGGCACTCATCTTATTTCCTTTCAAAGGTAAGGGAGCAGATGAGTGTACTGGTCGAAAGATCATATATGATTACCTTTGTATGGGTCCCCTCACATTGCTCAATCCCAGGCAATGAGAAGGCGGACTCTCTCGCAAAGGTGGGCGCGCAGGAAGGCGAATTTTATGACAGGCAAATTTCACACGATGAATTTTACCATTTAGTGCGTCAGAGTACCCTTTCGAGTTGGCAAACCGATTGGGACAATGGAAATCTTGGACGGTGGTTACATTCAATTATTCCTAAAGTTTCTTCGAGAGCGTGGTTTCAAGGCTTGGGCTTAAGTCGTGACTTTATTCGCGTGATGAGTAGACTTATGTCCAACCACTACTCGCTAGATGCGCATCTCAATAGAATAAACCTCGTGGACAGCAACATATGTCGGTGTGGAAACGGTTACGACGACATCGATCACGCAGTTTGGCAATGTACGGATAAAGACGCCGCCAGAGAGCGACTTTTGAATACCCTCGAGGCCCAAGGAAGACAACCCTGTATCCCTGTCAGAGACGTGTTGGGTACCCGCGATCTCTGCTATATGCAGTCGATTTATGTGTTTCTGCAAATGTCTAGTATAAGAATTTAATTCGTTTGTCTTTTGTATCTCTTTATTAGTTTTTGTTTGTCTTGTCCCCCGTCTCGATGAGCCTCATCGTCGCCCACTGGTCACCATAGCCGGTCGAACTCCAGACGAATCTAGAACCACACTACCGTTCACACTGGCGACAACGCTCTGATGAGGCAACGATACCCTACTCCCAAGCTCCTCCCCTTTTCCTATCCTTCGACAATGTACCCCTCTAACCTCGAGTAAATAAGCCGCGAGTATCCGGCCCAACTCCTACTAGACATAGAATTAAGTGAATTTTGTTACAAACAAAGAACAATGAATTATCGGCTCCGTAAAGCTAACGCGAATGAGCCTTACAAATAAACGAACTAGATAAAAAAAAAGTTTCACATATTTTGATAAACTATCGCAAAACAAAATGTTCGATTTTTAGCCGTATGGCAAAGAAAGTGTCCCACTAAGCGAAGTAGTATTTTGAAGTAAATGTTATGCTACTGAATTAAAGAATTATAAGCTGGACTTTTGTCGTTAAACTCAATATATGTTGTTCTGCTGAAATACAGTCGCCCAGAGCACACTTCATCCACGTTATCTTAATATTGGCTACAATTTCGACTTGGGCCAAATACTGGAGCTAAGGCCACAAATGGCTCACCTACTCTGTTTCATTTACTGTGGAAAAACACTATTTTCATGAAGATTACGCTATTTAATCAAGTTTTGACAACTTCTGGACACAAACATGTGGTTTATTTAAGTCTTTTCCACCATAAAGGGGTAGTGTAAGATTTGTAGTGGCAACACTTATCCAAATCTGCTATTAAGTTTGCAATTTTTTGCCCTATTTCTGAAACGAACTTTTGGCAAAAGTCGTTCTGGACTGTAAACTCATCAAAGTTCTGTTACAGAAAGTTGTAAATCTAGAATGAGGGATCCTATGTATGGAAATAAATTGATTGTAAAAGCTTGGAGATTTGAGAAATTTTAATTTTTTCAACTGTGGTCGAACTTTTTCCCCACCTTACTCTACGTCTGCTGCTCGGATGCAAAATTATTCCTTTCGTTAAGTTCTTCTAACTAGTATATAGTTCACTTTCATCCAGCCTTGCCCATCAGTGCAGAGATGTTATCGCAATTCATAGTGTCTATAAATTCCACTTCTATTAGAAATAACCTACCCTAATGTTCATCCGGTTGAGACATCATTCGGTTTTACGACGTACACACACAGGCACCTCATAATCTGTTCCATCAAGTTCTGCCGCAATGGCCAAAATATTTCCGTCCCGTCCAATTAATTTTACACTCACAAAGTGCTCCCCAATTCCGAGCCTCGACATGCACGATACATACATTCGTCTTCACGCGATAAAATTCAAATTATGATTTTATGATCACGATTATAAGCGGTCCTCGTTTGTTTCACTCACCATGAAGTCCCAAAAAAACAAGTTAAAATAAAGAGGAAGCAGGAAGGCGTTGCCACTGCGCGGTATGTCCGAAATCTGATGATCTTTCGAAAAATGTTGTTTTTCGCTTTTGCTGCACTTGACGACCGGCACATCATATAAAAAGAAATAAAAAGAATCAACAGGGGGAAAACGATTCAGACTGAATGAATGACGATGATGATGATGGCAACGGATGGTGGAATGGTCAGCTGTATGCGGCCATTTACATCGGATCCAGCGATGCATCTTCAATGCAACTGGCAATGTGCAGCGGTGTATATTTTCGTTGTTTATTAAAGCTGTCTAATTTGGAAACAGCCAGGCTAATTAATAATTCATTATTTAAAATTCTGCAGCGGGGCTTTTTTTATCCCCTATATTTTTAAACCACCTCAGCGCATGGGAAAGTACGGACAGACATGGTGGAGCCACTCCGAGTCGAGTGGTGCGCGTCCTTAGGTATGTGCTTCATTGCGGTAGCCTTTCAATCATCGCTTTTCAAAATCAACACGGGATCAGCTCTATATACGTCCATCATATGGTCACTCCTGCGCATTCTCCAAAACTTTTAACAGCTTCTTGACCTCGAATCCGCTAGTGTCGTGATCTCAACCATCAACCAACCAACCTCATCAGCTGAATCGCTTCTATCTCTATCGAAAATCCTAGGCGACTCACATTATTGCTAGCCAGTGGCCTAATGGATTCCGTTTTTGTCTACAAAGAGTCGGCCGCTCCTAAAGCTGCCTATCCAAATAGACGCGGTATCCTTTTTCTGGCAGTTTGATTGAAGCTCTCCTGTCGGCAGTAAGGTAATTGCCGGTCCAATGCGTGGATCGAGACTCGCAGACTGCGTGGATCTGGCGAGATGACGCTGCATGAATCGATGTGGTTTGGTTGAAATGAAGCTTTTGGTTCGCTGCGGTTGATCGCGGATGAAGAATAATATTTCAGATTGCATCGGTTCGGTGATCCACTGGGTGTTCCGCGAAGTTGGTTAGGTGATTATTAAAATTAGAACTTGGTTCATGTTCTTCTTCGTTTTCTTCAAAGCGTTTCAGTGGCGAGCGTGTTGCCGGCTCTCGATTTTGTCTTCTAGATGCACTTCCACAGTTATTCAATAAGAGCTTTCTAAGCCAACCCAGGCAAGAATTTGTATATTGTGTATACACCGATACTCAATGCTCACACGGACGATGAGAGCGACTCAAAATTGAATTGAATTCGACTCAATTTTGCAAAAAGTACGCTCAACAAAGTGAGTAAAATTTCTCTCGATTTTCCAGGAAAAGCTTCTCGAATATGTGGAAAATCGAGAGAGGATTAACTCAGTCTTGTAGAACACTCCTAGACTGAGAAAAATTTCATGGATTTTCCTCATATTCGAGAAGATTTTCCTGGAAAATCGAAGATTTTTTTTTCTTTTTGCGAGCAAATTCACAGTTTGATAATTTGAGTCGAATTCAACTCAATTTTCTGTCGGCATCGTCCGTGCAGGGCAGTTGAGATAATTTAAAACTTGAATGATTTCTTCGGTCGGACCGAAAATTGAACTCGCTGCCTCTGGCTTGGTAATATCACAAATAGACGTCCAAACTGGAGCAAATTTTGTCAAAGATTTTGTGTAAATTTTCAAATTAAAATACTTTAGAATCCCAAGTAACATTTTATGTTTTATGAAATACTACAAAGCTACTATAAAACAACATTCATAAAACCCTGGTCAAGACTGCTTTGCCATTGATGTATCCACCAAAACCTCATTGATGCTAGAATCTGTCTAGTTGGCCCACCCTGGTGAAGGTTCTGAAGGTTATATTTTCGAAGCTCTTCAAGATTGATTTACTGCAAAATGGTTGTGCGATAAACGCATTGAGATCCATTTTAAAACCGTATTTAAGCTACAATAAAAGCTATTTGGCAACAATTAAAATCATTATCCGAGCCATTTACCCTAGCTGCTAGGATTCATAAATACCATCCGATCTTATCAAAATAATTAAAATAAAAACTGATAGTATAAAAATCCTGCCAAATTTCGAAAATTATAAAATAGTTCTCATGAAGTGGCCTACTTTAAGGTGCCATATAAAATTTGATAAGAAATGTACGTGAAAACATCGAAAAACTTGAATCCGCGCACGGAAAACATCGATTTTACAAATTATTTTACATTAAGAAAAAAAAAATATTCTTCAGATCGGTCATTAAGCTTAGCCGAGATTTTTGTTTCTCATGATTTTTGCATTCTAAGTATTTTATTATTGTTTAATTAACTAGAATAAAGTTATATCCAAGGAAACATCGATTAAAATCGAAGATTGTAAAAAACAAACAAAATCATTGTAATATGCACACTTAGAAAAAATCACCGACTTCGGTAATTCATTTACCGAATTCTCAACAGCTGAATGGTCGGTAATGTAATCGGTAATCGAGAACATTACCGAAAAATCTGTAAACTGGATCAGCAAAATTAGCTGTCAAATTTACCGAACGACCGGTAACGTTTACCGATGTGCATTGCATGTGAGAGATCTGTAATTTTTTAAAAAGGTCACCGACTCAACTGTAATTTGCTTTAATATTGTTTCAAGGTGGCGGTCACTGCAACCCACGCAAAAATTTGGCTCCAGTCGTGATCAATAAGTTAGTGTTGCAGCTTGCACCACCAATGAACAAAACCGTTGGCGACGATCTGAAAACTTAAGTTTTTGTCGGAAAGATTCGGTGCTACACTGAAAACAAGGAAGCATTGGAAGAAGATTCCAAATGTTGTTTTCAGATCGTCGCCAACGGGAATGGAACTTGGAGCGACAGAAAAAAACAAGCAACAACATCGGCCATCTGTAATCGGTATTTATTTAGATAACGAAAATTAATTATTTACGGAAAATAGCTACGATTCGCTCATCTTGGCGTTGCATAACAGCCTCCATAATATCTCCTTTTTTATTTTTTACAAGCACGAACGCTTTTAATGTCGATCGAAAATAACAATATGGTGGATTTCGACAGTGAGCATGCATAAAGGCCTATAGGCGATGATCGATTCTCTTCGTCGATGTTCTCTTTCGTTAATAACTCGCTAGATTTAACGTTTATCGGTGCGTTTGCTGTTGCTTTTGATAGCCAATACAACCTGTTACTACTCTGAATTGAACAAATTCTAGAAAATTGTTTCGCTTAGCTGTAGCAATGCAAAGAGAAAATCGATGATCGCGTATTCGCCCTTATGCATGCTCACTGTCGATTTGACGTTTACGACCGTTACCGAACTCAGTAATGGAACGCTTTGTTTACCGAAACTTCAGTAAAATATTTCACCGAAGTCAGTGATGAAGCTGATTTACAGACCTGCCGGTAAAAATGTTTACCGTTTTCGGTAAATTAAAATAAAATTACCTAAATTCGATCATTTCATTTACAGTTTTCAGCAATAAAGTGAGAAAGTACCGAAACATCTGTAATTTTTAGCATTACCGATCTAAGACGGTAATTTTTTTTACCGAAAGCAGGGTCTCTGTTTAAGTGTGTGGCGGAGGCATAAAAGTTGATTTTCATGGGCCATTTGTGAAAAAGTTATTTTGCTTTCAAGAAATCCTTAACAAATTCATAAGGTTTTGAAATGGCTTTTATGAAGAAAACTTGTAGACTGAATTGTATTCATCTAAAGTCATTTTGCTTGATCCTAGCCCGTTCAGATTTATGGCAGCATTTATGGCGGCAATGTTGCCTACAAAATGTTAAACGTCTTTCCATAGTTGCGCTGAGCGATTCAGCGTTTTTCCAGGCGATTCTCTCCCGATAGCTTGGAAGCAGTTACTCAGAAAGTGTTCACAACATTTTGCACAGCTGTAACTTCGATCATTCCCGAAAAGATTCCCTTCTTCGGGATAGTTCTGGAAGTGTACCATCAAACAATGCAGGAATGTACGGTTGAATGATTTTTTTCCAAGTGATGACCCTTTCGCCGAATAAAATCGCATCTATGGATCGGAAACCTGACAGTTTCAGTGGTTTGCTGTCGGTACTGACACAAGTTAGTCCGATCTTCATCTATTCGCAAGGTCTGGAGAAGGCTGGTCTGTTTTCAGACTGTTTTGACAATGTTTTGTGAATTTGAGGACCACGCTCACTCCACTCTTCTCCACCAGATGCTCAGTCGTTGATGGTACCCGTTCCGCCGGACGTGTTGGTAAATTTTACTGAAATCGACTTCCCTTCGGTCGTTAGCATCGCTTGAATTTTTTCTCCAACTTCGTTTATCCTTCGAGATATCCTTGTCATAAATTTGGTTCCATCCATCCTTAAAATTCAATTTGTAAACAGAGGAGATTTTATGATACACTTTAAAAAGCGTTAAAAGCAACAAGATGTGCGTTTGGCTCTCATTTAAAACCTAATGGTTTTATGGTTCCTTTTATAATGATAGAAAACGTTTATAGAGTATTTTATCAAGACATTAATAAAAAAATGCTAATGCAGTTTATGATTTATTTATAGATCAGTTTTATGGTAGGATTGAGAACTACTTTAAATTTAATTTTAAAACAAGACAGTTTTTGACTTCTCTCCAGACTGTAAAAGGTTTTTAAAACAGCGAAAAGGGGAACTACTAAGCAGGAACCTTTTACCCTGTGAAATGCTGTATTTAAACTAAATGGATTATTCATTGCCATTATAAAACCATCATAAATCAGAGTGGATGCCAAATGATTGCAGAATTGTTACTAGAGAAATGACTTGCACACTAGCGCCACGTAGGTTACCGCTCTCTCTATCACTGCACGCGCCTAAAAAAAAAAAATCAAAAGATCCTCTTGTAACTGCACCATTCCATGCGAGCTGTTTTTTTTTTGAAAATCGTATGTACCTACCAACATCGAGACCAAAATTTAACCATCGGTCATGCTAAGGGTCTCCTAAAATGGTTCCGTTGCTAGAGACTAACTATAGAAATTACTATCTATGCATCGTAGTACTTATACTACTATCAAATCGAAAGGCAGACATTTTCACAACCACAACATGTATAGCGCTGTATGATGATGTACTGCTAGTTTCTAATATTGCATCCAGCTTAAATCCCTACAGCAGAAGTAGTTTAGTCCAATTCTCGAAAAAAAAAACAACCGACAGCATTGTGTACAAACGGCGCCGGTGGTGTAGTGGTAAGCGTGATTACCTCTCACCCCAGCAGGCCTGGGTTCAATCCCAGTCGGCGCCGCCGGGATGTTCTGAGGCATAACATCTCTGATCACGCCTTCCTTCGGAAGGGAAGTAAAGCCGTTGGTCCCCGGTTCATGAGTTGATGGGTCGATAGGTAGGATCCAGGTGTGGGAGCTGCCTCGCTGGCGTCGGTAGCATTGGTGCTCAGAACGGAAAACAAGATCGACGGAAAACAAATCAAGAAAAAAAAAAGCATTGTGTAAAATTGGCCGCGAAGAAACGGTGAGCAACTCCGTTTACGATTTTTGCACCCTGGACGCTGACTACAGCTGGGAAAACCTGTTTGAAGGATCTTCTGGAGTAGATTTTGGTGGTACGAAATCAATTCAACGAGGACTCTGAATATGGACGTCCTTAGTCCAAGTGCTTAGCGTCCAAGTCCTAAGAGAAGAGGTGACAATACGGGGGCGAAAATAAACTACTTTTCTGTCAAACGTGAACCAGCTCCTGATTGGCCGATTTCATGTGCGTAAGATAGAGACAGAGATAGATAAAGATAGAGATAGAGATTGAAATAAAAGAGGAAGAAGCCAATTGTCACCTCTTCCTCTTAGTCCAAGTCCAAGTCAAAAATGAAAACTTACTTCTGACAGGTGAATGAAAATTGCGCCACCTTGATGCTTATTGCCACTTGAATCTTTAATTTGAAATGACGGTTACGGAGTTTTACACATGCGGAAATTCAAGCTTGAATGTCTGTCTGTGGTAATACCTGCCTAGGCTTTGTGAGGACCCTTAGTTCATGTTGCAGTTGGGTAAAATTTCCATTGTTTCTAAGACCCGTAGAAAGATTGTAGGTACATGGTTGAGGAAGCTCACTTGTGTCTTTCTTAATACTCCATTGCTCCCACATAGAAAATAAATTTTCGATAGTTGGAGATCCTGAACGTCAAATATCAGACTTAAAGTGGTCATTTTATACAGTGGATGAGGAGATAAAAGTATGCACGGTAAAAACACATCATGTTTATGTAAAGTGGGTTGCTGTTGAATTTGCACTACTTGCCAAACATTGCAATTCGATGTGCAAATCCTTTGGAAGAGATCATATCGAAGCACGATGAAATCAACAGCAAATCACTTCATTTTAGATTGTATTGCACATCTGCTGTGAACTCGAAATGTCAACCATACTGATTAGCAATCTATCACTTTAATTACTAATATATCCTTGGATTTCATGTTTGCTGAAAATGGGTTTAAATGAATATATTGCCTTGTTCATACTGCAAGCTTTGTTATATGTTATTCAGAATATGGCTAAAGAACATGTATCATATTACTATCCAGATCACATGTTTCCAAGTGACATTGAACTACATTGCAAGGCTTGTAGTAGAAGCAAGACGAGACATTAAGCAATTAATTTGATAAGTTTGGCAATGTTTTGTGATAGAAGTTCTGTTATACACTATTATTGAATACAGTATCCATTTCATAATACTCACGCTCTAGAATGCAAATTATTTTGGGCTGAAATGAAGAATTATCGCTTCTCTCATTTGACTTCATTTATTGTTCACTTACCAGCTTCGCGAGTAATGTTTGGCATGTGCGTTTTTGACATTTGCTTCCAAAAGCAAAACTAATCAAATTCAATGGATAAAAACAGTGGTGCCAATTCAAATGATAATCATTTTGATTTGAAGGTGTTATACAGTACATATTTTTCGACCCCGGCGTAGTGGTTAGCATCCATACCTCTCACGCCAAAGTCACGAGTTCTAATCTCACCCCCGGACAAGTCACGAATGACCCAAGAGCGTTAAAGTGACTATAATTAAAAAAAAAAAAAAAAAAAAAAAAAAAAATCTGTCTCTAACGCAAATCACTTGAAAATCAATGATAAATCACTTCGATTCATAGTGCTGCATGACAGACTAAGCCAAGTGCAAGAGCATTTGGATTAGATATGACAACGTTTTACCATAGAGGTAACTCTAAGACTAGTAGGTCCCGAAGAAAATCATTATTATTTTTGGCTCACTCAGTACCAGAACAACGGTCCCAAGCAGTCCCAAGCTATTTCACTCACCCCTGCATGTTCTGCATGAATCCACACACCCCTGATGTTATCTGTCAAACTTTCATAGCAAATCAAAACAAACATAGTGTAGTAATAGAATTTCAACTAGAATAGGGTACGTTAATCGTTTGCTTGGGACCAATAGGCTACTAAAGTGGTGAGCCAATTTAAAATCGTTAGTTTCATATTGATTGTTGGTTTTACCGTGTAGGATTGATAGTTCCTTTAGAATACGGCAGTGTGAAAATTGTATATAGAGAGTAGAAAGCGAGCAAAGGTCAATTTTGAGGAAGCACGAATCAGGTTGATCACCTCCTTTACCAAACTCCCCTGTTGGGGGAGGAATGGTGAGGTGTATCTTCCCCCGCCACCACAGGCAAAATAGATGATCACCGATTTGCTCACGTAGCTTCGATGTGCGAAAAGAGTTCTATCGATTGTTTCACAATCAAGTCGTGCTCTGACGTAAGCATCTAGTCGATAGGTTTGGACATTGCCTCTACCGCTGTATGTGCTCTTGTCATCGTCAACTTAACGTTCCCGAGGAGAAACGGGTAGGGACGTGCTGCTACTGTACTTTTCGACAGTTTGGTAAAGGAAATGATCAACCTGATTCGTGGTTTCCTTAAAATTGACCTTTGCTCGCTTTCTACTCTCTTTATACAATTTTCACACTGCCGTGCTCTAACAAAACTATCAACACTATACTTTCATCTCCTCATCTATTGCATAAAATGGCCACTTTAAGTTTGATATTTGACGTTAAGCATATCCAACCAGGCATGGCAAATCATTAACATTCATTCCGTGCATTCATTTGCATCTTACTTTTTCCATCAACATTTATGTAAGAAGCTTTGTAGATCTTAATATAAACTAAAAATTTTGTAAACAACTCAAATCTGTACCTTTTATACATGACGAACTAGAGTGGGCAGAACTTGTTATTAGTTTACAGTAAATGTAAAAGGTATCCCACATCAAATTGCATCACGAAAAAAACGCTGTAGAAAATTACCCATTGGATATTTTCTCTGGAAAATTTGGGTAGAAGTAGTTTAGAGTGTATTGTTTACACTGTATTTTTATCGCTGTCAGTTTTTCGAAAGTTGTAAAAAATGGCGTCACCCGAAAAGCAACGTCACGAATTGATTTCGCGCAAGTACCTGGAAAATCCTCATCTCTCTCATCGGGACATCGGAAAACAACTCGGAATCTTGCATTCAACGGTGAGTCGTGTGATTAAACGTTACTACGAAACTCTGAGCATCGAATGGAAGGAGAGATGCGGTCAGAATAGATGTTCTATTGATAATCAGGATCACAAGCGTGTCGTGAAAGCATTTAAGCGGAATCCCAATGCTTCAGTCAGGGATGTGGCCAAAAAGTTGAATCTGTCCAAGTCTTTCGTTCAGAGAGCCAGGGACTGGGAGGGACTGCATACGTACAAAGTGCAGAAGGCTCCAAATCGTGACGAACGGCAAAATACGGTGGGAATGTCACGGAACCAGAAACTGTACACCCAGATGCTAACGAAGCTTCATTGTCTTATCATGGATGATGAGACTTACGTCAAGGCGGACTTCCCGCAGCTTCCAGGGCTACTGTTCTTCATCGCCCAGCCCAAGTTTGAAGTTCCCGAGAAAGTAAGGAAGCAGAAACTTTCAAAGTTTGCCAAGAAATACATGATTTGGCAAGCGATCTGCTCATGTGGCAAACGGAGTGCGTAAACGGGGAGATCTGCCTCAAGGAGTGTCTACAGAAGCAACACGAGGGCCCTACGATCTTCTTGCCGGATCTACCTTCGTGCCACTATTCAAATGTTGTCCTGAAGTGGTACGAAGCCAACGGGGCTACTTTCGTACCCAAGGACATGAACTCCCCCCATCGCACCGGAACTAAGGCCCATCGAAAAATACTGAGCTATTATGAAACAGGCACTACGGAAGCATCCCAAGGAGGTCATACGTGAAGACATGAAGTAAAAAAGGGTTTTAACAGAACCTAATGAGTGAAGTTAAGCGTGAGCTGCAAGCGTACGGTTATGGTATTGAAGTTGAATGGAATAAATATGCCAAAAATGGGTTATATTTTACTGTCTGAAATTAAGAAAAGGAATGGTCGACTAGGTAATTTCTTCAGCGTTTTTTTTCCGTGATGCAATTTGATGTGGTACACCCTTTAAATCATGACTGCTCTATTACAAAAAAAGCACAGCAAGTGAAATCACAGACAAACAGATATAACACTCACAATCACATTAATCGCAAATAATGATTTAGTTGGGAATGTGCTTGCATTTGTCATGGTGGCGCCACTGAAGCATTGAGCAAGCCACCAAATTTCGAACTTATCAGTGATGTCAGTTCTTTTTCACGTCTAGATAGTAGATGTCAGCTCTTGAAAATGATAGGTGGTCAAGGCATCCCACTGGAGACACATACCACATCTGACGAATACAGAAAAAAAAAGTTGTTGAATAGCACATCGAAAGTGCTGCACATTAGTCATTCCGTTCCTATTAATTAATTAAAATATTACGCTGTAAGATTGACACAGAATGCGAGAACAAATCATGCTGATGACTGTAATATTCTATCAACTTTTACCCCTTTTACCAGTTATTGATGTTCAATACTTCACCATGAATTTAATTGATTGATACATATACTAATTTTTGGCTGTACACACATTAAAGTGATGAGTGGTTGTAGAAAGGGCACTAATTAGTGATACATTACCTTGATTAAAAACTTGTTTCGAGCAAAAGAAAAAGCACAATAAACAAACAAAACAAATCCCTAAAAAAAAGTCTTTTTTTTTTAGTAGAACCGACATCACTGACCTCCATCGGTTTTGTTTTTATTCAACACAGCTGACGCGTAGACAGAACGAGGGAAAAGCAACTGGTGAAAAAATGGCATGCACGAGGGATGCTCTAGTTGCACATCAATGCTTGGGAATGTGGATGATAGATGGTGCTAGTGCGCATGCAAAATACGCTTGACGATATTTTTTGAAGAATTTTCTTCTAAGAGTTATGTCTGTTTGTCTGTGGTGAAATCTAATAAAACAAGTAATGGTATAATAAAAAGTTGTCAATAAAATCATAAGAACAAAGCAAGTTTGAATGAAGTTTCAAAACACAATTCATTTACTAAAAACTAAGATCTTGGGAACAAATAGGCAATTTCTGGTTCAATCATAGAGGTAACTCTAAGAATAGTAGGTCCCAAAGAAATGAGCTCAACTTTTTGGCTCAGCTCTGGTACTATCTTCGGTCTCAAGCTAATCGATGCACCCCTCGAAACATAGGAAAATTCACGAACCCTTCATTTTATCTGTAAAAATTGCATAGAAAATTAAAACAAACATGATGTAGAACTAGAATTTAGACTAGAATGGGGTACGTTTATCGATTTGCTTGGGACCAATATACTAGTCAAGTAGTGAGCCAATTTAAAATCGCTAGTTTCCGCCGGTTGGTTCAATTGGCTATTGGTCTTGGTTATTACTATTTGATCAAGACATTATTAACACTATCGTGGAACCTCAAAATTGTAAATATACAATTATCTTCACAAAAATATAACAATAAGAGTACAAAAGCAAAATGGCTCTTCTGAATTTTTATTTTGAAAGCAATGAAAAAAATTATCGACTTTTAATTTTGAACATCGGACTCCATCGGACATCGGACTGTTTATCCTCCCAAAATTTGAACTCATGTAGTAAGAACCTGACTTGGCACAAACCATTTGAAGTTTATTTTGAGATTACTATGGGGAAACCATAATTTCGGTTCATATCTATCTCAAAATTCACCAGTTCACTATATTTTAGAAAATCATAACTGCGCTTCTTGAAAATTTTTTCAGCTACAAGTTTGTTCAAGACCACTTTTCGATCAAATGTAAGGAACAACAATTATTAATGATTCAAGTTACTGATGTCTTATGATTATGCTCAATCAAATGTTCAGTAGGCAAAATTGGTGTTTATGGCGCGTAGAATAGAGTACAAAAGTCATGGCTACTATGTCACACTGCAGAATACAGTGTTACCCACTATACAGTTACTTAAATTTGCAATAAGATTATCAATCTCTTAAACAATTAATAACTATATAATTTTACGTTTGCCTGAAAAACGATTTTCTGCAAAGTTGTAGCTGATAAAAATTCCCATGAGAAATGCAATAGAACTTGTTAACAGCATGGAAAAAGGCAAGAAGACAATGAACAAAAAGTTTGGTTTTCCCATAGTAATTTCCATATAAACTTCAAATGGTTTGTAAGTCAGTTTCTTATCAAATGAGTTTAAACTTTCGGGGGCTAATCAGGACCCGATTTGAAGCCGTTTGAACACTGTGGAGCGAAAATTTCAAATTTTGCATCAGTCTAATGGCCATCTTAGAACCGGTTCCGATAATTTTTGATTATGGTTCCATATGGTTAAATTAGATATCTCTAATAACCATATCAAGCGACTTATTAAATCTCATCTATTTGACGAAATATGGCCAACGGCTTTCAAAACAAAAACCAAATAGCCATATGGCCACTGTGGAACTGGTTTCGGATATTACGGATTATGGTTCCCCATAGTAAAATTTGATATCTCTGATAACCATATCAAGCGACATATCAAATCACATATATTTGACGAAATATAACCAACGGCCTTGAAAATGGAAACCATAGATTCATATGGCCATCGGATTATGGTTCCGTATGGTAAATTTCGTTATCTTTTGGAATCATATCAAGTGACATATCAAATCACATCTACTCGACAAAATATGACCAATGGCACTCAAGTAACAACCATGTAATATAATAGGTTTCAGATATTCAAGATGATGGTTCTAAATGGGTAAATTTGTTATTTATCTTATCAAATAAAATTCATTGTATATCCTTACCATATCAAATTTAATCTACTCAATGAAATATGGCCAATGGCACTCAAAACAACAATGATAGAGGCATATGGTGACCTAGAAGACGATTTAAGATGTACCGAATATATATGGAATAATATAGCTGTACTGAATCCAACAGATCCAAAGTCGATATCAACAGAATTTCAGAAACCTTCACTTAGGTGAATTGACGATGCACAATGGAGGGGCGGAAACAAAAGCAAGTGCTGAATTAATTAGAACCAGGCAAGATATCGCAGCAGAGGCAGCAGTCATGGCAGTGGAGCTGAGAGAAGAGCCTCAACAAGAACGTCAAGCTAGTCGATTAAATTTGGACCACGGCCCAGATCAAAGTAAAAACAAGTATCCACCCAGGGTGGACATTAGACTGATGCAAAATTTGACTTTTTCGCTCCACAGTGCTTAAATAGGTTCAAATCGGGTCCTGAATATTGTTATTGTTATTGTTATTGTTATTGAAATAGATTCAATAATAATTTTCTAAATTTTGTCTTTCAATGTATTATTCCCTCAGAAATAATTTAATTACCTACAACATCTTCTCACATGTCATTTTTATCAGATCAATAGTTTTCATGTTATGATTTAAACAAATTTATAATCCATTTTTATACGCCCATTTTAAAAGCTACTGTGAAGAATTAATCATATTTAAATGAAAAATACAACCATTGGCAGTAGCGAACATTTGAGTAATGTTTCATTTAAATCGAAAACACTCATGTCCGACCGGTTTTCGTTTTGGACTGGAAATGCTCTATGTGCATTTCATGCAAAGTTATAGCACTTTTTAACTTTATTTTACCCTATTTTTACTGTACTTAGAGGAGAAGGTTGGCAAACTGGGTCACAATCTCAACTACATTTTTTTCGTACTACAACGTAGTGAAGTTTTGCCAATTTCCTCCTTTTTCATATGCTGCTTACAAAAAAAAAAGTACGTTTCACCGCTAGGTGGATTAATGTGGGTTTCCCTAAGATGAATGAAACACGTTCTTCCAATTAATTCCCTACCATTCTCTAGCCTCAAGCAAACGAAACTCAATAGGCGGAAAAAAAAGTATATCACCCAAAAAGCAAAAATATATTATACAAAGAACAACACAGGTCCCATTAAATTTGATAACAATGCACACATTTTGTACCCCATCAGATTCAATACCTTTTCAAATTGTATATACACTTCACCGAAAGCAGAAAATTAGAGCATTAAGAAGATTGACAAAAAGGTGAAAAATGGGTTACAATGAGCCGTGCGGAATGCAGCCGGAATGGGCGTCAACGACGCCCACACTTTCCAAAGTGGCAAACAGAGGAAAAATTAAATCCTCAAAAAAGAGAATCTATTGTTTTCTTGAGGTCTGCTGGCCTGAAGGCACAGACATTGTTTGGCTATTTTTGCGCATTTTAATAAAGAAACTAATCTCACTGTCTTCAAAAGGTGTTCTTTTCATGTTTCTGCTGAAAATAAACCCTACCTACCGATGCTCAACATCAATGGGTCTCAAATTCCACAAATTTCATGTGTTGTTTTGCCGTGTGAAGCTCCACTCTACTATCTTGTTACAATCAATTGAAACCCATTAGGAGCTAATTACCGTCTAAATCGTGCCCAGCACGAGCCCAAATCTGTTCGTAGATCCCTTTCACGCTCCAAGTACATGATTCAGCATCAACATCGCACCCGGTAGCCGAGGTCCCCGTCCAGCAGAAGAATCAACTCTCCAAAGCTGCAAGATGCTAATTGCTCTCATCGCGGGAGCCTAATAATTACATCACTTTACGAATTATCCCAATTTAAAGGTTTCCCCAATCGAATCTTGCCCTCATCTCTGCGGCTGTGGCACGCATTCTTCCACCTTTAGAAGATCGGAACGGTCGGTGTGGAAAATGGGCGATCGAATTCGATGATCCGTTGAAATCCGCGCACGTGAGGGAGGTGCTTGTGATGGTGAGTGAGCGCGCTAGGGCCTTGTTTGATCTTGGAGCGGCTCACTCCAACAGGCTCCGTTAATGACCGAGAACTTCTGAAAGCTAACACGATTAAATAATACGCGCACTCATCGTGGGATGAGTTTAGGTTTTTATTCATTTGTTTTCCGTGCGTGGATGGATGGATTTTTCGGAAAAGAAGCCGTTCAATAAAACATACACGAGCAGAGGGCGAAATGTGTTGCCGGCGAGGCGGTGCCGAAAAGAGATGGTCGCAGCTAATAATGATGAGATGATTTTGATTGGTAATGTTATTATGGAATCGCTTAATGTATACGAGAGGGGACCAGCACAAAGCACTCTATTGAATGAATTATGGATTGGATGTTGTGTTTTTGAGATGATGGAAAATAATGCGTGCGATTTTCAATACATATAATGCCGGTCATGGCAAGTCCGTCCCACAGCACAAATCAGCAAGTTGAGAAAACAAGTTTTAAGATTGCTTCGTACCAGTGCCGTTTGGGTGTTTTCCAAACATTTCCAGAACAATGGTGTTGAGTTTATGGAAAATATGGGTGATTACCTATCAGTTCCATTGAAAAACTCAGATTTGACACTAACACAAATGGGACTGACTTGCTTTGAGCGGTCGAATGCCGTTTGCGAAAAGAGCTTGTCATTAGTTAAAGAATGGAAAATCTCAATTTAGTATTAGATGAGATAAATCATTATATAAAGTCAAAACAGTAATTGGACCAAGTTTTGGATATTTTCCCAAAAACTTGAGTTTTTTTAAACTTTATAACTTTTTTGTCCATCATTTATCAATCTTGACATATAGTGCAATAGATGGCATTTTATGTCCCCTAAAACATATCAACAAATAAAAAAAAATGTAAAAATCATTTTTCGAGAAAAATTGTTTTTAAGATTTTAATTGAATTTGAAAAAAAAGTTGGGTAATTTTTTTTAGAGTGCATATTTTTTTCAAATAGTCTCATCAATCATCTGCAATATTGCCCAAGACACCAAACTGATCGGACAAACAGTCTTCGAGTAAATTTTTTCTGAAGATAAACTTGATATTTTTCTATTATGCCTTTTCAAAAATAAGGCTGGATTCATAATGGCGATATGAAGATGCAAAATGGCATTGTCGGTCATAAGGAACGTTTCTGCAATTTTAAACAAATCAAAAAATACAAAAATAAACCGATTTGCGAATTCGTAGAGAATGCCAAACAATTATGAACACTGTCATTTCTTCGGATTGTCTTTGAGCACTGGAATCTTCCCGATCTACTGGAAGAACGCACAAATGTCTCCAGTTCATAATAAAAGGGACAGGAAGGATGTAGACAAATACCGTGGAATCACCTCGCTGTGTGCTATCTAAAACTCTTCGAATTAGTTGTTACCGCAGTTATTATATATATTAATCATATACATCAAACGTTTCATTAAACACACGACAGCACAAAGTCCACGGTTCGTTGAATCCATAGTTGGTCCGATGAGTAGGTTGCCACAGAAGCGTGTAACTACGTAGAACTCTTTGAAGAGCATTGATGTAGATTTGGCTCACAAGAGAGTTGCAATCCACGTCACCGTTAAGCAATCAAAACACGAAGAGTCGCTGAAGTAGTTTCCTCCTTGCTACCAACGTGTCCAGGTCAATCAGCCTGCACCGTTCTTCGTAAGGCGGCAAATTTACCGAATCGTTCCAGGGCAGAACACGTAAAGCGTATCTTACGAAGTTTCGCTGTATGGCTTTGATTCTGTTAGCTTGAATAGCGTGAAAGGGAGCCCACACAACAACAGCATACTCTAGAAGACTGCGGACGAGAGCACAGTATAGTGATTTCAGCGCGTAGATGTCCTGGAATGCGTTTGTGTTTCGTTTCAAGAAACCTAATGTGGCGAATGCTTTAGCAGTTATCATAGAGATGTGCTCATTGAATCTGACTTTAGAGTCGATGATAACACCCAAATCCTTAACTGAAGAAACGAAGAGCAAACTACTGAATCCTATCCTATAGTCATGTCGTAAGGGCTCGCGTGAACGGCTAAAAGATATTGCGCAACATTTTGTGACATTAACCTGCATACCGTTCAATGTACACCAGCGCAAAAGGGAATCAATATCCTTCTGGAGTGCGCAACAGTTAAGTGTTGACTGAATTGTACGAAAGATCTTTAAGTCATCGGCGAACATAAGTTTCGAAGAACACAGTCGACTACACAGATCGTTCACGAACAGGATGAAAATTAAAGGCCCCAAATGGCTACTTTGGGGAACAACAGAGGGTATCTCGAAACTAGGCGAATTTACACCGTTAATGCTCACATAGGTTGAGCGGTCAGTTAAGTAAGACTGTAGCCACTTCGTGGCCCAATTAGCTAATCCCATACACCTCATTTTGTCCACTGCAAGCACATGTGGAACCCTATCGAACGCCTTACTGAAGTCCACTTAGATCGCATCAACTTGTCGTCGTTTTTCAATGGAGTTGATCAGCGAGTTGACAAACACCATTAAGTTGGTTGTTGTAGAGCGTTTCCTCACGAAGCCGTGCTGATGTTCGGTAATTATTGGCCTAACCGCTTGATATACGACCTCATATACGTTCTTCTCCAGAGCTTTTGGGAGGCAGCTTAGAATCGAAATTCCGCGATAATTTTCAACGTTGTGGATGTTTCCAGCTTTGTGAATAGTTTCGGAGGTTCTTAAGTTCCGTGGTCCACCATGGTTGATTGTAGTGAACACGGAGGCAATGTCGTCGAATAGGAGTATATTCGTGGATGGTATCGAAAATGGCACATAAAACCGGAAAACAGCATCGTCAACGTCACAATCAGTCAAAAGCGTCGTCCAGTCTATCGAGCCTATCCGGGCGTTGAAAAGAAACGACAGGAATCAAACGCGAAGAATTCAAGCGGATCCGAAAACAGACGTCTGCAAACTATGAACCAGGACGAAGGAAGGAGAAGGCACCGGCCTTTAGACTGGAAGATTTTCCGCCACTCCACCCAACGAAACAGGGTCCTGCGAATCGTCCCTGGATTCCGGAGTCAACCAACAGCACAAACCAACAATCCTGATCTGTGCACAGCCGATGAACTGAACAGATCTAAGTGCTCGGTAAGTTTATTATCCAGTATGGCGTCTAAGCCGTTAACTATCGTCACCTGGAACGCTTGCTCTGTACGAGCAAAAAAGATCGAACTTGCCGATTTCCTCCGCAAGCACAACATCGGCGTGGGGCTCCTTACCGAGACTCACCTTAAGTCCGGTGACAGCTTCTGGTTGCCTGACCACACCATCACCCGGCTTGATCGCACCAAATCCAGGGGGGCGGGGGGTTTGCGGTCATCATCAAAAAGGGTATCAAGTTCGTCACTCTTCCCCACATCCGGTCCTCTATCATCGAAGTTCTCAGCGTGGAGGTGGAATCGCCAACCGGAATCATCCGGCTAATCGCTGTGTACTGCTCTCGACAGTGTACCGCTGGCAACGGATTAGGAGCCCAATTTAAGAACGATCTGACCGCCATCACTCGCACTAGCTCTCGATTCGCCATTGGAGGCGATTTGAATGCCCGTCACGAGGTTTGGAGGAACTACCAGTGGAACCCGAACGGAAGTGTGCTGTTTGATCACTCGCAGCATGGGCTGTACACAGTGGAGTTTCCGAATGAACCAAATTTCATCTCTCCGGCGGGAAATCATTCCACGCTGGACTTCTTCCTGACGAACATCGGTATATCCAAACCGGTGGCATACAACGACTTTAGCTCAGACCACCAGCGGTGGTGGCTGAAGTCGGTGTCAAAGTGGCTGCTGCTCCAAGTCGCCAACGAAAGGACTACCACCACGTAAACAGGGTCCAGTTCGGACGTATGGTGGACAGAAACATCGACGAAAATCCACCGCTTGACACCGTAGATGACATCGACCGGGCGCTGGAAGTCCTTCATCAGGCCATATCCATGGCTGACTAGACATGTGTCCGTCAAGTTCCTGTGAGGGGTAAGTTTACTACCATTGATTCCCACACCCAAATGATGATTCGCCTGAGAAATATTCGTAGACGCCAGTTTCAGAGCACTGTTTTTTTTTTTTTTTTGTCTTTATTTTAGAGATTTTTAGCCTGAGGCTTTTCAGAGCACTGGAGATCTGGACAAAAAACGAGAAACGGCCGATCCCATGTAACATTGCAAGTTTTATAGAGGTTTTATAGCTTTCTACAAGTCTGAATCGTGTTCTACAGAACCCTTATAAAACCAAAATTGTTACTTGGGATCTGAATAGGCAGATTGCTTTCAGAATGGACTCACTCCGAAACGAAAGTGTTGAACATGTTGTCCAAAATCTGGTTGACCGTTCATGTCCATTTTGGAAGGTAGCCAAGGTTCTGAAGTCTCATCCCAAACCTGTTCTACCTCTAAGAGTCGAAAATGATGACGTTCGGCTCATAACACCGAAGGAGAAAGCAAATGCGATTGGTGATCATATTGCTGCAACTTGCTTGGCTCCAATATCCAAAGTCCGCTCGAAAATCAGGTGACGCAATGCGTCCACAATTTAGATGCCTCCCCCAGCATTGACGGCATTTTCAACCTAATTCTAAAGAGAATTAGCACGAAAGTGTAGGTAGATTTTCGGGATTGGTCCACGGAAGTCGCCGTAATGCAGCTTTAACGAAGCGTTTTTGTAGTTTCTCGATGCGTGATACATGTACAGCATGATACGGAGCCCAAATTAGCGCTCCATATTCAAGCACGCTACGAATTAGAGAATAGCAAAAAAAATTAAACTCTTTATTTGTTCCAAATTGAAAATAGGTGGTACAGCTACTCCAAGTGCTTACCAGCCTTAATTGTTATGCTATGTATCTAAGTGTTTTTACATTGTTCCTGCATTGGCAATTCAATATTTTAAGCAGGTTTTTTATACCTACATGTCAGTATAACAATTGACATCTTAAAACTAACGACAAATCTTATCTAAGTATAAAGGGAATTAATCATTGAAATTAAGAATTGCAACGATTTTTGCCTGAAATTATTAATTATTTTGTTGGACATTTGTTCTAAAGTCTCAACATTCGAAATTCTATGTACTTCGGTAGTACTGTACCAGGGAGGCAACTTCAAAATCATCTTAAGAACTTTGTTCTGAATCCTTTGACGTGCTTTTTTCCTGGTAGTGCTACAGCTTGACCATATTGGCACAGCGTAAGCATGGCCGGTCTAAAAACTTGTTTAAATATTAGAAGCTTATTCGTCAGGAAAAGTTTGGATTTCCTGTTTATAAGAGGATGCAAACATTTTATTTATTTGTTACATTTGGCTTGAATGCTCTCAATTTAAAAGTTAATTTTTGGTCAAGTAATTAATTAATTTATTTTTATTAGAGAGGCTAATCCAAGATATTTCTCTTGGTTTGACCAGGAAATTGGAACTCCGTTCATAGTGACTATGTGACTACTACTAGGTTTCATAAAGGAAGCTCTAGGCTTATATGGAAATATTATAAGTTGACTTTGGGAAGCGTTGGGAGAAATCTTCCATTTTTGTAAATAAGAAGAGAAAATATCTAAACTTTTCTGCAGTCTGCTGCAAATAACACGAAGACTTCTTCCTTTACCGGAAATGCCTGTGTCATCGGTGAACAAAGATTTGTGGAAAATCTGAGGCAAATCAGGGAGGTCCGAAGTGAAAATGTTACACAATATAGGCCCAAGAATGCTACCCTGAGGAACTCCTGCTCTAACAGGTAGTCGATTAGATTTGGAGTTTTGATAATTTACCTGCAGAGTTCTGTCAGTTCAATAATTTTGAACTAATTTCATAATACTTTTTCAATTTAGCAATCAAACCTTCATGCCAAACATTGTCGAATGCTTTTTTATGTCTAGACGAGCAACTCCAGTTGAGCAGCCTTCAGATTTGTATGAACGAAATAAATTGGTAACTCTTAAGAGTTGATGAGTAGTTGAATGCCCATGGCGAAATCCAAACTGCTCATCTGCAAAAATTGAGTTCGTATTAATGTGAAGCATCATTCTATTCAAAATTATCTTTTCAAAAAGTTTACTTATTGAAGAAAGCAAACTTATTGGACGGTAGCTAGAAGCTTCAGCTGGATTTTTGTCTGGCTTCAAAATTGGAACAACTTTTGCATTTTTCCATTTATCAGGAAAGTATGCCAAATGGAAACATCTGTTAAATAATTTTACCAAGAAAGACAAGGTACTCTCTGGGAGTTTTTTGATGAGGGTTTAAAATATTCATCATCACCTGGAGCTTTCATATTATTAAACTTTTTAGTTATAGATCTTACTTCGTAAAAATCAGTCCCCCAGGAATCATCAAAAATATTTTCCCGAGAGAAAATATTCAGATAATTCCGAGCAACCTGATTCTCAATAGGACTAGTAAGACCCAAACTGAAATTATGGGAACTCTCGAATTGCTTAGCAAGTTTCTGAGCTTTTTCCAAATTTGTGATCAAAATTTTACCACCTTATTGAAGCGCTGGAATAGCCTTTTGAGGTTTTTTGTTTCAAAATTTATATGAGCTTGCAAAAGGGTTTGGAACTCGGGTCTAATTTCGAAACATTATTTTCAAAAGTTTGTTCCTCAGAGCAGAGAATCGTGTTTTAACTTCTTTTTTGCAAATCCCGCCAGATCACTTTCATGGGAGGATCGCGTGTTCTCTAATATTGCCTCCTACGGACATTTTTCCGCCGGATCAAGAGCCAAAGATCGTCGTCTATTATAAGTGAATCGAATTTAACCTCGCATTTTGTAACTGAGGCAGCTCTTGCTTTAAGTATAGAAGTAGCCAGAGATTCAAGAGCATAATTAATTTCATCTTTGGTTTGCAAAGGAATATTTGGATCAAAGCTATATTCCATAAATGTTCGAGATTGCTCCCAATCAGCTCTATGGTAATTGAAAGTAGAGCTGTTGGGATTAGAAATTATTTCTTGGGATATTTCAAATGTTACTGGAAGGTAATCAGAACCGAAGTCAGCATGGGTAACCAATTGGCTACAGATTTTGCATGAATCAGTTAAGACCAAATCAATAGTTGAGAGATTTCTTGCTGAACAAAAGCATATCATCAAACAGAATATTACTATTTGAGTTGCTTTGTGCATTATTCCATGAGCGATGTTTTGCATTAAAATCACCAATAATGAAGAATTTAGACCTATGACGGGTAAGTTTCTGAAGGTCACCCTTGAGAAAATTCTTTTGCTGGCCTACGCATTGGAAAGGCAAATAGGCAGCTATGAACAGGCAGCAGTTGTCCAAATTTTCTTTCAACAGAAACTCCCAAAGTTTCAAAAACTTTGGTTTCAAATGAAGAATCAATTTTATGTTTTATTCGTCTATTAACAATGATGGCAACGCCACCACAGGCTCCATAAAGACGATCAATTCTATAAATGAAATAGTCCCTTTTAACCTTATGGTCAGGTTTAAGGAACGTTTAAGTTATAACGGAAATATGCACGTTATGAACTCTCAAAAAGTTTAAAAGTTCGTCTTCATTATCTCCAAGAGATCAAGCATTCCAATTTAAAATATATAAAATTCATTACTGAATTTCAAAGTCATGTCAATATTGTTCGCAAATTTTACTCCAGTTTGAATAGCATCAAACATGGAGTTAGATTTAAGCATATCAGTAATCATGTTAATTAATGATTTCTGTAAAAATTCCATTTTAGGAGCAGTAATGCTTCCTAAGTCAAATTTTCATTAGAATTACGTTGACTAGGTAGCTCCATTTACTCGCTGAACATTGTTAGTAGCGAGGGGAGTAGGATTGGATGAAGAATTTGAAACAGGGATGATATTTTTTTCAGCAGAGGAATTTGTACCTATTCGGAAACGTGGAGTGTTTCCTACCTGTCACTTAGAACGAGATTGCAGGATCGCTTTGCGAGTCTTACATTCAGAAAAGTTGGATTTGTGGTTTTCACCACAATTTGAACATTTGAATTTCAAATTCAAATTCAGGTATCACCACAATTCATCCATTTAGGTGGCATGTAGCATTCTTTTTTTCCGTGACACTATCCTCGGCACTTCCGGCACTGGGTGAGGTTTTGGAAATTTCTTCCAGTCTTCCTGAAGTGTGGCCACTTCACTCGGACATGGAGCATAAACTAGCATTTTCTAAGGCCTTAAGGTTGTTTAGTTCACTAGACTTGAAGTGAACTAAATAAAAATCGTTAGAAATCCCGTTGCGCGAATCGCCAGGACGGGATTTCATTTTCATTTAGATTACTTGGACTGGCACAACTCCAAGTAATGTTGCCAGTTTATATTTGATCTGATCCAGGGATTCACCACTGGGCCGACCTTTCAATACAACCTTGAACAGACGTTCAGTTTTGGTCCCGTAAGCAATAAAAAAAATGGTGCTGCTTCTCAGTAAGATACTTGAGAAGACGTTTGAATCCATCCAAGGTTTAAGCCAATACACGACATTTCCCAAGTAACCAAAAATTCTGCATTCAACGATTAAAATCACTTCCAAGTTCCGTAAAGTTCAAATAAAGTTCCGACAGAACCTTCAAGTTCCATAAAGTTCGAATAAAGTCCTGACAGAACTTTCATGTTCCATAAAGTTCAAATAAAGTTCCGACAGAACTTTCAAGTTCCATGAAGTTCAAATAAAGTTCCGACAGAAATTTCAAGTTCCATAAAGTTCAAATAATGTTCTGACAGAACTTTCATGTTCCATAAAGTTCAAATAAAGCTCCGACAGAACTTTCAAGCCACGTGAAGCAATCCGCACAAGTCTTTATTAGTAACAAAATTTAATGTACGTTAATATGAAATGATCAGTGGCCCGAATAAATCATAATTCTTATATTTATGCAGTGCATCAACATTCTATCCAAACCTAAAAAAAATAAAAAAGTAATTTCCTGGATTCGAACCCGTGTATTCGGCATGCGATCTACGAACGCTAACCACTGCGCCACAAATGTTTTGGAATACCATGCGGGAAAACACCAATTTAAAATTTATCAAGGTGTTGTGTTTCGTATTCAAGTCAGTTAGCTGGCACTGAAAATTCCAACAGTAGGCGGGACAACAGCTCACTTTATTATATCTCAGATGACGCAGCGGTTCGTGCTGGGGCTCTCACGCTGAAGGACTGGATTTAATTCTTCAAATAGCTCCAATTCAACTACTAATGCTGATAAATCAATACAATACACATTAATATACCTGCCTTTGGAAATAACTTTCATAAAAGTGTGAGCTAAATATATAATTGGTGTTAAGGACAAAAAACTTTTTTAATTTATTTTCTAAAAGTTCCGTTCCAGTTCCACCAGAAGCTGCTTAGAATGCTCTTCATAATGAAGAGCATTCTAAGCAGCTTCTGGCGGAACTGGAACGGAACTTTTAGAAAATAAATTTTTCTGGTTCTTATAACGACTTAAAAATGAGGCTGCTTAGAATTCTATAGACCACCACCAACCAAGCTGCTTAAGCCACAAATAGCCTTTTATCAGAACTTTTGGTAACTTGGGTTACCCCGACGGCCAATTTGCAGTGAAAACTTGAATTTCACGAAGCTCAAAAGTTCCGTGCGAAGAGCATGGAAATCGGAAGTGGTTATCACAATACGGGGAATCTTTTCCTTCTTGGCATTAGGCCGGGAAAGTTTACTAGAATTTTTCCTGTATGATGGATCATTCTCATTATTCGTGAGTAAATCAAATTGATTGCTCAAATTAATTTCATCAGAAGGGGGATCAAGATATTGCCCTTTTCTTTTGCGCTTAGCCGCCATGGTGGCAGTAAACAGTTTATCCAAATGGACTTCCAAGCAGAGTACTATAAAAATCTGAATTTATCAAATCAATATGCATGCAGGATTACCTCAGATAGGGTCCAAACATCGAGGAGGAACAAAAGTCGAACAAGGTAGAAAATTTACAGGTATATTAAGCACTGAGAAGGGGGCGACCCCGGCGTAGTGGTTGACATCCATACCTCTCACGCCAAAGTCACGAGTTCAAATCTCACCCCCGGACAAGTCACGAATGACCCAAGAGTGTTAAAGTGACTATAATAATAAAAAAAAAAAAGCACTGAGAAGGGCTGTTTAAATTTGTCGTAGTTTTAGGTAGCAGTAACACTTCCTTCAGCAAAAAGCAAATAGATCCGCACGGCAAGAGAGCACGATGCGGACCGATACTTGGGAAACTGATTTGAACGATGTAAGAACTTACACTATAAAATGTTGGGCTATAAAATGGTGAGTCGACAACCTGGAAGGAGCGGAATACCTAGCCCTGGTCCTCACAAGTTCCTACTTCACGCCTCCTCGAGTCATATGATAACAAAAGACTACCAGCTGAAACATGGACACAGCTGGTTGGCGTAGCCTGGGCAATGTTGCCAGTCCGGCAATAGCAAAGTGAAGAGGTGCGACGCAAACACTGGCGCGGTAACCATAGTACGGTGATAGAGGAAATGCTTCACCAAACCTGAGCGTCTGCTCACCATGGAGGTGCGGCTCAAAACGGCGTCTGTTCTCCATGTTAGGAGCGGCTGATCACCGTCCTAGTGCCAGCGTGGGACTCTAAACAGAGCTGTGCACGATGGTCCCCCGGCGAGACAGGGGGTTGGGGCAGGCAAATACCGAAGAAAGAAATACGGATCGGAACAATCGGCACAGACCTAAGCGACGAAATAAGGACTACGATTGGAAACTCGGAACATGGAACTGCAAATCGCTCGGCTTCCCGGGTTGCGATAGGTTAATCTATGACGAACTTCAACCACGCAGCTTCGAAGTCGTAGCACTGCAGGAACTTTGCTGGACGGGACAAAAGGTATGGAAAAGCGGGCATCGAGTGGCTACTTTCTACCAGAGCTGTGGCACCACGAACGAGCTGGGAACCGGCTTTGTAGTGCTGGGTAAGATGCGCCAACGCGTGATTGGTTGGCAGCCGATCAACGCGAGGATGTGCAAGTTGAGGATTAAGGGCCGTTTCTTCAACTACAGCATCATCAACGTGCACTGCCCACACGAAGGGAGACCCGACGACGAGAAAGAAGCGTTCTATGCGCAGCTGGAGCAGGTGTACGACGGCTGTTCGCAACGGGACGTCAAAATCGTCATCGGCGACATGAACGCTCAGGTAGGACGGGAGGCAATGTATAGACCGGCAATCGGGCCAAACAGCCTGCATGCCGTATCGAACGACAACGGCCAACGATGCGTGAACTTTGCAGCCTCCCGGGGTATGGTAGTTCGAAGTACCTTTTTCCCCCGAAAGGATATCCACAAAGCCACCTGGAGATCACCTGACCAACACACAGAAAACCAAATCGATCACGTTCTAATCGACGGGAAATTCTTCTCCGACATTATCAACGTCCGCACGTACCGCAGTGCGAACATAGATTCGGACCACTACCTAGTTGCAGTATGCATGCGCTCAAAACTCTCGACGGTGCATAACACACGTCGAAGTCGAACGCCACGACCCAACATTGAGCAACTACGGGACACCGGAGTTGCCCAGGACTACGCGCAGCAGCTGGAAGTTGCACTACCCACGGAAGAGCAGCTTGGCGCAGCTTCTCTTGAAGATGGCTGGAGGGACATCCGTTCAGCCATAGGTAGTACTGCTGCAGCGGCACTAGGTACTGCAATCCCGGACCGAAGAAATGACTGGTTTGACGGCGAATGCAAACTGTTAGTAGAGGAGAAGAATGCAGCACGGGCGAGAATGCTGCAACACCGCACGAGATTGAATGTGGAGCGAAACAGACAAGCGCGGAACAGACAAAACTCGGTTTTCCGAAGGAAGAAGCGTCAGCAGGAAGACCGAGATCGCGAGGCGATGGAAAATCTGTACCGCGTAAACGACACACGGAAGTTCTACGAGAAGCTAAATAGTTCGCGCAAAGGCTACGTGCCGCAAGACGATATGTGCAAGGACTTGGACGGTAACCTTCTCACGAACGAGTGTGAGGTTGTTGAGAGGTGGAAGCAGTACTATGACGAGCACCTCAACGGTGAAGCAGCAGAAAACGAAGGTGGCACGGCAACAGACCTTGGAGCACGCGCAGAAGACGACAGGCTACTGGCCCCTGATCTTCAAGAAGTTGAGGAGGAGATCGGTCGGCTGAAGAACAACAAAGCAACTGGTGTAGATCAACTACCAAGTGAGCTATTGAAATACGGTGGTGAAGCACTGGCTAGAGCACTGCACTGGGTAATTGCCAAGATTTGGGAGGAGGAGATATTACCGGAGGAGTGGATGGAAGGTGTCGTATGCCCAATCTACAAAAAGGGCGACAAGTTGGATTGCTGCAACTACCGCGCGATCACACTGCTGAGCGCCGCCTACAAGGTACTCTCCCAAATTCTATGCCGCCGTCTGTCACCATATGCAAGAGAGTTCGTGGGGCAATACCAGGCGGGATTCATGGGTGCCCGCGCTACCACGGACCAAATTTTCGCGATTCGGCAGGTTCTGCAGAAATGCCGCGAATACAACGTGCCCACACATCATTTGTTCATTGATTTCAAATCCGCATACGACACAATCGATCGAGATCAGCTATGGCAGATTATGCAGGAGTACGGATTTCCGGATAAACTGACGCGATTGGTCAAGGCGACGATGGATCGAGTGATGTGCGTTGTTCGAGTATCGGGGACACTCTCGAGTCCGTTTGAATCTCGAAGGGGGTTACGGCAGGGTGATGGACTTTCGTGTCTGCTGTTCAACATCGCGTTAGAAGGTGTGATCAGAAGAGCTGGGATAGACGCGAGTGGCACGATATCCAGGAAGTCCATCCAGCTCCTTGGTTTCGCCGATGACATTGACATTATGGCACGGAACTTTGAGATGATGGCGGAAACGTACATCAGACTGAAGGCTGAAGCTAGACGGATTGGACTTGCCATCAACGCATCAAAGACAAAATACATGAAAGCAAGTGGTTCTAGGGAAGACAATGTTAGCCTCCCACACCGAGTTCAGATTGACGGTGACGAAATCGAGGTGGTCGATGAGTTCGTGTATTTGGGCTCACTGGTGACCGTCGAAAATGATACCAGCAGAGAAATTCAAAGACGCATTATGGCAGGGAATCGTGCCTACTTTGGACTCCGGAGGACGCTCCGGTCGAATAAAATTCGCCGCCGCACGAAGTTGACTGTCTACAAGACGCTCATTAGACCGGTGGTCCTTTACGGCCACGAGACCTGGACTATGCTCGTGGAGGACCAACGCGCCCTTGTTGTTTTCGATCGGAAGGTGTTGCGTACCATCTACGGTGGAGTGCAGATGGATGACGGAACGTGGAGGAGGCGAATGAACCACGAATTGCACCAGCTGCTGGGAGAACCATCCATCGTCCACATTGCAAAAATTGGGCGACTACGGTGGGCTGGGCACGTCGTAAGAATGCCGCACGACGACCCAGTGAAAATGGTTCTAGAAAGCGACCCAACAGGAACAAGAAGAAGAGGCACGCAGCGGGCAAGGTGGATCGACCAAGTAGAAGGTGACCTGCGGACCCTTCGCAGACTACGAGGCTGGCGAACTGTGGCCATGGATCGAGTAGAGTGGAGACGACTTCTTCGGACAGCAGAGGACAACAAGGCCTTAGCCTGATTGGTAAGGTAAGGTAAGTAAGAACTTACACTAAAAACTTGATTCATCCACCTATGGTGAAATCTGACCCATCTTGCTGATAAAAATTCCTCCAAAAGTGTGCTCATATGATGTAATTTGGTAGATGAATTCTTATGTGATTTGAGGTATCGTATCAAGACCAACAATTGAAATGGCCTTAACTCCATTTTGTAAACAAAACTTGCAAGGCTATTTTCTCACGAACCGAAGTCCGCAAAGGCAAACCAACATAATGAACAGGTAGGGAAAATTATCCTCTACCCGATTGTGGTATAGGTTTGCGAATGAATGTTTTGGTTCGCGAGAAAATGGCCTTACAAGGTTTGTTTACAAAATGGAGTTAAGGCCATTTCAATTGTTGGTCTTGGTATGATGAATTTTGACCCAAGTCAGAGACTAGCCGTATGACCAATTAGAGTACATCCAGTGCCACACATATAGAAAAAAAAACTACTTTTACACGAGACGTTATCCACATTGATCGTTAATCGTGGAACAGAAACAAACATTTCAATTGTACATGAGTAAGTATTGTAAGTGCAATTGTAAGTGCAATTGTAAGTGTTCTCAAACCAAAACATAAGCAACTCGACGAAGCGAACGTTTGGTTGAATTGATTTTCACGTTTCTTTAAACTGATTCTTATTTGTTTATAAGAAAGTTTGAACATACTGGGAGGTAAACACATATCATCGTGAAGTAATATATGTGTGTGAGAAAATTTGCGAAAAAATCTAAGAGCACCGGTGGGATTCGAACCTACAATTCCCATTCAGTACACGGGAGCATTGCCAATTATACAACGGTGGACCTATGTATGGTCTATGGATGTATTTGGCTAATGACATTTGAGTTTAGAATCCGTTTCCCTCCCAAGTAACATTCCTGATTTTATGAGGGTTCTGTAGACCATGATTTAGACTTGTAGATAGCTATAAAACCACGTTAAAACGTGCAAAGTTGCTTGGGCTGCCTGGTCTTTTTGCGCAAGCGTTCTCTAATCCACACCTATCGTCTAATATCGACAATATGTGCTTGTACCGCAACCACTCAGTATCGGTCGATGTGAACAAACACTACTACTATGTGTTCTACACCACACATGTTGGACAAGGGATTTCCAATGCAGTATTAATAGAGCAATGAGTTGTTGGCCTCACCTCCGAACGATTGGTGTGTATAAGAGAACGTTTGCGCATAAAGACTAGGGAGGGAAACGGATTCGAAACTCAAATGTCATTAGCCAAATACATCCGTAGACCATACATAGGTCCACCGTTGTATAATTGGCAATGCACCCGTGTACTGAATGGGAATTGTGGGTTCGAGTCCCAAAGGTGCCCTTAGATTTTTTCGCCAATGTTCTCACACACACGCCTCTTACCGATGATATGTGCTTACCTAGGTATTCACTTTCAAGCAAGTTTTTATTGATTATTGAGCTGCCCATATGATGAATTCTAGAATAGCTCACATGGCTGGTGATCGGAAGGTTCGAATCCTATGCAACGAACATGTATATGTATGTAAACGATCACTAAAGAAACACCCTTCCCTGTCCCCCGTTCCTCTTATTTTCGGGCTTATTTTCCCACAGTTTGAAAAATCGTTTCATAATTGTATAACAATGTCTAATCAAACGTTACTTCACATGATAATCAAGTGTATACAGATCATCACTTTTTTAAGGGGAAGCAGTGATGTCTAATAAACGCTGAATAATCAAAATTTTTATCGAATAAGCTCTGTTACAACTCATATAAGTCGAATAAAAGCTTCAATGTGTTGTGGTTGAATAAATTCTCCAGTTTTGTGTGAACAAAGCCTGAACAGAAGTTATTATTTAAAATAATACAAGTATTATTAAGCATGCAGTTGAATAAAATCGTCAAAAAGTTGTTACTTCAATAGGCGATTGATTGTTGGGTAGTCAATAATTTTTGATTCCAGTGTTGTGGTGGGTACCGTCCGAACGACACTGTTGGTTTTGCTGATTAAGTGTACAGTTTATTAGAACGGTATCTACCACAGGATAAATCATAAATTTATTAAATTCTCAGGGAATACCCACTTATTCGAAAAATGGACCTCAATATGTACATTAGAGTTGGTCATCGTTATATGGAAAAACACAAACTTTACCGCACCAATCGAGAACAACCCTTTTTTGGTTCCATTTGGAGTCCCAAACAATTGTGCAAAATTTGGGAACGATTGGTTGTAACTCGGCTTTCCGTATTGCGTTTGAAATTTGTATGGAAATTAGTATGAGAAAACCAACTTATTTGCATTTTTATCCCTAGAGATCACATTTTGCATGCACAGTGCAACTAAGTATGTACAAATATAGTCCAGGAGGTGGGGGCCTAACAACTTTGCCAAAGGAAGTACGGTGCTAGAATGTATCTAAAAAAAGTTATAGCTATTCAAATATTTATGGTTTGAATTAAACACTAAAAATCCCTTTTTCTGCCAACACTGCTGCCGGTGTACCAATGGAAGTCAGATTCCAAATTGAAATAATATCGGAGTTTCTTATCTTACCGGTTTGGTATGTTCGGATGAATTATTCAAAAACAATTGCTCTATCTCATATGTGTAGTTGGAGAGGGGGGGGGGATTTAATAATATACCCCATCCCCCTCACTCATATCAATAGTTTCAGTTTGAAATAGCTTCGGAGTTTCTTATCTTATCGATTTCGTCTGTTCAGGATGAATTATTCAAAAACATTTGCTCAATCTCATAAGCGTTGTTAGACAGCGGGGTGTGCGGGAGGGGGGAAGGGCTTACTGCATGCAGTTTTTAAAACAAAATTGTTTTAGTGTAAATATTTAATATCCACTTGTCGGTTCATTTGTTAGTGAGAAGATGTTGTTTGAATTATTAGTAGCTGGAAAGTTTTAAATTTCTATACAAAGCTTTTATTTGAAATATTAAAAGCTTTTATTTGAAATATTAAACTGCGGGTGGCCCATAAAAAAAACACAGAAGTAGTCGTACGTCAAGAACCAAAAACAACAGCTAGCTTGTTGGGCTAACTTTAAGTGGGCTAAGTTTCAGTTGGGCTCCCAAGCCAAACGTCACTTCTAACAGTGCTGATTCCTTTTCAAAATTTCGACAGGCTTGCGATACACCGAGTTGCTTCCTTGATGATTGTCAACGATATAGCTGAATGAGGAGTGAAGCTAATTTCTGACTTATCAAGAAATCCACCCGAAACCTAGTTCAACAGCAATATTTGCTTCAAGGGATAGAACAGCATCGAAAAGAGTACCATGAGAAATCGTAGAATATAATAACATGAAATATAATCATTAGGATCCATTGACATTTGTGTGAATATATCTGACATTGTATATTGCACCAAAAGAGTATGGAAGAGAATGGTAGTACTCGCTCTACAACTGCTCTTATGAGATTAAGCAAATGTTTTTGAATAACCTATCTGAACAACTCGAAAGATGGGAATCTCCGAAGTTATTTTAGTCTTTATCTTTACTTTCATTGATATAAGTGAAATTTAAAAATTGTTTTTGAATAATTCATCTGAACATACCAAATCGATAAGATAAGAAACTCCGAAGTTATTTCAGTTTGAAACTTTACTTCTATTGATATGAGTGAGCCCCTCCGCCCCATCACCCCTCTGACTGCGCATATGAGATAGATCTATTATTTTTGAATATTTCATCTGAACATACCAAAATGATAAAATAATTAACTTCGAATTTGGAGTCTGACTTTCATTGTTACACCGGCAGTGTTGGCAGAAAAAGGGATTTAATTCGAAACATTGATCTTTGAACAGCTATAACTTTTTTTAGGGGCATATTATCTAGCACAATACATTCTTGAGCAAAGTTGTTAGGCACTTCCTGAGCTATACTTTAACGTATTTAGATCCGTGGTTTATGGTCCCTAGTAATAAAGATGCAAAAAAGTAGGTTATCCCATACACATTTCAAATGCAATGCAGAAAGCCGGGTTACAACCAATCGGCCCCAAATTTTGCACAGTTGCTAGGGACCTCAAATGGAACCAAACAAACATTGTTCTGAAAAAAATGATCATGATGACCCATGCTAATGTACATAGATCCAAACATCAACAACAATGCTTAGCATCAAATCTACCAAACCAAACTAACACATTTAAAGCATGGTGGTCACCTACTATGATTTTCTGCAGTAGTCACTGCAATCATCAAGTCAGGACAGAAACAACTTAAAATACAGGGTGATTCAGAATAACTGTCACCGATTTCACAAATATGCAATTCTCAATGGGTAAAATGGGTATATGTTCAAGTATTTTTGTTTTAAAGTGTGTACAAATATCAGCTTGTATTGATACTAGGATTTGAAATTTCATTCGTTTCGATTTCAAGCAGCCATGGACGGGAAAATGAAGCATGTCATAAATCTGTATAATGTTGTGTGTTATCGTTTAGAAACTGAAATCTCTTCGAAAGAATTAAACATTTATTTTTCACATCGTTAAAGAGGTAAAAAGCGACCATGCGTGGAAAATCTGTCCAATATCAGAGCTTAGACGCATCGCCAGGATTCCAAAATGGCTGGAACTAAAACGTGTGTGCCAGCTATGGTTCATTTTTGTGAGAAATGTGGCTGGTAATTAAAAGTAAAGGGAAAGAGATTTGAATTAAAGTATGCTTAGTTGAAGGTTATATATGTAGTATATCTGGAATATACTGATATCAAAAAATCATGCAAGCGTTCAATCGTTATGACCATTTTTAAAAGTGACAGTTATTCCGAATCACCCTGTACACATCCATAATTGGTCGATCACTGCTGGACACGAAAGAAGACATGAGTGGAACTTGTGAAGTTTGTTATACAGGGTGTTCGGTTCCTTAGTACAAATATGGAGTGATAGGAGATCATATTTGATGCACGAAATTCTCTTAAAGTTTATTGAGTTATTGAACTTTTTCTGTTTTGGTCTATGCTTGCCATAAATAAACACGAATTCAACCCAACCGTGTGTTACTGTTAACGTCTGTATGCAGCGTGCACAGCACACTTGATCGCCGTGTGGAACCGTCAGCAGCATTGTTGTTCATGTCTAAGAGAAAGAGGAGACTACTGACTTCTTTTTGTCTGTGACGTGTTCTTCTTCTCTCGCGGAAACGTCAAAATACATGACAATACCCAGGTAACAATTTGATGATTAACGAATGTTGTTTAATCGATTTTAATTCAGACTTAGATTGAATAATTGCTGTACATAGACCACGTTAACCTTTGTTCAGTTTTTTAACATCTAAATCTGGTTATTTTAATCAGCCAATAGCTTAACAGTAATATGCACTATAAGCTTTTTAAGGCATACAGTAATTTTCCATCCTTGTTCAACCTATTAGTTTTATTTCAACAATAAAAATGGAAGACCGAAACATATCTTATGCATTTATATGCACCTGCTTTAACTTGTTTTCTGAATAATTTACATATTTATGTTCATAATGTTAGTCTAAAAACTACCTCTGCATTTCGGGATTCGAACCGGCAGTCACTGAATCACAGGTGTCAACCATACCTAATGGACCACTTAAGCATATGTTTGGCAAAAGGTATGATCATTAACTTGAAGCACGTCAAATTTAAGTTGAATAACAGCAACCGGAAGAGTATTATACAGGAATGCAGAATTTTAAACACCAACTGTTGACAGTAAAAAATTTCTCTAATTTTCAAGTGCAGTTCAATGTGGACACAAGTGCGCAATTTATTTCAATGGTCATGCGGAAGCTATCTTAGTGCCATAATTGAGTTAAATTTTTGGAATGCGGTTTGAAAATTCAGTGCAATAGGGTAGAGAACTACTTCGACCTAATCCCCCATTTTGGGCCTATCGAGCAGAAAACTTCAAATAAATCCATGATTTCAGAGTTAACAAGTCAATTACGCGTTTGGTACGATACTTCAGTTAATAAGCTACCGAACGAAGTCAATGACATCGCGTGATATGAATGTTTGCACCCATTATTCCCAAAAACAAAAGAAGCTCTCCGACCGAATCAATTTTTATCTTCATCCGATAGGCCGAAGTGAATTCATTGGCGTTTCAATGGCGTTTCAATGCGTTAGGCCGAGTTTAGAATCCATAGGCCGAGTTTGGCGTCAAGAAGTCAAGTGTCAAGTGTTAGACTTTTGACAATATCTCAACGATTGGTTTCTCTGTATCAAATCTTACGGTACGTACGGAAAGGTAAATGAATTTGAAAGCCATCAGTAATAATAACATTCCGCTAGATTAAGAAAGACTAAGTGCGGGTTGTGCTTAATAGGCCGGAAATGGGGTAGTTAACCCTATAACATACAAAACACAGGAATACAAATGTCAATACTTCCGCCGTTGTCGCAGCTCACATCTACCTGGAGCTATTCCTAAAAATCTCCTCTTCCTTGTCTCTACTGCTGCTACTGCTTGTAATTTTATAGGTAGGCAGTGAATTTAGAAGAACTTAATTGCCGGAAATGCAACGAGTGACACAGACACTGATGAAATTTAACAAATCAAGCTATCAACATATGTGTAACGCATTGCTGATTTGTGGAGTAGTGTTAAGCTAAAATAAGGCTTCTTAAATCTTTAGATCAGCTAACTTATTGAGGTTGGATTATGAGGATACAATTCGCTTCATGCACTACTAATCAACTGATGTTAATCAGCTTTGTACACCTTAAATCAACCAATAATCAGCTTCTGTTCTTACTGTTCAGCTTTAATTGTTACTTGCGTAGATTCCCTGTTGTAAAAATTCTCGCGTTTCTATACGTTCGCCCGACCACGTTTGACAGAAAATTGGTACATAAAAGTCCCCCTATCCAGCTTTCCATGCTCGGTAATGGCGGCCTGTTTGTATGAATAAATGTATCCTTCACTGTGCTATCTGGAGGTTCGGATTTTGACCCTTCCCTTTCCCTCTCCCAGGAACAGAAGAAAATAAAACAACATACACCCTCCAGTTAGTGTCAAAAAGCACAGTGAAGGATACATTTATTCTTACAAACAGGCCGCCATTACCGAGCATGGAAAGCTGGATTGTCTCCACTTCCACTTAGGTTCATGTCACACTTATCAGACTGTCACTCCACGCGGTTTGACGAAACAATATACTTTATTACGTACCTTTAGTGGGGGAAAACACGTAGAAAAACACCAATTTTATACATGTTTATCTCTAAAATGTAGCAAAACACCGCTTACTTGAAGTAAGAAAGACATTATTAGCACAGAAAATAGACGTCCAACTTCCACCAGAAGCTTGTGTAAAGATAAGTGGGAACGTCGCCCTTACGTAGCGCTAGTATCTCCTGATTTCCTATTAAAATTTTCCATTTTCGACCGATTTGGCACTAGTATCGATAAATTTTCTGTTGCAAATGGCCACTTGGGGCTACCAGCACTTAGTGTCTAGTGTAAATTGTGCAACGCCCGCGCTTTCAGGTTGTCAAAAAGGGGTTTTAAGTGTGGAAGTCGCCGTTAGTGGTGCTTAAGTCGATTAGGAATCTTTACACTAATTTTTAGAGAAATTTTGTTCGAGTCTCAACGTCTGTTCTCTGTGTAATTAGGTAGGAAATTTTGTAAGCTGCTAATTATCATATTTATCGAATTAGAGCCAATTTAAAAAAAAAAAAATCAGAAAAAGTTCAATAACTCAGTAATTTTTAAGACAATTTAGTTCATCAAATATGATCTTCTATCACCTCTTAAAATATTTGCACTAAGGAACCGAAAACCCTGTATAAGTTAACGTAAGCATCGTCGTACCATATTACAGTCAACTCTTCGTATCTCGATGTTCCATATCTCGATAGACTAATCTTGTTCTATATCTCGCTCTCTTCATATCTCGATGCTCCCTTCAATATCGAGATATGGAGAGTTGACCGCATCCACATTTTAAACAATTCACGGCTTTCCCAATAATTCTATTAATACAAAACCAATATCACTGTTAATATAATCTTTTAAACACTTTATATTTTCGTATGTTTTCTTACTTGCTGAATTGTGCTATTGGCATTAAATACTTGTATACAATCTTACACGAATACCACATAGAGTTGATTTTGTCAGTTTTCCATCCGCAGCTTTGCAGAAACGATTAACTGTTGTTACACTTAGTTGTCGATTGCCAAAAGAGAAAAAAAAAACTGATTGATCCTTCACTCACGTACTTCATCTTAGGATTCCTACGTTCAGATAAATAAACATCCACTTTGTATTCTCTGTACAATCATTTTATACACACACACACACTTTGAACTGTTACGTATTCAATTCGTTTAGGTTATGTTCTAGTCTAGGTCTGCTATCATGACAGATTTACAGTCACTTCCTTTCGTAAAATCGAAGGAAAATCAATACTTTTGCTTTGCATAGGTTGCAGATCTTAATAATTCTAACGACACTTACTCACTTTACAAACAATCGAAAAAACTCCGACAAATAGTAAACAACAAACAGCCTTCTATCGCAAGTAGGGTTAATTGCGGGTGTGTGATTTGTCACACGTCGTTCACACCGTTCGCAGTGCGTGTCCCAGCCGGCTGAGGTCGGTTGGACCGGCATCACCGCTGGAACCGGTTCCGGAGTCGATCGCACCTGTTCGCGCACCTACACCACCGCTGCGTCCTCCACCTCCTCCTCCTCCTCCTGCTCCTTGCGGTGGTAGCGTTAGATTGTGATAGGATGCATGGTGAAAGTAATGAGGTGGGATGGCTCCGAGGGGAGCCATCATTAGAAGGGGGTGAATTGGCAGATCGTAGGCGCTGAAAGCGGGATGCGGGTAGGGAAAGAATGGCGGGATATTGACTCCGGGGAGGGATGTGGCCGGTGGGAGGGTTTGTGTTTGAAGAAGTCCCGGTATCCGAGGGTTGTCGTCCAGGAGGTTCAGTTTGTCGTTGTGAGATTTGGAGGATTTCTTGGGGCTTTGTGCGTGAGGGGTGGATCGGCCGTCCGGGGTCATGAGACTCTCGATGGTGAAGGCCCGCTTGGGCCGTAGGGGCGTGGAGGATTCGGTTATGGATATTGGCGAAATCGGAGCCGGTGCGGATACTGGGGAATGTGGTTCGATGGGGGAGTGCAGCATGGGCTGGTGGATTGGGTCTACCATTGTGGGACAATAGGTGTCGGCTCCGGAGTTCTGCGCTAGGAATATCCGGTTGATGTTGGCAAGGGCTGCGAGTTCCTCGTTCAGGATGTCCTTGTCGGTTTTGTGCAGTTTGAAGCGTTTTCGCCGTCGGAGAAGACTACCGTTCTCAAACATGTCAAATGCTTGCGGATGGAGAGCCCAGTAGGCTCCCTTGCCAGGTCGATCTGGCCGTCTTGGCACCTTGATGAAGCAGTCGTTAAAGCTAAGATTGTGGCGGAGTGAGTTCTGCCAGCGTTGGGTGTTTTTCCGATAGTAGGGAAAGCGGTCCGTGATGAACTTGTAGATGTCGCTCAGTGGGAGCATCTTTTCCGGCGAGCTCCAGATGGCCATAGCCGTCAGCGAGATATACGAGTAGGGCGGTTTCTGGTCCCCATAGGATTCCCGAGATGGTCGTGGCATATTGCTGGGTTTTCTAGATCACAATTACACTCGGATTGGATCGGTTCTTGGAACAAGTAGGAACTATACGTTGACCGACGGGTTTTCCGAAGGATCACACCGGTTGGGGACACATGACCTTGTATGGCCTTAAGCAGTAGCTGTGCATTTTGTTTTTCGATTAGAATTCTGATATTCACAAGTTCACTGAATAATCTTCATATCCAAAAGTATTCATAACAGTCACGGCTATCCATGCCGCTCACCGAGAAGACCAACACAACACGGGACGGCGTGAGTTCAACACGAGACTACTCGCGGTGCACAGCTCCCTGGTAACGCACACGTTCCGTTCTCTCGCTTGTTTGTTATAGACTGTTTTATCAAATCAACAACCGAAGGTGTTGAAATGTAGAATGATATGTTAAAGCAGTAGTGGCGGAGGTAACAAGCGAGCAAGTAAAAGCAAAAAAAAAGGCGAACATTAAGAAGCTTAACGCGAAAGAAGGAACACGATGGCAAAACAACATGAAACATGAATCCTATCGCTCCGCGAGCAGAAGAGAAACGACACAAAAAAATCAACAAAGAGGCGTGGGCTCGCAGCAGAGGGCCCCTGCCATGCAACCGCGTGCAAAGTGGCTGAGGTGCGCTGCTTGTTCGTTGAGATTGAGCAAAGCACACTCTCAGCCGCTGTTCTCACGCGCATTTTCCTCTCGCTCCGCGTGAGTGAGCATGTGTTCGTGAAACCACACAGAGAGCGAGCGAACGCTCGCACAAAGTGGAACACCGAAAGAAAAACTCGACTCTCATAATATTTGCTGAACCCCGTCGGTGCCTCGCGAACAATGGTTTCTCTGTACATATTTACTCTTTTTCTCCCTTCTTTTCAACACGGCTTTCGTTCCGGCTCTCTCCCGCTCGCTGAACAAGTTTGTTTTCCTCCATTTACTTTGTGTAACTTTGCTTGCCCACACATAAACTCTCCCTCTCACTCTTTCTTTCCCATCACCCGATATTCATAAGCTTCTTCGTCGCGAGAAGGGTAGGCGTGGCCTACCATGTCAGCTAACCATCATTGCGGGCGCGTGGTGTGGTGGAAAATCAATGTTTGACTGCGAGTGTAGATGAGCGAGCCAGCGAGCGAGCGAGCGAGGCGAAAAGTACACAAACAATATTTCATGGGCTCAAAATGGGGAGTAGGAAAAGCTTGCCGCCGTTCGTTCGCTGCTGGCTGGTTTCACCCGGGCTCCCGGTCGGTGGTGGTGATCTGAATCGTTGTGTGATGATGGCGGGAGCCCTTGTTGGCGTTATCGGAAAACCACGGGAATCGGGCAACGTCAACAGGATGGAATAACTTTTTGTTTTGCCTCTCTGCAGGATAATTTATTCTGCAAAATGGATTACAATAAATAAATCAAATACGTTATTGAATCGATTCAATTGTAAGGCTTGCGTACGTAAAGAGCGGTGGATTAGTGATGAATTTGAAAATTTCGACGGAAAAACTAGTTTCGTGTGCCGTTTTTCTACCCAGTAACTGTATCGATTTTTCACGCGCCTCGTCTGGAACGGTGTTGTGTATTGTGGGAAGGAAGACCCACAGTAGGGTTCCGGTTCATGGCGTTTTGTTTAGCCGTGAATCATGGCAGTAGCGGGAAATTTAAAATGCTATAGGTGGTTGACGCAAAATTAATTAAATTACTTCGCACTTCATGCTTTTTCCAGCGGAGCGGATAATCTCATTTAATGGGTGATGGCGATTTTTTGTTCTGCCTTTTTGCTTGCAGTTTGCTATTTGGGGTGATGTACCGGTTGGGTATTCCTATTTGCATGTTGGTTAAAAGAAAATTTAGATTCCAGTCAGGAAAATGGTTTGCCAATAGAAAAAGTGTTAGAATTAATTCTGAACATAATAAGTAGTGCAATTAAATGTTCATAAGAGCAATTGCATGATTTTGAAACCTTTTCTAGACGGTTGACGCCCAGCTGGGAATACAAATGTAAGCTGAGGCTTAAATTGCTTTTAACATGGCTGAGTAAAAGTGGGTGAGTATTTTCATGAATTTGGGAAGAATTTCGAATAATGGGGGCTTCCAACGATAGAAAGAGGTAATACAAGCACCATACAGGCAGGAATTTCTGGAAATATATTTGTATGTTTTTTGACTAAAATTGTAGTTTTAGGTAAAGAGACTAGAATATACTAAGAAACGCTATCTGATCCTTTTGAAAACACACCATTTAGCAACCAAGGCATCCAATGCACGAAACACTGTGATTGTTCAAAATTTCGCTTGACTTTCAATTTGGTCACGTTTGTTGTTATTCGATTTAAAGTTGATAATCAATTTAAATTCATCTCACTGCGTCCTAGCAAGAAGTACGGTCGACTTGTTTCGCGCTCCGTTAATTTGGAAGTTTTCTCGCTATTATCTGACGTAAATAATCAGTTTTTTCTCGCTTAGTGATTCCTGGCATAATTCCCGATAAATTTATCAAAAAGTGAGTTTTTTTCTGAGAAGAAAGTGTGTTTTCGGCATCATCGGAAGGAAAATTGTTTTTGCGATTGCCAATTCGCCAACCATTTTGCGCACCATCGGTGCGTGGTCACGCATACCTGTGCACACGGATCATCGTCATCGAGTGTCAGCATCTGCCTCCACATTCAAACCGCTCATCCATCTCGTGTGTTCAGCTGAGTGCCGAGCTTCATACAAGCACACACCAACGAAGACCGCCCGCACACGCGGATCGAAGATCATCCAAGCTGCGCGTCGCTCCGCTGCTGCTGTGTAAACGCTCGGTGATAGTAGTATAGGATTATCAGATAAGTTTTTGTTTCTTGTTTCTTTCTTTCTCCCATCAGTTAAATTTTAAGTTTGTGTTTCTGTGTTTGTATTTTTTTTTTCTCGTATATTGTGTCCGAGTAATTTTGATTATCGTTGCAGTGGTAGAGCGTTTTTCGCTCCCACTAGTACGGCAAAATGGACATTTTGTCGGAAGACGAAATGGACGTTTTGTCGGAAGATGACACCACTTTGCCACGCGATAGCAAGAAGGGTCGAAAACGTCTGTCATCCCAGAAATCAGATGATGCCATCCCTGCTTCGTCATCTCAGTCTGGTAATGGACAGGGACAGATAAGCCCCCGATCGCGAGCCTACCCAGAAGACTCGACTGGCCCATGGGTTGTTTACTTTCAGCCCAAAAAGAAACCTTTGAATGTAATGCAAATTACTAATGATCTGACGAAGCGGTTCTCGGCCGTGACCGAAATCTCAAAGGTGAGGTACAATAAACTTCGCGTTGTCGTCTCTAACCTGAAACAAGCTAACGAGATTGCTGCCTCCCAGCTCTTTACACTCGAGTATAGAGTGTACATCCCAGCTCGTAATGTGGAGATCGAAGGTGTGGTCACCGAAGCGAGTCTGACCCCCGAGATCTTGGCGAAGCAAGCGGTTGGCCGTTTCAAGAACCCCTTGCTTCCCACGGTTGAGATACTGGAAGTCCAGAAGCTGAACTCAGTATCTTTCAGCGAGGGTAAAAAGAGCTTTACCCCCACAGACTCGTTTCGGGTGACCTTTTCTGGTTCAGCCCTTCCTCACTACATCGAGTTGGGAAAACTTCGGCTACCTGTGCGTTTGTTTGTTCCTCGGGTCATGAACTGCCAAAATTGCAAACAGTTGGGACATACGGCCTCTCACTGTGGCAGCAAGGCACGCTGTTCCAAATGCGGGGAGAAGCACGAGGATGGCGCCTGCACAGTCACTGCACCAAAATGCGTGTACTGTAAGGGAACTCCTCATGGTCTCTCATCGTGCCCGGCGTACAAACAACGCGGGGAGAAACTAGAACGCTCTCTTAAGGAGCGTTCCAGGCAGTCTTTTGCAGCAATGCTAAAAACAGCCACACCATCAACCAACGACAAAAATCCCTTTGCTGTTTTGTCTGATGACGAGTCTGACTCTGACTTGGCTGAGGAGGGAGTTTCTTTCAGTTTTCCGGAAGGTTCTGCACGGAAACGAAAACGCATCCGTTCGCGGAAAGTTGCAGATAAGGAACCCCAAATCAGCTTGCCCAAATCAAGGAGTGATGGAAAAAAGGAAGTTTCAACTCCTCCTGGTTTCCGCCGAACTGACTATAACCAGAACTTTCCATCTCTCCCGGGGACATCAAAAACCCCTGATGGCCCATTTTTAAGAACAGAAGCCCCTTCTTCATCCGGGTTGTTCTCATTTGATAAAATTGTGGACGATATTCTCAAGTACCTCAATATTTCTGATCCTCTCAAAAGCATTGTTCTGGCAATGCTTCCTTCTGTGAAGACCCTCTTGAAGCAATTGACATTGAAGTGGCCCCTCATTGCAGCAATCATTTCCTTCGATGGATAATTTTCCAAACGAGGTCGGGGATTTGATCACTGTTCTACAGTGGAATTGTCGAAGTCTCATTCCTAAATTAGATTCTTTTAAGTTTTTAATTCACAATAATGATTGTGATGCATTTGCTGTTTGTGAAACTTGGCTCTCTTCAGATATCGATCTTCCTTTTTATGATTTTAACATTATTCGACTGGATCGTGAGGATTCGCGTGGAGGAGGGGTACTTTTGGGGATCAAAAAGTGCCATTCCTTCTATAGAGTGAATCTTCCACAATTTCCAGGTATTGAAGTTGTTGCATGTCAGGCTATTATTAAAGGTAAGAGCCTTTGTATTGCTTCTGTTTATATTCCTCCTAGAGCCGTTGTTAATCGCAAACAACTTTCAGATATCTGTTCGGTACTTCCTGCTCCACGGTTGATTATGGGAGATTTGAATTCCCACGGTACAGGCTGGGGGGAACTGTATGATGACAACCGTTCTACTTTGATATATGACCTCTGCGACAGCTTTAATATGACAATTCTTAACAATGGAGAAGTAACACGTTTGGCTGGCCCATCCTCGAATGGAAGTAGATTAGACCTCACATTTTGCTCTAACTCATTATCGTTGGATTGCACGTGGAATGTGATCCAAGATCCCCACGGTAGTGATCACTTGCCGATCAAAGTTTCAGTTGCCAGTGGGTTCAATCCGTCGGAACCCGTTAACGTCGCGTACGATCTTACCCGTAATATCGATTGGACAAAGTTCAAGAATGTGATAGAAGATGCCCTAACGTCGGTAGAAGGGCTTCCACCGTTGGAGGAATATAACTTCCTCTCCAATCTGATCTTGGACAGCGCGCTTCAAGCTCAAACTCGGCCGGTTCCAGGAACGTCTTTCCGTAGGAAACCTCCTTCCCCTTGGTGGGACCAGCAATGCACTGAGGTTTATCGTAAAAAGTCCGACGCGTTTAAGCTTTTCCGGAAACGTGGAACACCCGTACATTTCGAAGCGTACTCGGCTCTTGAACGCGAACTCAAGAGCCTCATCAAAGCCAAGAAACGCGGATACTGGCGGCAATTCGTGGACGGATTATCGCGCGAAACGTCGATGAATACGCTTTGGAATGCGGCGCGAAGGATGCGTAACCGGTCTTCAAACAACGAGAGCGAGGAGTACTCCGATAGTTGGATCCTCAAGTTCGCGCGAAAAGTATGTCCTGATTCTGTGCCGGCACAGATGATTCCTCGCGAAACGACGAATTCGGTAGACGAGATCAGCCAGCCTTTTTCAATGCTGGAGCTCTCACTTGCGCTCCTTTCGTGTGGCAATTCGGCTCCGGGGGCTGATAGAATCAAGTTCAACTTGTTGAAGAACCTCCCAGACGTCGCTAAGAGGCGCATGTTGAACTTGTTTGGTCAGTTCCTGGAGCTCAATATTGTTCCGGATGATTGGAGGCGGGTGAGAGTTATAGCCATTAAAAAGCCTGGAAAACCCGCGTCAGATCACAATTCGTATCGTCCCATAGCGATGTTATCGTGCATTCGAAAATTGATGGAGAAAATGATCCTTTTTCGTCTGGACAAATGGGTTGAGTTGAACCACCTACTCTCAGATACTCAATTTGGTTTCCGTAGGGGCAAGGGAACGAACGACTGTCTCGCGTTGCTTTCCACTGAAATTCAGTTGGCTTTTGCTAATAAAGAGCAAATGGCTTCTGTCTTCTTGGATATTAAGGGGGCTTTTGATTCAGTATCCGTTGAAGTCCTTTCAGACAAACTCCACGCTTGTGGCCTTTCTCCATTAATTAATAACTTTTTGTACAATTTGCTGTCAGAGAAACATATGAGCTTTTCTCATGGAAACTCTACAGCTTCACGATTTAGCTACATGGGTCTCCCCCAGGGCTCATGTTTAAGCCCCCTTCTGTATAATTTCTACGTCAGAGAAATTGACAATTGTCTAAGGGACAACTGCACGTTGAGACAACTTGCAGATGACGGAGTAGTGTCTATGACAGGACCCAGAGAGGCCGACCTGCAAGGACCCTTACAGGATACCTTAGACAATTTGTCTACTTGGGCTATCCAGCTAGGTATCGAATTCTCCACGGAGAAAACTGAGTTGGTCGTTTTTTCTAGGAAGCATAGCCCAGCACAACCAAAGCTTCAACTTTTGGGTAAACCGATCACTCATTCTATGTCCTTCAAATATCTTGGGGTCTGGTTCGATTCAAAATGCACCTGGAGATCCCACATTGAGTATCTGAAGCGGAAATGCCAACAAAGGATCAATTTTCTCCGAACAATTACCGGAACGTGGTGGGGAGCCCATCCGCAAGATCTTCTAACGTTGTACCGGACAACGATTTTATCGGTTTTAGAGTACGGTAGTTTTTGCTTCCAGTCGGCGGCTAAAACGCACATCATCAAACTGGAACGGATCCAGTATCGCTGTCTTCGTATCGCGTTAGGATGCATGCACTCGACTCATACGATGAGTCTCGAAGTGTTAGCGGGCATGTTGCCACTCTCTGATCGGTTTTCGGAATTATCCCTCAGGCTCCTCACCCGTTGTGAAATTATGAACCCACTGGTGATTGCCAACTTTGAGAAGCTTCTTGAGCTAAACCCTCAAACTCGTTTTATGTCATTGTACTACGTGTACATAACACAGGATGTCAGCCCTTCGCAGCATAATCCCTATCGTGTTTGCTTCTCCGACAGTTCTGTTCATTTTGATTTATCAATGACGCAAGAGATTCGCGGAATCCCAGAGCATCATCGTTCCATGATTGCTCCGTCAATTTTCGCTGCAAAGTTTGGCCAAGTTGATTCCGCAAGATCGTTCTTCACAGATGGATCACTAATAGAGTCGTCCGCTGGTTTTGGTATTTTTAACGAATTTTATAGCGCCTCTCGAATGCTTCAAGCTCCTTGTTCCGTATATGTTGCTGAGCTGGCGGCAATACATTGTACGCTAGAAACGATCGCCTCACTTGCACCAGATCATTATTTTATTTTTACGGATAGTCTCAGTTCTGTCGAGGCTATTCGCTCCATGAGGCCGGTAAAGCACTCCTCGTATTTTCTCATGAAAATACGAGAGCTTCTAAGTGCTTTATCTTTAAGATCTTTTGTCATCACCTTTGCATGGGTCCCATCTCATTGCTCGATTCCGGGCAATGAGAAGGCGGACTCGCTTGCAAAGGTGGGCGCTATGGAAGGCGATATTTACGATCGACAAATCGCCTACGACGAATTTTTCTTCATTTATCGTCAACAGTCCCTCGCCAGCTGGCAAAATAAATGGAGTGAAGGGAGTTTGGGACGATGGTTATATTCAATCATCCCTAAGGTGTCGAAGTATCCTTGGTTCAAGGGGTTGGATGTGGGTCGAGACTTCATTCGTATGATGTCTCGCCTCATGTCCAATCACTACTCGTTAAACGCTCACTTGTTCCGTGTTGAGCTGGGGGACAGTAATCTCTGTGAATGTGGACAAGGTTACCAGGACGCAGATCACATTATTTGGTCATGTGCTGAGCACCGTGGAGTCAGATCCGAGTTGTATGATTCCCTTCGGGCTCGAGGTAGACAACCTAATGTTCCAGTTCGGGATATTTTGGCTAGACGCGATCTGGAGTTTATGCAACTCATATATGTTTTCTTGAAGAATATTAACCATAGATTGTAAGTTTGATTAACCTTGTGTTTAGTTTGTGTTTTGTATGTGTGTGTGTATTTTTTTTTGTAGATTTGTTTCTGTAATAATTGTATAATTACAGAGTTGATATAACGTCGATAGGATTAAGTATTTGTTTTAGAAATAGTGAAATTTTTGAATCATAAATCATATTCCAAATCTCCTTTTCCCTCTCCCGATCCAAACAATTGTCATCCACTAACCTCGAGAAGACCGCGAGTAATCGGTTCCAATCCTTTAATTTTAAATTTAAGACATTTATAATGTATAAAGAAAATGATAACTTGGCTCTGTAAAGTTTATTCGAATGAGCCTGTACAAATAAAGTAATTAACAAAAAAAAAAAAATCAATTTAAATTAAACGAATTTATCTTTTCATTGCGCTTGGTGAAGCTTGATGAAGCAGATAGCAATTCTTCTCCAATCACCACCAATAACAGTAGCAATTGTTTTGGTTCAACAGGTCTCGTGTTCAATTGGAATGACACTGACGGATAAATTGGAATTCCAAACGGAACATGACGTCTATTTGTATAAAAGGTGTTCCCACATCAAATTGTATCACGAAAAAAAAAACGCAGTAGAAAGTTACCTAGTTGATCGATCTTTTTCAAACTTATAACCCATTAGTAAGTTTTGGCATAACTATTTCATTCGACTTCAATACCATAACCGTACGCTGACATTTACGCTTAACTCCACTCATTGTATCTGGCTGCAGCTTCTTCTGTACGGAAACTCACTTTTTCTTCATGTCTTCCTCAGATTTGACATCGTTGGGATGCTTCCGTAGTGCTTGCTGCATAGTATTTTTCTATGGACCTTAGTTCCGGTGCGTTGGGGGGGTTCATGTCCTTGGGTACGGAAGTGACCCTGTTGGCTTCGTACCACTTCAGGACAACATTTGAATAGTGGCACGAAGCTAGATCCGGTCAAAAGATTGTAGGGCCCTCGTGTTGCTTCTGTAGACACTCCTTGATGTAGATCTCCACGAATCCATGTGTACACGGTGTTCGGTGGGGCATACTTGATAATCGCCTGGATTCATGAGTGTTTTGGTGCTTCCGAGGTGATCGCTTGAACGACGCTGTGTGAGTCGGTTTATATAAATATCGGTTTGTTGGTTGGCATTGTAGCACCACGGAAGATCGCTGCAGCCACGGCCTAAAAAACCGAGCACTGTGGAGGAAGACTGCTGCTTTCAGCAATACCGTCTCCAAAAATCCCGATACCTACTCCGTTTATCGATCGGGAGCCGTCGGTGTACCGATGTACGTGGTCGGCATAGTTGGACCCAAGTAAACTCGGCGACCGATCTACGCAAAATCATGGATGCATCCCCTGCTTTGAAGTGGTTCTTGATCTGATTGTCCTATTGGATTCGTGAAGAGTGCCAACTTTTCTCTCCATGCCAATGGACTTTGGCCACTGGGGGGGAGGTCGATGTCGGCGGCCGTGCTGAGGACACTGTTCCCCTTGTCGAGAAGAAAGATCCTATTGTTGCCGGAGGTCTTGGCGGAAAAGGCGGCGGCTTTTGTGGCAATATTTGCGTTTAAGCAGAACCGGAAAGGAAGAAGACCCGCTTCGATGCATGCGGCGTCTGCTGGAGTGGATGGCAGGAGACCAGATATGATGCGGATGTAGCTGTTGCTAGGGTTCTAACCAGCTTCTCGGAAGCGATACAAGTAAGCTGGAAACCTATCGAGTCGGTCCATTTGACGACGGCAGAGCCTGCCGCTTGCGCTTGCCGTAGGGTTCGGATCTGTGTAGAACCGGTGGCCACAATCAACACATCGTCATGTGTAAATGCGCCCAGGTAGCCGGTTAAATACCCCGTCAATTGTCACCAGAAACAACGTGACTGCGATAACAGAGCTTGGGGGACTCCGGTCTCCTCTCTGAAACATTTCGACCGCGTGTTCCCCACCAATACACAGAATGACCGGTCGGTCAAGAAGTTTCGTATGAAATACATCATATGCCCCTTCAAACCTCAGTTTCAGGACGGCTGGCGTCCACGTCTGGTTGAAAGCCTTGGATATGTCCAAAGAGATGATTTCAACGTGGTGTTCCTGGTCGTAAGCTTTCTTGAGGATGTCCCCCAGAGTGGCAAAGTACGTGAACGTACCGAAACCTTGTCGAAAGGCATGTTGTCGGTGGTCGAGCAAGCTGTTGGTCTCAAGGAACATCTTGAGTCGACGGTTCACCATCCGTTCGAATACCTTGGCCATGCAGGATGTGAGAGTGATCGGCCGGAACTTAGATGTGCCCCTGTCTTTTTCGTTTGCCTTCGGGATGGGCACGACGAGACTCTCCTTCGACAGCGTCGGGTAGATATCCGAGACCCAGAGTTGGTTGAGCATCTCAAGCATGCAACACTTGCCCTCAAGGGGCAGCTTTTTTAAAAGTGGATATCCGAGATCGTCAGGTCCCGCAGATTTGCCGTTGCTGCGGTTTAGTGCGTGCTGGAGTTCCTACCAGGAGAAAGGCTCGTTGATCTCGAGGTTGTCCGTGTCAGGCGGGATGCTGAACTCAGCGACTGATGTACGGGTAGGCTTTGCCAACCGCTGAAAGTGGCTATCGTAACCGGAGATGGCCGAAATTTCTGCGAAATACCCTCCGAGTTCTTCGGCGACGGCTGCCGGTTCGGAGATGGTAAGCATCTGGGTGTACAGTTTCCGGGCCCGTGACTTTCTCACCGTATTTTGCCGTTCGTCACGATTTGGAGCCTTCTGCACTTTTTACGTATGCAGTCTACCGGTCCTTGGCTCTGTGAACGAAATACTTGGACAGATTCAACTTTTTGGGCACAGCCCTGACCGAAGCATTGGGATGCGCTTGTGATCCTGTTCACTAATAGAACATCCATTCTGACCTTCCGTTTGATGCTCAGAGTTTCGTTGTAACGTTTAATCACACGACTCACCGTTGACTGCATGATTCCGAGTGGTTTTCCGATGATAGAGTTGAGGATTTTCCAGGTGCTTGCGCAAAATCAATTCGCGACGTTGCTTTTCGGGTAACGCCATTTTTTTCAACTTTCGAAAAACTGACAGCGATAAAAATACAGTGTAAACAATACACTCTAAACTGCTTCTACCCAAATTTTCAAGAGAAAATACCTAATGGGTAATTTTCTACAGCGTTTTTTTCCGTGATGCAATTTGATTTGGAGAACATTTGTGGTGTGCAGGAAGGCCTCTTCACAGTTTTTAATTTTTTTATTTTGAGGATTATTAACTTTTGAAAAAAAAAACAAAAAATGATCTTAAGTCCTACTTCAATAAAATATTTAATAAAGAATATTTACGGGATTCGACAATTATTTTCTGCAGATCACTGAAACCTATTTTCGAAAGCAATAATACACTTACGCTCATTTAGTTAAAACGGGGTGCGTGGATAAATCATTTTTTTTCGTTAATTGTGTGAAATATTCGTATTGCAATGCATACACCCGACCGCGAAATGAAAGATTTTATTACAGATTTGCATAAAAAGTATTAAGAATTCGGTAACAATCGCTGGAAGGTTTAAAAATAATTTTGAAAAAAAATTTCTACAATACATGAAATTAATTTCATTTACGTTGATCTAAAGTGATTCCATTTGTGCAACTGAATCGCGTAAATCAAGTACACGTAGCATATGGGATTTGTCTGAATTGGCTCCAAAGTGGAATATCCCGTGACCCCGGCAATATAGGTCTTGAGCGAAATTATTCAGATCTCTAGGGTTTCTCGAATGGTCGCTAGTGCCCCGTAACGTAGGTAGATCACCTTTTCGTGGTACGTTGCGGGATGTAAAATCTACTACCGATTCCTAGTCCTGACTACTTCAAACTAGGGAAACAGGATTTTTCAGCAATCCAAGGAAGGAACACATCTTAGTCCTTGTTACTTTTTATGCCTTGTTGATAGTGACAAAACTCGGCTTTGTCCACCGAGGATGGTCTTGAAACAAGGAAAAAACGAGTTAATTAGTCTTCATATATGTCATTCCTAATCTTCTATTCGTTGTTCCCTAGTTTGAAGTGGTTAAGACTAGGGTTCTGATGCATGGTCACTATCGGTGTCATTCCTTAATTTTGTTGGTAAGGAATCCAATTTTGACTGACAAAGGGGTGCGCCTTTGGAGGGTATTCTAACATTCCGAAGCGTATAAATAGCGGGACCTTTCAATTAGAGTCGGATCCTTGCGATAAATGCAAGACTGACAACTGTAAAAAAATCGAATACTTCATCATTTCTCAATAGTGATGGAATAATACGACATGCACTAAACTAAGGACACGGGATATACTACAATAGATCAAATTACTGGTCGCAGTGGTGTTAGGTTCCGAACAGAGAAAAAAAAAACCACGATGACACGACTGCTAGGTTCTTCCAATTTCGCGAAGTAAATCAGATAAGTAAATCTTCAGGGTTTCCCAACGGGTGCCGCGAGGTTTAGTTGTGCCGAGAGCTGTGGCAAGCGCTGTGCCGAACGTGCCGAAGTAGTGTACCAATCAAGGTGTCGATATCTTATGAGTTTGGCAATCCTGAAGTTTTAATGACTTTGGTGATGGTGTTTACATTTTCAATTTCTTTGATGGCTTAAATATGGCAAACATTAAGCTTTATTCTCATTTGAAAGTGAGCGGAGCAGGCAGTGGAAAAGAAACTGGGATGCATCCAACCTATACGGTGTTCACGCAAATTCGGCCCGTCCAAAAGAAACATGTGCAGAAATAAAGGTGTAAGACCCTAGAAACAACATCCTCGAACCAGTTCATCTGATCGATTCAGAAGTCCGTGACCTCGAAGAAATCACCCAAGCCTATCGTGTCACTGATAATGGTGTCCTTTCCAGCGCCCAATTACACACGTTCATGCTTACCAAGTGCACGATCTTATGTAATTGTGCTACCTTATGCAATGTACCTCCAATGAAAATCATCAAATCAGTGTTAACATTTCAAAAGGACTTAATTGCTGTTAACAAACAATGCACACTGGGCCAGAAATGCAATCTAGCGGAGCAAAATTAATAACTCCAAAACGAAGCATTTCCGCGACTTGGTGTCTTCAAAACGCCATTTCAATGCATTAAAAAAAGTTATAGATATAATACATGCTGCACTAAAATGATGAAATATTTTTAACACCAAAATATACCACTCTCAAATTTTGATATTTTGTTCATCAAGTATTGCTCAATTTTTGCTGAAAATGTCAGGTTGCAATTTTTTGCGCTTTGGGAGATATTAAAGTTCAAAAATTGTTGTTTTTTTCGGTTTTCCAACCATATCTTTAAAATTTAAAGCTTAAACCAGCATGTTTCTTGACAAAAGTTATTTATTTAATGCATTTGCATAAGAGAAAAATGTAACATTATATGGTTGTCAGCAAAAAAACCAAAACAGAAAAAAAAACATATTTTCGACATTTTTTCTTAACTCCACATAACTTGGAACCAGTAGGCTATGGAAATTTTACGTCTTGAAAAGAGTTGTTTAATTTGTCAAGGCAAACAATTTTGCCGAAGACATCAAGTCTCCAAAACATCAGAGAAAGAAGTTAGATTGTGGCGCCATCGTTACGGAAGAGTTTTGAACTATTTGTTTATGTCATCCACTTTGTAGTGCATCCACTTTGACGTGATATCAAAATTATTTTTTTGCTGTGTATTCAGAACCACAAGCCCAAAACGACCACACAAAATGCTCTCCAGAGTTGTAATCTTGTAACCAAACTTGGAAGCAGGGATGCAAGTGATTTTGATTGATTCTCTTAATAAACTTTCTCTTTGAAAAAAAAAAAAAAATACTACTAATTTGGTACGCCTACAATTCAAAAACGGAAAGAGTTGAGATAATAAATAATTGATCACACAGATAAAAATTCATTCACGTAAATTTAAATTTCATTTCACGCAACCGAGCAACTTGTAAACAATGTTGTTTACAAATATGGGCTTTTGTATACAATATTTGCTGCATTGCATGAAATTCGTCAGAACTTTACATGATGTATAATGTAAACTTATATGAAATGTGACGCTCCATTTATGTGCATCATATTGAACAGAAATTTACACTACTTTTTCGAACTGTGCAATTAAAAGAACTAAATGCTCTTCACATTTATTCCGTCCACTAGCGGTCCTACGTCAAGCTTCCGTTCCGAACGGACCGTTCGTGCCCCTAGGCACAGACCCTTCTACTTTTTTTATCTAGTTCGTTTATTTGTAAGGCTCAATCGCGTAAGCTTTACGGAGCCGATAATTCATTGTTCTTTGTTTGTAACAAAATTCACTCAATTCTATGTCTAGTAGGAGTCGGGCCGAATACTCGCAGCTTACCCGAGGTTAGAGGGGTACATTGTCGAAGGATAGGAAAAGGGAGGAGCTTGGGAGTAGGGTTTCGTTGTCTCGTCAGAGCGATGTCACCAGTATGAACGGTAGTGTGGTTCTAGATTCGTCTGGAGTTCGACCGGCTATGGTGACACCACAGTGGTCCAGAATGCAGATTTAGGTGGAATGATATGTTTTGAGCCTGAAATTGAAACTTTAGACTTCAAGTCTCTTCTACAAAGTTGATCCTCATAGTTAGGCCCTCATTTTTATGGCAATGATCTATAGGGTGGTTCCTATTATCATTAAAATCAAATATCTTAGTTTTTTGTTTGAATAAACTAAGGTATACATTCTTCGGCAAAGTTATAGCTTAGCTAATTTCAAGCAACTTTGTGCAAAACAATTTTTTTGTGTTTCCTAAATTGGCTGATTTAGAGCTATAAATAAAATGTGCTAGTATATTTGTTTCAAAAGTTGGACATTTAGTGTCTTCGAAGAAGTTTTTGTTCTTAAAAATTTCCTTCTTTTGGTGTTTGCAAACGTAAGGGTGGTCCTCAAATTAGGGAATTTTTAAAACTAACTGTTTTGTTTTACAAAATAAAAACATGTGTTGTTTTAAAAAGTTGTAGCTAAGTTAATTGCAAGCAACTTTGTTTAAGAATTTTTTTTTTCTATCTCCTAACTTTCTCATTTTAGAGTATTTTTTCGGAGTTGACTTGGGGTGTTCCTGGAAAAAATAGTTTTTTAGCACTAACTTTTTTATTTGAAATTTCTCATGAAAGTCTTTTAAGAGTCTTTAAGACGAATGTTTTATAGCGAAATTTGTTGTTTGCATCTCTTCTTATAAAAAAGATATACCCAAATATAGTAAAACATATGAATAAATTCAAATTGATTTTATACGAGTTTAAAAAATAACATACCTCCAATGTTTTCATATTATTGAGAATAACATACGCCCTTTGAAATGCCGTAAAATTTTTTTTTTGTTTGTCCCAACCAGAGATATTAACATTTGAAAAGTACATAATTTTAGTATAAAAACGTCAATAACTCTTTATTGGTGAAAGATATTGACAAGATCTGAAAGTTATTTTAAGACACTTTTGCTGAGAAATTCGAAATAAGAAAAGTAGAGCAAAACAACTGTTTTTTTAGAGCCACCCTAACTCAATTCAAGAAAATAGCTCTAAGTCGGCCAATTTAAGAGATACAAAAAAGTTGTTTTCAACAAAGTTGCTTGAAATTAGCTCAGCTATAGTAGATCTGTTCATTTTAAATGAACTGTGCGGAATATAACGGGTCAACCGTGATTACTGTTCGTCATGTTAATGTGAACTTCTGTGCAAATTTTCAGCAAAATCGGTGATGATTTACGGGTGCTTCAAGTTAATTTTATGGTTAAGGTAATTTACGGCTTATAATATTTGTATCTCGAGACTGAAACAACGAAAACTGTTGCAACAACTTTCATAGCAAAGCTAAAATGTGTAATCTAGCAACTTTGTAGCCAAAGGTTGACTATTCAAAGTGATTTTATTGAAGTTTGACTTAGTTTCATGCTCGAAGATATTTTAAAAAGTGAAGAATTTTAAAGTATTTGCTCTACGAATTTTACACCCATATGATATAAAAATATGTTGTCTATTTTAATGATAATAGGAACCACGAACCACCCTAGAATTCATTGCCAAAAAAATGAGGGCCCAACTATAAGGAACAACGTTGTAGAAAAGACTTTTAGTCTAAAGTTTTAATTTCAGGCTCAAAACATATCATTCCACCTAAATCTGCATTCTGCACCACTGTGCAGTGGGCGACGATGAAAATCTTGACAAACAAAAACTAATAAAGAGATACAAAAGTCAAACGAATTAAATTCTAGACATTTGCAGAAACACATAAATCGACTGCATATAGCAGAGATCACGGGTACCCAACACGTCTCTGATAGGAACATAGGGTTGTCTTCCTTTTCACACCGACAGATGTTGCTGTCCACGAGGTTTATTCTATTGAGATGAGCATCTAGCGAGTAGTGGTTGGACATAAGTCTACTCATCACGCGAATGAAGTCACGACTTAAGCCCAACCCTTTAAACCACGCTCTCGAAGAAACATTACGCATCGGGGCCTCTTGATTGAGACAAACTAGTTCAACAGAAAGCTGATGACAGAGCTGCATATGCAAAATGACCGAATCGTTGATGATGGATATGTGCTTGTTGTCGGACTCATGGATATACTATTGCGGTAAGGCAACTGTACATAGGTTCAGATCTAATGGAATCTGTGAGGTTAATACGTATCGACATCTCCTAGTAGTACAGGAACTTCTATGGACATCCCTATAAAGCCCTGTGGATTTCCCATCGAACTTCATACCCAATATATAGGCCTATAGGCTCTTTTCATGCTTTACATCATAATGACGCTTTTCAAATTTCAAATATCACATTTTGCAAATTTACAGCGAGAGTCGTCTTATTCTTGGATTATCTTCAGATCTAAACTGATTTACAGCTGAAATAACCACACATCACACAAAATCCGGAAGAGCATAACCGTTGGGACAATTTTATAAATCTAAATTTTTCTCATCAAAAATGTATGGAAGCACCAGCCACTGCAAGGTTATACAAAAAAATAAAATATTCCACGTGGATGACGATTTCAAGCACCTGCGGTGGATAAATCAATCAGGAAAGGTGAAAATATTTTCCTCTTCCTATGTTTCACGGTGAAAATTTCCACCGTGATCATTCTTTTGAGGGTTCCCCTATTGACGGCCAGAGGCTGAAACAATCGCTTAATTTCTATTGGAATCGCCTATTGAAACCAATGACTGGCAAGAATATCTGATGAAAAACGCAGGGGAAATCGGGAAAATTTCCATCCCGGAAGACCTTTGGTATTAACGGGACATGAACCTGCAATCGGTTGAGATTTGTTGGTTTCGGTGAGATTCATGGTGCAGGAAATACTTAAGAGATTTTCCTCGACATTTTTCGAGCCAATTGTGAAGCTCATAGGAGTAAATAAAGTTGCAACGAGTGGTAAAACGGCAACACTTGACAGTGATGCCGTTTTATAATATATTGTTTGTGTACTGCTTGTCAACGTGTGCACTAGCGTGCCGAACAGTGTGCCATGCGGTGTTTCGGTACAGTGTAAAAAGTTGAGTACCCCTTGGGATTTCCCTTTTTTTTTTCTTCAGAAAAATCATATGGTTTCTGTAAAAAAGCTGCTTCTTGGGAATCGGGAAATGTGAATTTGGGTAATTCCCCGGGGCTGTGTTACTGCTAAGTTAAAGTAAGGTAAGGTTTTTGATCTAATCTCCGTCCTACTACGCCCTGCATAAATCTCTTATTTATGAATGGGTTTGTACAAAAAAGGGAATATTTCTGTCAAAAATGACTTCTAAATTTATTCACCTTGCCATACATACCGTTGGATTTAATAAAGAGCCACAAATTGTTGAGATATTGCTTAAAATCTAGTACTGCTTCTTGATTCTAAATTCGTTCTACGCGTTTCAATTTCGTACTAACGCATTGAAACGCCATTAGATTTTCTTCGTCCTACGGATAAACGTAGAAAAAGGGGAATCGCTAGTAGCGCTACTTTTGTTTTGAGAACAATGAGCGTAAATATTCATCCAATGCGCTCAAACATGATTTATGTTGTAGCTAATGAACTAGCGCATCGGAACAAACCGATTATTGTTTTGTGCATGGTGAAATCATTGATATTATTGATCTTTTCTGGTCGATAGAACGGAAATAAGCGATTACGACGAAGTAGTGCTCTACCCTATAAAAGCTACTTTTCAATAAACTTCAAATTAAAAATTCAAGCAGGTTGATTTTACCTCCATGAATATGCCATACAAAAAATGCCAAACAAAACATTCCACCAAATTTCTCAACACCAGCCTGCAGGCCATTAATTCCACCCACATTGTGAAAAACTAGATCCCTAATGAATATTTAACAACTAATAATACCCATAGTCACCATTCCTGGTTTTGTTTTTGCTTCTCCATCAACGTGCCACTTCAAACACAATTTCCCGATATAATTGACACTTTCCTCTCTCCGGTTGGGTTTGGGTGGCATTCGTTGCGTTGTTCACCCGGACGGACATCGGAAGCCCATTTATTGTTTGCCCAGAGTGTTGTTCGTGTTGAAATTTTTTTCACTCTTTCGCAATCTTCTCCGAGCATAGGAAGTTGGGACCCGGTTCAAAATCGGTAAACATTTGTACATCGATCTGTCATTTTCCCTCGGGGGCGGTGGCAGCACTTTTCCGCCAGACAGCCGGCCAACCAACCAATGCAATGGTGTCGTTGTAGGAGTCGATCCATCCCGAGCAATTGTCTGAGCGCAGAGGGAGTCCGCAAATAATGAATTTATAATAACTTAATTTGAGGACAATCGGTGGCATGTTTTGTTACCAACGACAAATTGTGTCTTTTTCTCTCCGTTCCGTGTTTGGTTGATGTTGTTTTTGTTACCTAGTACTAGGTACATGTAGCTCTTATTTTTTTTTTATTGATTTAGATTGCATGAAAACGCGCTATTGATGATGTTTTAATGTCGGAACGTTTACCGCTGTCATCATTATTGCCGCCGGGGATCCACACACTGGCTTCACTGGCTGTCTGGTTCATGGATTTCGTCGACAAGGGAGTTTAGGCGAAGAGTGGTGGAAGTCATAATTGGGGTTATTAAGTTATCATATCGTGTATTGGGTAGTAGATTCGAGACAATAACGAATAGCGATAACAGAAATGGCGCTGGCCATCATATCATTGACTAACACCGTATCGGGGAAAACCATCGTGGCACATTATTAGCTATTGATCGCTTATTTTCGAATTTGTCAAGACATCGTTCGCCGCTTGCTGCCGAGCTGGTATCGTCCGAATCCCATCTAAGCAACGACCCTAAGTCAGTGACGATGTTTCCCCCCCAAACCCTAGCGACCGTGCCGAAGATTCTAATCTAAATAAAGTAATAATACTGCTGCGGCAGCAGCGCCGAGAACCAACGAAGAAGTAAAATATTTATCTTCCCATCTTATGAACCGAAACCTCCGGCCTTTCATTTGGTCGGTAGGTATCTGTTTTCCCCTTGTTGTGGGTAAAGGTATATATCTTCCAACACACGCACAAACCAGACGGCTCCTTTCCGGCTGGTACGGATCGAAATGAATCACCATAATGTAATCATAAAGCGCTTATCGCGCATCAAATATGCTTCACATCTCCGGGAAGACGGAGCAGCAAGGCCCAAGGATCATGTTTGTGGATCTGGTTTGTTGAGAGATCCCCATAACGATCCGACAAATAAAAAGTGAACCTCAGAAACCGCGTCGACGACGGACGGGGTCGACCGCTACAAACAAGGTAACGAAAAGGGCGTCTTCTGGAAGCAGATGGCCACCATTATCGTTCCTTGCGTATGTATGTATGCCTGTGCAAGGGTGAAACCGAGAAAACAGGGTGGACCGAGCCTGTCCGCTATGTCTTACAGGGAAGATTCGATGCAGGGAATTTATGCAAAATTTATGTGTACAAGAAAGAACCGTGTCGGATTGAAATCGGAGGATTGTCGTTATTTTTGTTTCTTGGACGAGTTCTTAGAGAGGAGAATATAAGTTGTTAACTGAGCACACAAAAATTACATGCTCTAGGTGAGTACATTACTGAAGTAATGATCTATGCAGCTTAACCGCCTTGAGTTTAGTACCATGCAATTCCGTAAAAAATCATCATTGACTGAAAACAAAACGGCTATCGTTGTGCATACCATCTGAATTCTTAATTTTGGTTAAATCTTTGTTTCGGTGAATTCCCGTGATTCACAGATGGGAATATTTTGTGATTTACATTTACAACCTGCATCATTTTTCAAAAAGAAAGTTCAATTCGATGAATAAAAACTGAAATTTACTCGTGCATGTAAATTTGTCTTCGTTCGTTGAAAATTGTGATTAAATGAATAGATTTTTGATAATTGCATATCAAATCATGATGAATGTGCAAGTGAACTCTATAAGTGGAATCAGTGCTGAGTTGCATCACGGTACTGACAGCCTTTAGATTCACAAAAGAGATTCCTACGGTTAATAATCAAAACAACTGAGAATCCTCTCTCCGTAAAACTTCTCACCAGTATTATACAACAATCGTGAGATATCGTTTTTTGCTTTTCTCACTCATTCGCAATACCACTAACATCTATCATGTGGTACCATCATATCTCCGAGGAAAAATAAAAAGACATATAAATTGACCGTCATCTCATTTCGAGCATAAATACGGTTATGACGGTCATTCCTCTCCCAAAATCACGGATAAGGCGATAGTTGGGATGTATCAAGGAAAAAGTCTTACCAGAAATTATTATATCTGCATGAACACGTACTACCTGCAGATAAGAATGCTTATTCATGGATAGAGATTTTGCAGCTATTCATTTTTCCGGATACTGTGACGCTTGAGCTCGAATAATCAGGATGCTGACCACATATCGTATCCACATTACCGAAACCGAAGTATCAAGGGATCCGTAAAAAAAATCCTTTCGTAAATAGGAATTCCCCTCTAAATATGAATTGCAGCTAGAGGTGTTATTGCTGAGTAATCAAACGTTGAACTGTTGAACAAGTCATTGTATATCACAATACAATATTTGCTTGGTTTACCACAGTTCAGGATTATCTCAGAAAAAAGTCGACAAGCATCAAATTCAAGTGTCATATAATAACGTTAGCAGTTTTTCGGAATTTTTCAACACGTCATCTCCCAATGTAGGACTTTGTAAAATCATACCAATTGCTCCTCCACTCTTATTAATATCCTACAGCATTCTGTAGTAAAGATATCGTTAGAAAATTGAAAGCACCTCATCCCTCTTTAATGCTTACACAATTCAAGACCAAAAATTGAAAAAGCCTCAACTCCATTTTGTAAACAAACCTTGTAAGGCCATTTTCTCGTGAAACGAAACCTACATTCACAAACCTAAATCACAATCGGGAAGAGGAGAATTTTCCCTACACTGTACACAAACATCATCCTCTGATCGAATGAAACCTCAGACCATTCAAAACAAAACACCGAAATCGCTTTTTTCGAATGATAGCTGCAATCGGATGACGGTTGTTTTGAAATCAGATGATTTTCCTCTCGAATACAGGATGAAACTTGTTATGAGAAGGGATAGGGCCTTCAGTTGAAATGCGTAATGCTCTCTGAAGAATGACTGTCATACTAGGTAAATGGAAATAAATATGGTTTTGGTTCAGCCCCATAACGCAAATCATTCAAAACGATGATGTAAATAATTCTATCGAACGTCATTTGCTGATCTGAGCTGACAAACGAGGTGGAAGCATATGCATCGCTATCAGAGCTTTTACGAACAAAGGTAAAGGATGAAAACCAATGTTTGGCTAATTCGTGATTCTCTGCTTGAACGTCAAGCAGTTTAGTTCGGTTTGAGCTCGCTCTCGTGAGTTGTTCGTAAAGTATTTTTTTGAGTTAGTGTTCGCGCTCTTTCATTCGTGGTTTGTCGTGCGTGTGTGTGTGCCCCGAAATGGGGAAGCATCGCTCGCGAAGCCCGGTGAAGGACCAGGACGCCGGTGAAGGAAGCTCCGGTGTGTCCACATCGAACAGGTTTGCTGTTCTTCCCATCGATGAGCATACCCAGCCAGCTGCTAAAGGAAAGCGCAGCAAGAAGAGGAAGAAGAATCGGAGCCAGTTCGATTGCACGATTTCTCGCGGCGATGCTACTGCGACAAACGGTAGTGATGTCGGAGATTTCGGTGACGTTGTCGACACAAGCACGGCAAAAGTAAAGCTACCTCCGTTGGTAGTAAAAAATGCCCATCTTAACGATCTCATCGCAGATCTGGCTTCGCTGGGCGTTAAAACCGAATTCAAGTTGGGCAGAGTCGGCACCAAGGCTATGCTCCGCACGAAAGCGGAGTATGACTTGGTCGTTGCCCACCTGAGGACTAGCAAGGTGGAATTTTTCACCCACGACATTCCCGGCGAGAAACCATTCAAGGTCGTCATCAGGGGTCTACCGAATTTTGACCCGAAGCTGATTGAAGCGGAAATCAAGAACCGCTACAAGCTGGCCCCAACTGCCGTCTTCCGGATGACAAGGAGGGACGAGAACGTCAAAAGGTATCCAGATTGCCTTTTCCTGGTGCATTTCCAGAAGGGAACGGTGACGCTCAATGCGTTGAAGGCTATCTGCTCCATCAATTCCATCATTGTCCGATGGGAGCCATACCGTGGCGGCCGTCACGACGTCACCCAGTGTCAACGTTGCCTGAATTTTGGGCACGGCACCCGAAAATGCTTCGTCAAGCCGCGCTGTGGCAAATGCGCCCAAAACCATATCTCCTGCGAGTGTGTTGTCGACGAGTCGGAAGCGGCCAAATACGCCAACTGTAATGGCGCTCATCAAGGGTCCGACAAACAGTGCCCCAAACGCGAAGATTTCAAACGGATCCGAAAGCAGGCGTCCACAAGAAATCAACCAGGACGAAAGAAGGACAATACCCGGCATTAAGACTGGAGGATTTCCCGCCTCTTCCTGCTACGCAACACGGTCAAGCAAATCCACGGGTGCAATCCGGCCCCCGCCAAGAAACGTCTGGTGCCTCAGCTGGACAAAGCTCTCCATCCCCCCTGGATTCTGGAGACAACCACCAGCACAAAACGCCAATCTCGATCTCTTCTCTGCGGATGAGCTGATGAAGATTTTCGTTGACATGACCAGCGCTCTTCGCCAGTGCCGCAGCAAGACCGAACAGATCCAAGTGCTCGGTAAGTTTATTATTCAGTATGGTGTCTAAACCGATAACTGTCGTCACATGGAACGCATGCTCTGTAAGAGCAAAAAGACTCGAGCTTGCTGACTTCCTCCGCAAGCATAGTATCGACGTGGGCCTCCTAACAGAGACCCATCTTAAATCCGGTGACAGCTTTTGGTTGCCTGATCACCACATTACCCGGCTTGATCGTATTGACTCCAGAGGGGGTGGTGTTGCGATCATCATCAAGAAAGGAATCAAGTTCTGCACGCTGCCGCATATTCGCACTTCTATCATCGAGGCCCTTAGTATCGAGGTGGAATCACCAACCGGAAACGTCCGGTTCGTCGCCGTATACTGCCCTCGTCAGTGTGCTGCCAGTAATGGATTAGGCATCCAATTCAAGCATGATCTGACCACCATCACTCGCACGAGCTCACGATTCGTCATTGGGGGCGATTTAAATGCCCGCCACGAAGCATGGCGGAACTATCAGCGGAATCAGAACGGACGTCTGCTCTTCGACCACTCGCAGCATGGGCTGTATACAGTGAAATTCCCTGATGAGCCGACATTCATCTCTCCAGCGGGAAACCCTTCCACGTTGGACTTTTTTCTATCGAACATTGGACTATCCAAACCAATGGCGATCAACGATCTCAGTTCCGACCATCAACCGGTGGTGGCTGAAGTCGGCACCCACGTGGCACCTGCTCAAAGCCTGCGCAAAAACTACCATCATGTCAACTGGGTGCAGTTTGGGCATGTGGTCGACAGAAATATCGATGAAAATCCGCCACTTGACACCGTAGAGGACATCGACCGGGCACTGGAAGGGCTCCACCAGGCCATATCCGTGGCTGACGAGACGTGTGTTCGACAAGTTCCTGTGAGGGGTAAGTTTGTTGCCATTGATTCCCACACCCAATTACTGATTCGCTTGAGAAATGTGCGTAGACGCCAGTTTCAGAGGACTGGAGATCTAGCGAGGAAACGTGAAATGGCCGATCTGAACAGGCAGATTGCTTCCAGAATAGACTCACTACGAAATGAAAGTTTCGGGCGTGTTGTCCAGAATCTGGATGACCGCTCCCGTCCATTCTGGAAGGTAGCCAAGGTGCTGAAAACTCATCCCAAACCCGTTCCACCTCTCAGAGTCGAAAATGATGACGATCGGCTTTTAATCACCCCACAGGAGAAAGCAAATGCGATCGGCGAGCATGTCGCTTCATCGCATCTGCTTGGCTCGAATATCCAAAGTCCGCTCGAAGATCAGGTTGCGCAATGCGTTCAAAACCTAGATGCCTCCCCTTGTGTCGTGCCTCCGGTGGATATGACTACAGTACAACAAATTTGCTCAGCGCTGAAATGCACCAAGAACATGAAGGCCCCCGGGTTTGACGGCATATTCAACTTGATCTTGAAGAGACTCAGCATGAAAGTGCAGTCTCTTCTAACCGCTATCTTCAACAGATGTTTGGAACTGCACTACTTTCCAAACATCTGGAAAGTAGCAAAAATCATACCAATCCGCAAACCCGGTAAGGATCCAACATTGTCTTCAAGCTACAGACCAATCAGCCTCCTTTCAGCGCTGAGCAAATTGTTCGAGAAACTCATTCTCAATCGTTTGCTCAAGTTTGTGGAGGAAAGCAACATTCTCCTTCCGGATCAGTTCGGGTTCAGAAAGGGGCACTCCACAAATCATCAGCTAGTACGGGTGATGAATAACATCCGAAGTAACAAAGCTGTATCCAAGTCCACAGCTATGGCCTTGTTAGACGTTGAAAAGGCGTTTGACAATGTTTGGCATGACGGACTTGTGTACAAGCTTTGTAACTTCAACTTCCCATTACATCTGGTTAAAATCACCCGAAACTACCTTCAGCAAAGGTCGTTTAAGGTATCGTTGAATGGTTGTCTTTCAGACACGTTTTCCATCCCAGCAGGAGTGTTCGCAGATGATACCGCAATAGCCGTCAAAGGAAGGATGCCTCGCGAAATAACGAACAAACTTCAACGATGCCTTAACGCCTTTGCTGATTATGCCACCATGTGGAAAATCAAAATCAATGCCTTCAAAACACAAGCGATCATGTTCCTCCATCGGCAATCGCCCAAACTGAAACCGGCTCCATCTTGTACTGTAATCATGGATGGCACAAGGGTTGAGTGGTCCGCCGAAGTAACCTATCTCGGGATGTTGTTCGATGAAAAGCTCCTCTTCCGTTCGCATGTAGAGAAAACAGTAGTCAAGTGTTCTGCCTTGGTTAGGTGTCTGTATCCGCTGATTTGCCGCAGATCTCGCCTCTCAAGGGTAAACAAACTGGCCGTCTACAAACAAATCATAGCACCTGCGATCCTCTACGCAGCTCCGGTGTGGGAATCATGTGCACAGACTCACAGGAACAAAATTCAGGTCGCACAAAATAGAGTGCTGAGGATGGTTCTTGATCGTCCTTTCGACACTAGAATAACAAATTTACACGAAGAGGCAGGAATTGCCAAAATAGATTCAAGAATTAACGAAATTAAGACTAAATTTGCAGAAAAATGTAATTTATTACATGCATTACATACTGCTTTGATAAGCAACTTGTATATAGTAGGTTAGGTGCATATAGTAGTTGTAGGTTAGTTGTAGTTGTAAATAGTAGTTATAAGTAGTCTCCTTTTTCCAATTTAAATCAAACCAATCCCACCAAGGTGGTCATACTTTAAAATAGGCTCGATAGGACTAGTAACTGTAAATAATAATTAAAATCTCAAATGAACTAAAGTTGAAAAGACGCATCTGTGTCACTTGAAAAAATTCATAAATGTAAACCACACAAACACAAGAAATAAAGATCATTTTAAGTAAGTTTGGCTAATTCGTGGTGGAGGAGGTTTTCTCCACCACGATTTTTTTCAGTATCCATGATGGAATGGCTTATTATGGCTATTCAGTATGGAATTGTACATAATCAAATTATAAATCTAATTAAAAGCACTTGCATGTCACACTATTCTTAAATGTTTGTCCTCTGAGTGCCGTATGTTTTATAGCTAATTTTCAAACGAAAATCATCCTGTATTTGGATGACAGTCATATGGATGTTCATCATCTGACGACGAATTCAACCATAAGAAAATCATTCGAAATTCGAATGCATATTGTTAAAGGGCTCGAGCAATGCAATAATCATTCGAAGTATTGCGGATGTTTTGGTTCAGTGTACCTGTTCCCTACCTTGTTCGTTTGCGTTGACGGACTTCGGTTCGAGACAGAATGGCTTTGCAAGGTTTGTTTACAAAATTTAGTTGAGGCCTTTGCAATTGTTGGTCTTGAATTATTGCACGGTGCATTATAAATACACATTTTCTTCACTTGAGCTTTCAACAATCAAAGCAACCATTGGTATCCATCAACAAAGAAATCTGCAAATCGTTACTTTGAATTCCGTAAGGAAACACAGTGTATTTCAATAAATCATCGCTAAAATTAATGGCGAATTCGTTTATTATTAGATCTGCTTATTTTCTGACAAACGTCAGTTTGTTCGCTTGCTTTTAAAACCCAGCTCAGGTTAAGGTTCGCACTGACAAAAAATTTCGGTTTCGCACTGATTTTGTCGAAGGTCCAGCTGTTGGTTCCATGATGGTCCTTGCAATTTTTCGAAGCAATTCAAAAGATTTTTCGCTTCACTTTTCGCACGAAACGTTACCATGTTGAAGAGTTATTTGTTTTGGCATTATTTAATTCTCGTGAGCTTGTCAATTGTGAGTTGTGTCAGTTTTGAGATTTATTAAGCATCGTACGCAATGACGCGTACGTAAGAGAGAATTCATATTGGCGATGGAACATAAAAAGAGATAGTGGCAAGTTAAGAAATGGCAGTTTTGAAGATAAACGGATATTTTTCTACATTGTAACGTAACAGCACCCACATATTTATTTGTTACAAGGAAAATGAAAATCCAACGTTTTCTTCAAAATGTTTCGTATGTTCTGAACTTAACAACTTTTAGCAAGAACAGGAAAATGAGGGAGCATTATTCTCACTTCGCACTTATAAATGTTCAACAGAGATGATCAGTGAGTGAATGATTTTGCTACTCTCTCCTTGTCACACACAACTACAATTCACATTTATTCTACACTTAATACTAAACGTACGAAATTTAATTCTAAAACGCATCACAACCGTCGTGTTTGACCTGAGATGCACCAACAATCAACTGACGAGCTCTTCCACGAATAATCATCATCCAGCCTGGAATCACCGCAAGCGATGATATTTTGTGTGTGCTCTTTAGTTGTTCCAAATTCAAAATAAATTACATTTCGTTTTAACCTAGGTTCTCCAACTAATACAGTAACTTACCAGCCTTTATTGTTATGATATATATCTAAGTGTTTTTACATTGTTGCTGCCTTGGAAATTCAGTATTTTAAACAGGTTTTCTAAATATGCATGTCAGTATAACAATTGATATCTTAAAACTTAAAACTAAAACTAAATCTTATCTAGGTATAAAGGGAATTAATCGTTGTAATTGAGGATTGCAACGATTTTTGAGTTGTTAGTCAAGTTGTTGAATGGCAATCAGAAAATTGGAGTTTCGTCAGTTTATAGAAAAATAAAAGATGAAGAAATGGTATCAGGAATGTTATCAGCAAAAGTGCAAAGTTAAAATTATACATCTTAACTTGACGTTCGGATGAGCTTTTTACCCGGAGGTTGGCGTGGTTTCTGAAAAAGATAAGGAGAATGTTAATAAACATACAGTGACTCTTTTTTTTCATCTCTCAGGGCCATACCCCAATCGCTGGAATCGGATTCTTCCTGATTGTAGATTTCAAGTAACTTTTTGTGAAATGCCTCCTTGTTCATCGCTAGTTCCTTCCATTGCTCGTATGTAAGATCGCCGTAGCGTTGTATTGTTTGATGGATACTGTCCCACCAAGTAAAACTAGGTCTGCAGCGACGCAAATGTTGTGCTCTCAGACGAGCTGCACAGCGTAGTGGATGAGATGAGGGTCGTCTCCGTACATGGCCCCACCACCGCATCTGGTACATGCGTACCTTCTTGGTGATCCGCCGTTTCTGCAGCAATTGATTTACAGACCGTGGAAGTTCAGATCCATCCGAACTGCTACATAGAACGGACATCCCTTTCACGATTTGTTGTTCGTATTCCCGTATCGATTTTCGACTGTATTTCGTTAGTACGGCAACCTGTGTGCCGTACAGCATAACAGGTGCTATAACAGTTTCGCTCAATTCTCCAGTCCGGTTGATACTTTTTAAGAAATTGCATAACGGCTTTAGAGATACGAACTGCATTTCGGCATCTCGTGCGCGTAGTCATTGGCCTTTCTAATCTGGAGGTTAAGTATACCCCCAAGTATCGCAGAGGTTCTGTCGTCTTGTACGTTGCCCCGTTGATGACGATTTCCGAAAAAGCCTCGCCATTTGGCTCTCGTATAAGTGCCTTACACTTTTTCTCATTCAGGTTGAGTCCGACGTAGGATAGGTATTCTTGCAGCTTCGAATAAATTTTCTCAATACAGTCATATCTCGATATAAAGTAACCTCGATTTAACGTAACTCGATACAACGTAACTCGATATAACGTAACTTCCACCTCGATATAACGTAACTTTTTTTTAAGTTTAAAATTGAAAAATATCAACTCACAATCGATTATTAACGTTACAAATCCATTTAAAATTATTTTATACATAGTATTATTAAATTTTTCATGTAACGCTGGGTTGAATAACCATTTTTTTTAGAGAGTTTCAGCCTGTTAATGGTTCGTCTCTTTGAAAGATCGGGGCTCCTGAGTGGGTCCCGGTATCTCAGAGTTCTCTGTGTCGATTGTTTTAACAGTAAGGAAGGTGAACGAGGTTGTGGTTAATTTCCGAAAGAGAGAGTCATTTTCCGTAGCCTGCGGGGTTATCATCGTTGTTCTTCCGTTTGACATGTCATTTGGAGAGCTGGTGTTGTTCAAGTGCCGTCGTTCGTCCGTTGTCGTGTCATTGCTCGTTGCGGTGTTCTACGTATATTGATAATAGCCTGTGTCTTTAAGGAAGTCGAGAAGTGATCTTTCCCTGTCTGGGTCTTTGGATAATGCGTCTCTGATGCTGATACCGATACCGTATTGGTCTCGGAGGTTTTGATGTGCAGGGCAATTTATTATGAGATGCTCAACTGACATTTTGGTTGAGCACCCCATACATTGTTTGTGGAATCCATCACGGGATCCGAGATCGTGTGAGAATCTGGTGTAGCCGCAGCGTAATCTGGACAGTACTCTCTGGTCCTTCCAGTTTTTGGTGTCGGACCAGCATTTCCTATCTCCTATTATTTTGCGTAAGAAAGGGTCTCGGGAATTAGCCCATTCCTTGTCCCATGCCGAAGCGATGATCGTTTTGATCCAGATTTTTAAATCAGCTGCAGGGACTTCCGGTTCCACTGGCGTTTTCGATCTGCCGCTCGCTGCCAGCTTGTCCGCAGCCTCGTTTCCACTGATATTGCAATGGCTGGGAACCCAGACATATACGGTGTTACTGTTTGAAGCCATTCTGATTGCTTGCATCAACGGGTGTCGGTTCTTCGGACTCTCAAGGGCCTTCAGCACACTGGCCGAATCGGTAATGATGGCCTTCCAGGAAAAACTGGACTCCGTAACGGCTGAGAAGATGGCAGCTGCCTCAGCCGAGAAGATCGATGTAGGCTTAGGAAGGCTTCTGCTGGTATCTAGGTTGGGGCCGAATACGCCATAGCCGACTTCTTGATTAAACATCATTTTTATCCTAGAGAGAGAAGCCTGCTGTTTTCTTTGTCTTCTTTTTTTTTCTCCCCTACCCAATCGTGTTGTTGGTTTGCGAAGGCAAGCCTGGGCCCGCACGAAAAAAGTTGTTTTCAAAAGGATGATAGCCCCATTTCTAATGTTCGGCAGTTTGCAGTGACAGTTCATGACAGGATCTCGATGACGTTTGCGTGATCGATAGCAAAGCTGTCTCCTCTCTCTTAGATTTTTTATTATTTCAGGCATGAGAGGCATGTAACGAAACGTCTATAAATGGAGAAATAAACCAATACATACTGGGAAATATTTCATTCGACGGAGAAATCATCCAGCAATTTTGACGTAGGACTACGTCTGTGATCTCTATATGGGGGTACACTTTGTGAAAACCCAAAATGGAACATGTAACAAAATTATAAAATATTTTGAACAGTTATAACTCTGTCCATATCGGATGGATTTTAATCACCGTGCGTGGTGAATGGTGGTGTCCGATCGTCATTAGCAGCAGCAGTGCTTTCAGCGCGTGGCGTTTTCCAGTACATAATGAAAGGCTGTCCGCAAGCAGCTAGCTATCAAGACTGCCCACAAGAGCCCTGGATTCACCGAAGAAAGAGGAAGAAGCCACACCGCTACTGATCGGATTCAGTTGCGCGTCGTGAGCCACTGTGGGCCATCTATGCCAAGTGCGTCAACCTCGTTCCAAACAACATACAGTCTCAGCTTCATCAGTGTTGAACACCCTAATAGTAGCTCAGCATTACTCAATCATCACGACAAAACGGTCCTTTTCAGGACCACCATAAATTTGTTAAAAATCTCCTTCTGCAGTTAATAAATAACATTTTTCATATGAGACCACGTAGTCCTACGTCACCATTGCGTACAACCCCATACGGCTGTCCCTTGTAGTTTTTTTTATGTATGTATAGTACACCCAACCGGTGGATGTAAGATTCGCTTACAATTATGTGGGATCATCAGAGGATGTAAGTGGAGACCGCATGAACCGAGGATGCGATATACTTAGCTGCGGTTCAATACAAGAAAATTGGAGACCGAAAAATGTAGAGTGTATTAGTGAGGTAAATTAATTTTGTCGAAAAAAATAAGAAAAAGGTTGCCGACTGGATTTGAACAACGAACGTTGCGATTATCAGACCTGTGCTTTCTTAACTGCTCTCTCCATGCTTCTGAATAACGATAGCATAAAAGCAAACAAATGAAACTAACATTCATTGTAATAAATTTTTGGTTTGCGTGTACAAATAGTGAAAATAGAACAATTGAACAATTAAGAAATTTAACAATTAAAATATGAATATGTCGCGTACTATTCAGAATCGCGAACGGATGGGATGAATCTATATTCTCTCGCATGGACATCACAGACTAACACTTCTTCCTTGTGTGGCACGTTTCATAGGGCACATAGATTCGCCTCAATGCATTACCAATGCATGAATTTTTATAGTGTGTGGCAAGCACAATGATACTCTATGCCCAGGGAAGTCGAGAAAATTTTCAACCCGAAACATTCCCTCGACCGGACCGGGAATCGAACCCACCGCCTCTGGCTTGGTAATACCGTGCTTTTACTGACTAGGCTATGAGACCCCGATAGAAAACTCATCGGTAATATTAAAACAATGCAGCGGTTGTACTAAAAAGTTGATTTACTTATTTGTCCTTCATTTGTTTTTCCGTCGATCTTGTTTTCCCTTCTGAATATAAGTGCTACCGACGCCAGGGAGCCAGCTCACACACCTAGACCCTACCCTATTGACCCATCAACTCATGGACCGGGGACCAACGGCTTTACTTCCCTTCCAAAGGAAGGCGTGATCAGAGATTTTATGCCTCAGAAATACCCCACAGGCACCGACTGGGATTGAAGCCCAGGCCTTTTGGGATGAGAGGCAATCACGTTTACCACTAAACCACCGGTGCCGCAGTTCATTCACTGTTGGCATCGATTACATGTTCACAAAACGGCACCATTGGAAATATTTGAAGAGTTTTAAGGATATAGATTTTAAACAACGAAAAGAACTAAGCACAAAAACAAGTGTACCCACCAATCGCGGTCCTACATCAACCTTCCGTTCGTACCCCTAGGCACAGACTCTAGCACCTTTTTTTTCATTTTCATATCTTTCATGTAAGCTTTGGGAACTTATCTAATAAAATTGGGGAAAATTATATAAGAAAGGTTTTGTAAACCTGTTAGATGACTAGAAAAAAAAAAATTGGGTCATCTTTGGGTTACAATAAACAATTTTCGATTTATTTATTTTTTTGCTTCGATATAACGTAACTCGATATAACGTAACGTTGCTTTATATCGAGGTACGACTGTATCCTCCTTCGATTCCGCAATGATTATTAGATCGTCCGCAAACGCTAAAATCATGGGAAGCGTAAAACACTCCGACTGATTCAGTTTCAGATTCTCTATTTCATCCTCAACTGCAGTCATGACTCGAGCACAGATTCCATCAGCAAGTTAAAGATGAATGGTGATAAGGGACAACCTTGCTTGATGCCCCTTCTGCGGTGGAAAGGTCGCGACAGCTGCCCTCCCCACAACACTTGCTGCTGTTCATCTCTAAGACATTCCATAATCCGATTTATGAAGAGGTCCGAAACACCCTTGCCATGAAAGGGAGAAGAAAAGGAGAGGAAACCAGAGGTTAAATCAGATTTAGCATACGTCATTCGCATCAATAAAACATACCTCTTAAAATGGCAGGTAGTGCATCAAGAGACACTTGATCGAACGCCTTTTCAATGTCAAGGGACATCAATAGAAGAGGTCTCCCACCATTCCATCGTTCCTGCAGAATCCTCTGCAACACATGTAAGTGATCAGTTGTTGACCGTTCCGGAAGAAATGCAGCTTGGTGAAATCCTATTGACTCAATTGATCCTTGAAGTTTCTGTAGAATCCAAGACGCATACACCTTATATGCTGTGCAGCTTAGGCTAATACGCCTATACTCATCCACCGATTTAGCGTTCCTAACCTTTGGTATTGGAACTACCAGAACTCTCTTCCACTCCTCGGGCAACTTGTTTTCGTTCCAAACTCTCACTAGAAGGCTGTGGAGCTCTTGAATCGTTCGCTCATCGCAGTATTTGAAAAATTCGGAATAGAGACCATCTATTCCAGGAGACTTCCCGTTCTTCATACTGTTGATGATCTGCTGCACCTCACTCAAGGTAGGAGGGTTAGGAACGACACTTGAAGAATCTTCAGGCAGATTTCCAGGAATCATTGAGGGACCAGAGCTATTAGGTATCCACTCATCCAAACGAATTTGAACCCTATTCGACCGATGTTTGTTCTTCTTATTGAACCTCTTAAGATACCTGAAAGTGCGATTGATCCTTTCTCCGGCTGGATACTGGTTAAGGTCTCGAAAGAACTTCTCGATCTCTTTCTCTTCGAAGTTTCTCAAAGCTTTTCTATACTCTTCATTTGCCTCAGCGAGCTTATAAGTCCATTTTGGATTAAAAGATCGATTTGCCCAGAACAAGAGTTTATTAACCTTGGCGAAAGCCAATCGGCAGACTCTATCCGGTGGAATAGGAGACGTTTTTGCCAATACAGCAGATGCTGACCCTTGTATCTTCTCCTTTAAGAAATTCCAATTATCTTCCAAGCTGTCCTGTGATGAAATGGCTACCTCTTGCAGACCCAATCTTTCACGAAATTTCTTCTGAACACCTGTATTCTTCAAAAGTGCTACATTTAGGTTCTTCCTAGGCATGCTGGATGCCTTGAATGATATAGTCCCTCGATCATCAGGAGTGGTTGTATTAGTACGAGTCTCGATTATATTACAAATTAATAGCTTATGATCAGTTGAAACTGTACCTGGTCGAACACAGCACATCTTTCTCAAATATAGTTTGGAATTGAGATGAGTAAGTAAATGATCAACCTGACTTCTGGAAAATTCATTACCACACGTCTACTTGAAGCTGTTGTTTGAGTTGTGTTGTGTTGATCGAACAGCCATGGAGTACAAACTCAAAAACATCCTCATCTGTTGACCATTTTCATTGAATTGTTCATGACCTGCAAAACTACCAATAAGGAGAGCTTCATCTGTAGTCAGGTTGACATTAGTCAAATGGCTGTTAAAATCTCCGACGACGATCAAGTAACGAGTGTCAGACTGTTGGCATAACAATCTACCTAGTTCTGCGAAGAAACATTCAGCGTTTCGATTTGGACCATGAACGTTTATTACTAACAAGCACCGTCGAGCAGATCCAATCTACATAGAATGAGATACAATATATAAATGAAGTTAATAATAACTTATGGTATATTATTCTATATCACAGGCGTGCGCAGCCCTCTTCATTTGGGGGGGCCCGCCTACCAAATGGGGCGCTTCATAGCTTTGAGGGCGCCAATAATTTAGAAGAGTTAATGTTTACTTATAGTTATTTCTATGGATTCCCAGTGGAGTTACTCTCCTTTTAAGGGATCCTTAAAAACACCAAGTTAAATAAACTAATTTACTACTACTACTGTTTATAATGGTTCATACAGTTTACATAAGAAATTCATTGATTTTTCCTTTGAGGTAGTGTTTAACTTTGAGTTTAAATTGATTTCGATTTACGATTTGTTTTAGTTCACTAGGTAAAGCATTATATTTAAATGGACCTATATAAGATATTCGTTTTTGACCTTGACTTGTGGAAGCTCTAATGACTGTTAAGTTTCCGGCTTGCCTGGTACTGTGAGAACGGTTGCCAATATTGATTACAAGATTAGAATGTGTTCTATCATTATGAATAATATCGTGCACCAATAAGAGTGTCTGTAGTTCACATAAACCTAAAATTGGAAGGACATTATGATTTCTGCTTGCATAGAGTTCAAAAGTTGAATATAACGGAGGTAGGTTGAAAATTATTTTTAAGCACCTATTTTGCAAAACTTGTAGTTTAACTAATTTTGATTTACATGCAAGGCCCCAAGCTATGATAATATATTGTAATTTGAGAATGTATGTGAGCATAGTAAAACTTAAGTAAGACATGTTGCGGAACAAAGCTAGAAACCTTTCTCAAAACGCCACATAAAGCCGCTACTTTTTTCTCTATTTGTTTTACATGTATTTCCCATGAAAACGTAAAATACAGGTAAACACCCAGGTAAACACCCAGATGTGTAATGGGCAAGTGAGCTCGCGCACTAGGAGGGCGGTTGCATTGATTGCAAAATATTACTAAAATTTTGGAGGCATATTAAATCCACTGATTTTTTAAAATTGCCCTATTTTAAAATTACAATTATATTTCAGACTTGCAAACGCCTTCAAAACAAGCAAGTAAACGCACAAGAAGGGCGGTTGCATTCCTCGCAAAATAATTACTAAAATTTTGGGTGCATAATAAATCAGCTGAATTGTTAAAGTTGCCTTATTTTAAAATTACAATTATATTTCAGACTAACACACGTCTTCTAAACAAGAAGGGCGGTTGCATTGCTTGCAAAATAATTACTAAAATTTTGGATGCATATGAGCTCTTTTGAAATTCTTCTCAGAAGTCCTCTGGAATTATTTTTAGAACTCTTCATAACTTTTTTCAGAACACCTTGCAACTGAAATTTCCTTAGAGTTTCAAAATAATTTATTCAGTATTATCCAGACATTCTTCCCGAAATGAGCTACACAGCAAAAATTTAATTTTAATATAACATCAAAGTGGATGCACTTCAATCATGTCAAGAATATGGTATAATACAACTTGCTAAAACTGAACAAAATTATCATTAATACAGTGCAAGAACTGACATTACGGTGCTTTTACTGCATTTGTCTATTTTTGTGGCCATAAAAATTGCATAAAATTTTCGACATGGTTGAAGTGCATCCGCTTGGATGTAATATTAAAATTTATTTTTTGCTGTGTAGAAATTATCGGTACTCACTTGAAATTTTCACTCATAATTTACTTTTCTTGGTGTTATTATTATTATTATTATTTAACTTTACTAGGGAGGCTTTCAGCCTTGGGCTGGTTCGCCTCCACCTTTTCTTGGTATTCCATTCGGAATTGTCTTGGAACTATCTGCAGGATTCACTAGAAATTATTCGCAGAATTTTCTTGGAATACTTCCTAGAAATCCTTCAGAACTGTCCTCAGAATTCAAGAGCTCTTTTGAAATTTTTCTTAGAAGTCAACTGGAATTATTAAACCCTTCGTGATTTTTTCTCAAAACACCGTAGAACTGAAATTCCCTTAGAGTTTCAGAAAATTTTTCCCGGAATGAGCTAGAAATCATCATCATGGATTTTCACTCCAAATTTGATTTTCTCGGTATTCTTTTCGAAATTATCTTGCAATTAACTAGTTAAAAAATAATAATCTTGGAATTAACTGCAGGATTCACTAGAAGTTATCCACAGAATTTTGTTTGAATTCTCCCAAGAAATCTTTTGGAAATGTCCTCAGAATTCAATATCCTTGAGGTTCTTCTCTGAATTTTTTAGAACTTTTTTTTTCTCAGAACACCTTGGAGCTGAAATTCCCCTAGAGTTTTAGAAGAATTTTTTCTGTATTCTCCAGAATTCTTCCCAGAATGAGCATGAAATTATCCTCGAAATTCCCTTGAAATTTTCCTCAACATCCCTTTTGCAGTTTCAATCAGATTCAGTTTTTGCAGGATTCACTAGAAATTATTCTCAGAATTTTCATGGAATTCTCGCAAGAAATCTTTTGGAACTGTCCTCAGAATTCACTTTCTTGAGGTTCTTCTCGGAATTTTTTAGAACTCTCCTAAGAGCTCTATTAAAATTCTTCTCAGAACTCATTTTGAATTATTTTTAGAACTTTTCATAATTTTTCCTCAGAAAACCTTGGCACTGAAATTCCCTTAGAGATTCAGCAAAATTTCCGTAGTATTCTCCTGAAATCCTTCCTGGAATAAGTTAGAAATTATCCTTGGAATTCTCTTGACACTTTTCTCAAAATCCCTTTTCTTGGAATCATTTTCAGAAATCTTTTGGAACTGTCTTCACAATTAAATACCCTTGAGATTCTTCTCGGATTTCTTAGAATTCTCCTAGGAGTTCTTTAAAATTCTTCTCAAAACTCCTTTGGAATTATTTTTAGAACTCTTCACGATTTTTTCTCAGACCACCTTGGAACTGAAATTTCCTTAGAATTTCAGAAGAATTTCCTCAGTATTCTCTAGAAATTTTTCCCGAACTGAGCTTGAAATTTTCTTTGGAATTCCCTTGAATTTTTATTTAAAATCTAGCTATCTGCAGAAATCACCAGAAATTATCCTCAGAATTTTCATGAAATTCTCCCCAGAAATCTTTTGGAACTGTCCTCAGAATACACTATCCCTGAGGTTATTCTCGGAAATGTTTAGAACTCTCCTAAGAGCTCTTTTGAAATTATTCTCAGAACTCCTTTGGAATTATTTTTAAAATTCTTCACGATTTCACAGTTCCTGATGAATTTCCTCAATTTTCTCCAGAAATTTGTTCCGGAATGAGCTAGACATTATCCTTGGAATCACCTTAAAATTTTCCTCAATTTTGGAATTTCACCCAAAATTTTATTTTTTCGGTACTCTTTTTGAAATTAAATTCTGTTCCATTTAGAATTTGGCCGTACAAAATAGGTTATTTCTCCAAGGGGAAATAAAGTACAAAAAGGCTTAAGGTATCCTTTTGTTGGATTTTTATTTAACTTTAAGGAAAAAATACAACAAAAATTATTCATCGGTAGTACTGTCAACCTCATCTACCATCCTTTTCCTCCACTTGCGCTTGATAATTGCCCAAAATTTTTCAATGGGACAAAAATCTGGACAATTTGGTGGATTGATACCTTTTCAATAAAATCGACATTATTCTGCTTATACATTGACATCGCGGCTGTAATGGCAGCTGGCTAAGTCAGGCCAGAACTTTATGGGACCTTCGTGTGATTGAATGAACGGCAAAATTATTTTATGGAGACACTCCTCCTTGTAAAGTTGTCCATTCATAGTCGCTCCTGTGATGAAAACCTTTGTTTTCTTTCCGCAATTGCAGATGCCTTGCCAAATCATCAACTTGCGAGCGAATTTATCTGCAAAGACAAATTTGAATTTATCCGTTATCCCCCTTACGTTTTGAAAAGTAAAAATTTTAGCCCGGGATTTATCCTAAGTCCATTTTTACGTAAGTTTCATCGTCCATCAAAATACATCCGTTATACTTGGTAAGAACTTGCTCGTATAGCTTCCTTGCAGGGTTTTTTGCAACCAGGTTTTGTTTCAGCGTCCTTTTGGGATGTTTGCTGGCATGGTACGACCGGAAACCTTCTCGCCGAACTGCCGCACTGAACCTTTTCGCCAAATCACGGCCGGAGATCCCAGGATTCTTTTGGAGTGCTCTTATAACCTTTGATCGTAGTTTTCGGTCATATGTTCCACTTCAACGTTTGTTTTGTTTTGTACGATCCAACTTTAGTGTTTCCCGGTTACGTTAGCACGGTATTTACAGTCGATTTTGGAAATTTGAGAGCCTTTGCAATCATTCCTCCAGGTGGTCAACCTTGGATTTTGCACGTGAGTGTGCAGTATTTTTTCACGTCTGTCACGTTCCATCTACGATAACTTTTGAACAAGTTTATGACTCCTGATGAAATTTTCACTACTAAATAAACAATCCTTCCGAATCAAAACGCTGTCAATAGTTTCTTGCTACGACAACTAGAGGCGCTACAATAGTTAAAAAGAAGCGGCCGAATATACTACTAACTGGAACAGACTTTACCTTGGAACTTTTTTTTTTTCATTGAATTTGTTTTCCGTCGATCTTGTTTTCTTGTTTTCCGTGCTGAAAACCAATGCTACCGACGCCAGGGAGGCAGCTCCCACCCACACGTGGACCCTACCTATCGAGCCATCAACAAACCCATGAACCGGCGACCAAAACGGCTTTAATTCCCGTGATCAGAGATGTTATGCTTCAGAACATCCCGGCGGTTCTAACTGGTATTGTACCTGCTGGGGTGAGAGGCAATCACGCTTACCACTACACCACCAGCGCCGCTTACCTTGCAACTATCTGCACGAATTTCAGTAAAAACACTATAAATATTTATGTATTTGGAAAGCACTACCTCTCTACTTTCCAAAAAGGTTGAGAAATCATAAATTGGTTTAAAAAAACATCGATTACCCCATGATAGTATGTGGTCACCTACCCAAAATTGGTTTTTTTTAACAATATCTGTAAATTTAAGGGGTGTTAGAACAACTTCAAAAGTGCTTTCATGATCTACTCGACTAGACTAACAACCTACAATAGGTCACTTTAAACGATTTTTTTTGTTATTGTGGCACAGTGTTATTGTTAAAGGAACAAATTAGAAATGGAAACTTTTTCCGGCCTGATTAAGCACTGTAAACTAAAAATCACCTGTACCGTTTACATTGTATTGGTATGACTAATTAGAGATAAGCATAGAGTATGACCCAAACAATATTATGTATTGCTTACTGAATGCAAAGCTTTTTAAATCAATGCTCAAAGTTTGCCTCAATCGAAAAATTATGCACAAAACCTCAAATTCTCTTTTTATGTTTTCTTGCTCAGTTTATTAATAAACTACTAGCTGAGTGTGCCCGGCCTTGCTCGAGATTCATAATTAGCTTGAGTTTTTGCGTCGATTAAAAAAAAACATGCTATATTGTACGTGGCCTCCCCCCCCCCCCTCCTCTTATAACAGGGGCTACCCCCTATGACATTCACATACCAAGTTTGATTCCATTTGCTTGATTAGTTCTCGAGTCATGCAGAATTTTCTGTTTTATTTGTATGGGAGCCCCCCTTACAGAGGAGGGAGGGTTTCGAACCATCATACGAACCTTTCCTGGCCCCAAAAACCCCTGCATACAAATTTTCACGCCGATCGGTTCAGTAGTTTCCGAGTCTATAAGGGTCAGACAGACAGACAGACAGACAGACAGACAGAAATTCATTTTTATATACCGTAACATGGGGTAACATTTATAGTTTTTTAAAGTATATTCTCAATAATATTTACAGCAAAGAATGTTTTTCAAATCTTATATTTTTAAAACTCAGTACTCCAAGGATCCAAGATTCAGTTCGTCAGTAATATGTTTAAAGAAAATTAAAGCATTTGTACTATATTTTTAGTTTTGTGACCGAACTTCAGTTTTTAGATTTGGAGTTACTTTAATGATTCTCGATGAATGTAAAAAAATATGGTTGAAACTCAAACAATTTAGTTCTTTGTATATGAAACTTTTAATGAGAATGTAATCAGAAAACATCATAAGCAATAAGAATACAACATTGAATTTGTAATGGCTATATCGTAAATACATTTCATAATTAATGGTTTGAGTGCTTTTTAAAACAGGCGAAAAACACGAAAATTGTTTTTTCATATGTTTGTAAAATATGTAACACATACTATATAAAAACTATATACAATATCAACGGAAATACCCTAAGCTACAATATGGAACCAATGTTTCTAATTTAAAATTTAATTTAATTTAAATTTAATTTTATCAAAGATAACGCGTTTTACGGTACATAGATTTCTGGGAATTGGAAATATAAAATTGTTTGTTCCGAATTTATAAATATCGAACGAAAAAACAACACCAAAAGTGTTGAATTAACGTGCATATGTATATTTTTTAAGGAAACTAATATCTTATTTGATTTGGCTTGATAGAATTGGAAAATTCGTTCATCCATTCTGACTATATCAATATGCATTCTGAAAACGATGTGCAGAAATCTAAAATGGACACGTGATTTGCAATTTCGTTTAAATAGCATGTAACTTTGAATATTTTATAATTTATAAATTTAGTTATGTTGCTTGAAAGCAGAGGTTCATATTTGCCGAAAAAAGCATCAAGTTTAAATCACAAACCAAATAGTGGTAACTGAAATTAGGCGTCCACTTTATCAAACAATTAGAACAAAAATAAACAAAGAGATTACGAAGATTTTTTTGCAAAATACTTCATGACCGAATTCGCGTAGCAAAATTAAAATTTCACTTACCCTGTTGACACAGCAGGAATGTTGATCTCCTTATCCATAAGAAGATCTGCGTCCTAATCCTGGTTCTTAACAATCTCCGGTTCTTCGTTAGAACTGAGATTTTCATTGATTAACATTGATAAAAGAACGAATCGTATTGAATCAAAACATTGAGTACTCAAAATAGTAATAAACAAATTTTACTCACCCCGTTGACGCATTGGTTGGATGTGTAGGAATGTCGGTCTGCGTATCCAATACAAGATCTGCGTTCTCATCCTGGTTCTCAACAATTTCCGGTTCTTCGTTAGAACTGAGATTTTTCATAAAATTTTAGATAAACAGACAAATTGTATTCATTCAGAATATTAGAAATAATTATACAGTAATGAACCGATTTTGTCAGTCCCTCTACGCATCAGACTTTTATATTTTTATAAATTCACATAACCTCAATTCCAAATCTTTCTCATTTATTTTCAAGATGGATGTTTGAGCCAAACTTTGATGCAATGATTCCACTGGAAAATCACACAGCTTTCGTAGAACATAACATTGTTTTCTATCTCATAATTTAAAAAAAAAATCGATATGAAATACCGAAAAATCAGATCTCTCGAATTTGTTTCACATCCAATTTTTTTAAATCATGAGATACAAAAAAGTTTACATACCCACACGGAAACAAATCCGATTCGATTTTCATGAATAAAAAATTATGAAATGAAAAAACTAGCCATCCCATGAAATCGTAACAATGATTCATGATTTCGGGATGGAAATTCATGATTTCATAATGCAGAGGAATCAAGACCGCTAAAAGCGTTAAACGTACTTGGCAAACCGTGTTCATAAACCGAACTACATAGGCATCTCTTATTCGCCTTTTGCCTTCCATCGTATAAATGTACTGATAGTCTAATGGTCAAAGTGTGGGTTTGGTGATCTCAAGGTTCTTGGTTCGTATCCAGTTTTGTTGCATTATTTTTTCATTTTACATTTTTTTTGATAAAACCCATGAATTTAGCTCATGATTTCAACTCAGATGATTCATGATTTTGGGAATGTTTGCTGCGTTACGCAAAAGTTGCTCATGATATCATGAATATTATTCATGGTGTATTTTTATAACATGAAAATATGCTGTGTTCATGAAATCATGAGTCATTTATCTCATTTCGGAGATCCTATTTTTTCCCGTGTAAATTTTCTTTAGCGGCGCCGGTGGTGTAGTGGTAAGCATGATTACCTCTCACCCCAGCAGGCCTGGGTTCAATCCCAGTCGGCGCTGCCGGGTGAGTCCTTTTTTTACTGGTTGTTGAATTGAGATTCGATCCGGAACTTGTGAGAAAATGCAGGCCACTCCCCTGCACTCGATCTTCCTCGTTGATAAGTTAATACATTCGACTGGAGAGAATCGCCCATGAAATATGCTTCCACCTGAGAATTCCTTCCTGACATCTTCAAGTGGTAGATTTCTTTTTATTATTATTATGATTATTGACTGCACGGGAAAGGTCTGCATTAAGCAGGATTTAGATAAGGCAGGTGAGTTGAATTCAACTCAAACCGATCTGGTCGTCGGCGTTCATTTGACTTGGCAACGAATAGCGCAAGGCCGATATCGGTCAGATTTTTGGACGTTCATTTCGCAGTTCAAGTGAGTTGAACACTGAATTGAACCATATTAACCCAGCTTAAAGCTGCAAACTTAGAAATACCTAATTTTACACGTGACGGAATCCATCTTTGACATAAAGGATGAGACGTAAACAAACATGTCATGTAAAATTAAGTGCTCCGAGACTGAAAAGTTCGTTACTCGACGAAAAGTACGTTTGATTGAGCTGAATTTCGCGTCTATTATGACTCAATTTTGTGTCATAATTGACGCTCGTAAAATCATTGTAACAACATTTTATTATGTACATTCATTGTACATCTAGGTAGCAGTTTTGCCGTTTTCGGAAGGGTACAACATTATAACAATCATTTTTATTGTCGACAATAAATATTAATGTTAGAACATTGTTTCCACTGAAAATTTCACTGTAATTTTTTTTCGGGACGAGCTCTTTCAGAAGATGATATATTTTGGCAAAATTAAAGAACCCAACCTAATCTTCCATCAAAAAGAGCAGACCCCCCCCCTCCCCCTAATTCGAAACCTTGCTACGTCCATGTTCTAATTCGCAACTGTCAATGAGGCCACTTATGTATTTTAACCACAATAAATTGGTATGAATTTCATTGATTTGCCTTATGAAAAAAATGTGGACAAAAAACTAATAAAACTGAGACGACTGGAACCGAACTATGGACGTTAAGATCACAGGTCCTGGGTCTGCAACACTAGTATCATTGCTTAAAATAATGAGGTGGCTAAAGGCGTATAAAAGCTATCTGATGTTAGACGAAAACCTTTTATAGCGAAAAAGTTTCCCGATGAAAACAAATCACTGACACAATCACACTTTAGCAATCTCTATGGTACACTGAGGCTTAAGAATTTCATAAGGCTCGACTTTTGAACTACACATTCGAATTTCATAAGTCGCGCTTATGAAATTCATATGTGTCGTTCATAAGTCGAGCCTTATGAAATTCTTAAGTGACTGTCTTGAGGGCTGTCTTGCATCAACGTAGAGAGAGCAAAGTCAGTGATGAAAAATATTGTATTAGGGTTAACTACCTCATTTCCGGCCTATTGAGCACAACACGCACTTAGTCTTTTTTAATCTAGCGCAGTTTAGCACCAAACGGAATGTTATTATTACTGATGGCTTTCAAATTTATTTACCTTTCCGCACGTACCGCAAGATTTGAAAAAGAGAAACCAATTGTTGAGATGTTGTCAAAAGTCTAACACTGCTTCTTGACACCAAACTCGGCCTACGGATTCTAAACTCGGCCTAACGCATTGAAACGCCATCGAAACGCCAATGAATTCACATCGGCCTATCGGAGGAAGATGAAAATTGATTCGGTCGGAGCGTTTCTTTTGTTTTGGAAATAATGGGAGCAAACCTTCATACCACGCGTTCTCATTGACTTCGTTCAGTAGCTTATTTACTCAAGTATCGTAACAAACGCATATTTGACTTGTTAACTCTGAAATCATGGATTTATTTGAAGTATTCTGCTCGATAGGCCCAAAATGGGCGATTAGGCCGAAGTAATTCCCTACCCTACTATCTTCGTCGCACTCCAAGCAGCGCACGACAAATTCCGTATGAAGACAGTTCTCTTTTATTTACGTCGTGAAAAAACTAGCTCAGTACGTTCTCTCTCTTAGATCTGTCGGTTACTCGGAGAGGATTAAAAACTGCACGTTTTAGTCAGCCGTTCCGTTTGTTTGACAAAAAATTATGATCGTTGGAAGCAACACAAAAAACCTTAAAATGGGTATAAAAACGGATCCGAACAAACAACGTTGAGATTTACAGACTTGTGTCTTTACCACTAGTCTATCAACGCTTTGGAGAAAAGACAGGCTAAAGGAAAACAAGAAGCGCTCATAGTGTGGTTGCTAGTCTGCTCACATGCACGTTCGACGGTATTTGCTTTTTTTTTGTCCATGCATAATACAAAAAAGAGAAGTGAAGGTAAAAGATGAGATAGGATTTGTTCAAAGGGATTACTGTCGGCTTCTCTTCGTCAATGACAAAGGATGTATGGAAATGATGGTTTTTGTACCACGACAATTTAGTTTTGGTTTTCGTCTTGTTACATTGTTTTTTAATGTATTTTTGTTGTTATTTTTTTCGGGGTGCTCTGAGCACAATGATATTTTTTTCGATCTCAAAGATTTTCATCTCAATGTTTAAATCGGAATTGAAAACAAAATTATAATTTCATTGTTTAACACTTAATTAACAAATTGACAGCTCGCTCCCATACAAACACCCACCGAGGGGCGGTAAGATGATGATTTGGACCGGATGGAGTGATCACTAGGTAAATCATCGTTTAACCGAAACTGAATTTTCTGTCAAACTTATTAGTCATATGACACCGGTGTTTTTAAATTTTTCAATCAAAAACAAGTTTCTATGTATTTCCATGTTCATTTTCACAAGCTTCGATTGCTATTTTTTTTTAAATAATGCTGCATTTGATGAAATTATACGCTAGAGGTATTTGTAAATGATTGCGTCATGTAAGAACAAGTTTAAATCGATGTTGCCAAAATTATATTCGATTTTGACAACATAAAACTTTGAATTTTCTTTAAATATTCTTAAATAGCATTTCTTCATAGTTTTTAAACAGTTATTCCAGTTTTCAACTGTTTTTTTTTTTAACTTTGCCAGAATTTTATCCATCTAGTCAGCTTTCAAATGTTCCCGGTACAAATAAATATAAATTAGTGATAAATTCATGGTGCCAGAATTTATTTACATAATCTCCCTAAAATGAAGAGTTTTCTAACCAATGCAAATTATTGCTAAAGAAATACTAACGATGTTGGGAATATAAAGATCTATATAATAGAAATGAATATTGTAAAGTCTTTGTACTCATGTTTTTCGTATGATATCGAAAATTTCAACAATAAGTCAATTCAGGCTGCGATGGATGGTTTAAAAAAAAACTTTTGGCAAAATGGCGGCCTTTCAATTCCCTATGTTTTTTCTTCTGTCTGTTTCATTTCATCTTAGCTTTCTTCTTTGGTTATATTACACATTCTACCGGCTTGTATTCACCAGTTTTTTTAACAGGTTTGGTATTGTTACTGTAAAGTCCATTAAGTCACCCTTAAATATACTCTTAATATTTGACTAGTGCTATAAATTTTCAATAAAAATTGGTCATAAGTTTATGATTTGAGTAGTTCTAAACGATTTGATGAGCGGTTATATAATGTCACGTACAACATATTGTAGTGCAAAACTTGATAAATCTGCAATAATATATGGGGGTTACTTTAATTTTCATTAAGTTATCGTAAAAAAACTTATTCAAAGATAGTTCAAAGCCGTTGAAATGTCACTAAGAATGTGTCATTTAACCCTTTCCAGGGTAAAAAACGATATTATTTTTTTGCACATTCTTAACGAAATTTCCAGGGGTTGTTATTTATTGTAAGTATATAAACAGTGTGACACAGACGTATTCGAACACATAAAAATTATGTACTTCTTTAAGAAAGCACATTACTTCGGATTGAATATCCGGAAGTTATTCATTGAAAATTTATAGTGGAAAAATTGCACCATTCTGCATGAAGAGACAAAGTCTGAAAATTGCACCACAAAAGGTGCATTGTGAAACAAACTTCACTGACAATTTTTGGTGCATCGTTCTGGTGAATAGAGGAGCAAGCTTTATAGAAAATCTCTGGTGCAAAATTTGCATCGCATTGATAAATGAAATGAACAGAAAGTTTCTGGTGGAAATCTTGCACTGGTCTGGTAAATGGAGACACAAGCTTTATTAAAAATTAAGCTACATTGAAAATTTCTGGTGGAAAATCTGCATTCTTCTGTTGTATAGCGAAACAAACTGTAATGATAATTTCTGGTGTAAAATTTGCACCGTTTTGATGATTGGAAGGAAGAACTGAAAATTTATGGTGAAAAACCTGAAAATAGGGGCAAGCTTTAATGCAAATATTTGGTGGAAAACCTGAAACATTTTGATAATAGGAGAAGCTAGCTATATTGAAAATGTCTGGTGGTAAATGGAAATGGAACCTTCAATGAAAATTAGTGGTGGAAAATTTACACCCTTCTGGTGATGGAGGGGCAAGCTTAATTGCAGAAAATTGGTGTAAATTACTAAGTGCTGGTGAATCGAAGGGCAAGTATTGAAAATATTGGAGGAAAATTTGAACCGTTTTTGTAAATGGAGAATTGTGCAAGCTTTATTGAAAATTTGTAGTACAAATTTAGCGCCTAGCTTGTGTATAGGGGAAGGGAAAACTTCAATGAAAATTAAGGGAGGAAAATTTACACCCTTCTGGTGATGGAGGGGCAAGCTTAATTGCAGAAAATTGGTGTAAATTACTAAGTGTTGGTGGAAGGGCAAGCTGTATTGAAAATATTGGAGGAAAATCTGAACCGTTTTTGTAAATGGAGAATTGTGCAAGCTTTATTGAAAATTTGTAGCACAAATTTAGCTCCTAACTGGTGTATAGGAGGAGGGGAACCTTCAATGAAAATTAGTGGTGGAAAATTTACACCCTTCTGGTGATGGAGGGGGCAAGCTTAATTGCAGAAAATTGGTGAAAAATAACTAAGTGTTGGTGGAAGGGCAAGCTGTATTGAAAATATTGGAGGAAAATCTGAACCGTTTTTGTAAATGGAGAATTGTGCAAGCTTTATTGAAAATTTGTAGCACAAATTTAGCTCCTAACTGGTGTATAGGAGGAGGGGAACCTTCAATGAAAATTAGTGGTGGAAAATTTACACCCTTCTGGTGATGGAGGGGGCAAGCTTAATTGCAGAAAATTGGTGAAAAATAACTAAGTGTTGGTGGAAGGGCAAGCTGTATTGAAAATATTGGAGGAAAATCTGAACCGTTTTTGTAAATGGAGAATTGTGCAAGCTTTATTGAAAATTTGTAGTACAAATTTAGCTCCTAGCTGGTGTATAGGAGGAGGGGAACCTTCAATGAAAATTAGTGGTGGAAAATTTACACCCTTCTGGTGATGGAGGGACAAGTTTTTCTGAAAATTTATGGTAGAAAATTTACAGCGTTCTGGTCAATGGAGGGGCAATCTTTTTGTTTTGGAAAATTGTGGTGTGAAATTTGCACCGTTAAAGTGAATAGACGGGGTTTAATTGAAAATTCCTGATGTAAAATTTGATAGTACTGTTGAATAGAACTGCAAGGTGTATTGAAAATTTATACACAGTACAAAAAAATATTATAATATCAGCCTGCGGTGGAAAGTCTCTTAAATAAACAAAATAAATCAATCAATCAGTATCACATCTAAGTGGATGCACTTCAATCTGTCGATAATATGGTGTTAAATTACTTGCCAAAAAGGACAAAATTATCATTAATACAGTGCATGAACTGACATTACGCTGCTTTTACTGCAATTGTTTATTTTTGTGACCATACAAATTTCATGGGGTTTTTGACATGATTGAAGTGCATCCTCTTGGATGTTATATTAAAATTTATTTTTTGCTGTGTAGTGTTAAATTTGCAACGTTCTGATGAATGGAGGGGCAATATTAACATATTAACAAATGGCCTATTAAGACAAGCTTTATCGAAGATTTCTGACTGGAAATTTGCCTCATGCTGATGAACGGCGAGGAATAAAAATATTATAAATAAATATTTCTCGTGGAACAATCGCACTGAAATGGTCCATGGATGTCTAGTTTTCAGAAAATTTCTGCTGTGAAAATAGCACCGCATTGGAGCATTTTGGGAGGAGGTTAGTTTCATAGCAAATAACGGGTGCAAAAATTGGTATGAAAAAGACAAATACTCAAACTGACTCTCTCATACCATCGCAAATTCTGCACAGTGTATATACACACTATAGTAAAATGAAGCAATCGTTCTGCCCTTTTTCGGTTGCTGCGCTGTATGGAAGCAGGTTTATTTTTAGCATTTCTGTTGCCCTCCCGTTCTGAATGAAACCTTCTGCGTGTAGATTGTATCGTACCTCTCGTCACTCATTTTCCATGGGCCCAAATAGACAACTAGTGAAGACAAAAAATTTAGGATTGAGATTGAGATGTACGCTGTTCGTATCCGATGTTAGAGAACTTGCATTTCCCTTAATTATTTCGATGCCACCTTTCATCTAAAGAAAAAAAATTAATGTTTATGTAACGAAACTGTTTTTCAGGATGAGTGAAAAAAAATAAAATCTTTTCCCTAACCCGAAACAAGAATCGAACTCGAAACTTCATGATTAGTGACTCCGCACTTTTGTGCTGTGCCATACTCAACAATTGAATTAGGGGTATCCAGTAATCAATTTATATCAATATCGAATATATTCATTGCGATGGAATTGAACATGTTCAGCCCAGAAACAGACGCCACTATTTTAGCGCGAATTTCTGCCCAGAAACAGACGCCACTATTTTAGCGTGAATGTGCTCTTCCAAGCGTGAGAAAATAGGATTGTGATTCGAGTTTTGGGGGCATCTGTTTTGTAAACAAACATTTAAATCACCGATTTCTCGCGGATTAAAGCTCAATCTTGCAATCCAACTTAACTAAAAGGATAGAGGAATGATTCCTCTATCATCTGGTTGAGTCGAATTGCAAGATTGTACTTTAATGCGCGAGTAATCGATGGTTTAATTTTTTGTTCACCAAATAGATACGCTCAAAACTCAAATCACTCCGGAGTTTCGGAGGAAATGTAACCCTCTACTTTAATTTTCATTAAGTTACCGTACAAAAACTTATACAAAGATAGATCACAACCGTTGAAATGTCACTTAGAATGTGTCATTTACCCTTTCCAGTGTAAAAATCGATATTTTTTTTTTGCACATTCTTAACGAAATTTTCATTATGTACTTCTTTAAGAAAGCACATTACTTCGGGTTGAATATCCGGAAGTTATTTGTCCTTGTAAATAGAACATGCATCGAAAATAAATATTAGTTATTTCTTTTAAACCCGTTTCGTATAACTGAATATCGTATATAAAACACATCTTTCACAAATGGTACGAAACTTTCGTTTGTCCTGTCAACTAAAAACCGGTATTTTCGGTATTATTGTAATACATTTTTTATGTTTAACTTGGATTATCTTCAGAATGTTTAGTAAAAAAAAGTCTTTAATATAACGATCACATATCGTATTAAACCAATCAAGTTGGATAGAGAGCCGGCAAGGTGGACTTACCTCAACACGTCCGACGAACACACAAAATCTTTCAAATCAAAAGCACCCCAATCAAGCCATCCACTTTTTGAGATTTTTTAAGAGTTATTCAGGTTTCTACAAGAAAATGACACGATATTTATCCAAATAACAGCTTCTATCTTGAAGTCCATAAAGTACCACAGATTAGAGTTGAAATAGTATTCAATTCCGATGGGATCATTTATTATAAACTAAAACTATGCATCATGCCGGAATTATACAGACAATAACTTGTACCATCAATTGAACACTGTTTGAACAATTGAATGGTTAGCAAAAATGTTTGCTACAAAGTATCTTATTCAGATAAAATAATCTTATTAAGCTAAAAAGAAGCTTATTCTGCTTCAAGTCAGCAAAATGTTTGTAGGATAGCAAACTCAGACCATTTGATCTTGGAAACCTACGTCAAAATATTTTCTAGCAAACCTGCCAACGAAATCAAAATAGGCTTTGCCCAATTTTATTCGCATCTTTTGAGTACCCGTTTTTGAGTCAAGTTAACTAAATTTTTAGTAACGTTTCTTCAGTTTTGAGCAATGTTTCTGCGCATATTTGAGTAACTACAATTTAAAAAAAAATAAGTGGAATCCTGTTCACTTTTGAGAAGGTATCAATGGCCGTATAATAAGAATTTTGCATTTAAAATAAATGGAAAGAAATCGTTTTTCTTTTAAAAGACACCTCCTGATCCCGGAATTATTTAGCTCTAATCCCATATGCAACGTAGAGTTAATCAGAGCGGTTACACAAGTGAGGTATCAATTGATCGCGCTAACAGGAAGAATGACTTCATGAGCAACAATTTACATTTTTTTTATAAATGTTGCCCAGTATCGGTTTTACCGGTATTACATTTCTGAGTACAGAAAAACCGGTTTTGGGAAAACAAGCCCGGTATTACTAACCCTATTTATGAGATGTTTCTGATTATAGCTGATTTTTCAACTCAAACATTTTCAAGTCAACTTAAGTGCTTTTGTAAACAAAGAATTCAGAAGTTAATTGCCCTCGCAAGCTAACATTACTAACAGTTAGAAAGAACTTTACGCTATCTGACGGTTTTGTTAGTTTTCGTGATCGAATTATCCATTTTGACAAATTAATGCTTTAAGCCATTTTGTTACAAAAATTCTTACGGCGGTTAAAAACATTTCCTCCGAAACTCCGGAGTGATTTGAGTTTTGAGCGTATCTATTTGGTGAACAAAAAATTAAACCGTCGATTACTCGCGCATTAAAGTACAATCTTGCAATTGACCACTTTGTCAAGCAGTTTTGGCGTGACTTTCTACCAGCGATTTCACAAAACTGGACCAACTAATTTCTATTTTTTTTTGTGAAACGCACAAATGTTGGCTACTTTTTTCGAGGTTCTAGAAGAAAAAATCTCAAAATAATGTTTCATTTCAAAGTTCGAGTGGTAGTAAACGTCGTTTTATCTGCTCGAATGAAGTGGTTAATTCGACTCAACCAGATGATAGAGGAATCATTCCTCTATCCTTTTAGTTAAGTTGGATTGCAAGATTGAGCTTTAATCCGCGAGAAATCGGTGATTTAAATGTTTGTTTACAAAACAGATGCCCCCAAAACTTGAATCACAATCCTATTTTCTCACGCTTGGAAGAGCACATTCGCCCTAAAATAGTGGCGTCTGTTTCTGGGCAGAAATTCGCGCTAAAATAGTGGCGTCTGTTTCTGGGCTGAACATGTTCAATTCCATCGCAATGAATATATTCGATATTGATATAAATTGATTACTGGATACCCCTAATTCAATTGTTGAGTATGGCACAGCACAAAAGTGCGGAGTCACTAATCATGAAGTTTCGAGTTCGATTCTTGTTTCGGGTTAGGGAAAAGATTTTATTTTTTTTCACTCATCCTGAAAAACAGTTTCGTTACATAAACATTAATTTTTTTTCTTTAGATGAAAGGTGGCATCGAAATAATTAAGGGAAATGCAAGTTCTCTAACATCGGATACGAACAGCGTACATCTCAATCTCAATCCTAAATTTTTTGTCTTCACTAGTTGTCTATTTGGGCCCATGGAAAATGAGTGACGAGAGGTACGATACAATCTACACGCAGAAGGTTTCATTCAGAACGGGAGGGCAACAGAAATGCTAAAAATAAACCTGCTTCCATACAGCGCAGCAACCGAAAAAGGGCAGAACGATTGCTTCATTTTACTATAGTGTGTATAAACACTGTGCAGAATTTGCGATGGTATGAGAGAGTCAGTTTGAGTATTTGTCTTTTTCATACCAATTTTTGCACCCGTTATTTGCTATGAAACTAACCTCCTCCCAAAATGCTCCAATGCGGTGCTATTTTCACAGCAGAAATTTTCTGAAAACTAGACATCCATGGACCATTTCAGTGCGATTGTTCCACGAGAAATATTTATTTATAATATTTTTATTCCTCGCCGTTCATCAGCATGAGGCAAATTTCCAGTCAGAAATCTTCGATAAAGCTTGTCTTAATAGGCCATTTGTTAATATGTTAATATTGCCCCTCCATTCATCAGAACGTTGCAAATTTAACACTACACAGCAAAAAATAAATTTTAATATAACATCCAAGAGGATGCACTTCAATCATGTCAAAAACCCCATGAAATTTGTATGGTCACAAAAATAAACAATTGCAGTAAAAGCAGCGTAATGTCAGTTCATGCACTGTATTAATGATAATTTTGTCCTTTTTGGCAAGTAATTTAACACCATATTATCGACAGATTGAAGTGCATCCACTTAGATGTGATACTGATTGATTGATTTATTTTGTTTATTTAAGAGACTTTCCACCGCAGGCTGATATTATAATATTTTTTTGTACTGTGTATAAATTTTCAATACACCTTGCAGTTCTATTCAACAGTACTATCAAATTTTACATCAGGAATTTTCAATTAAACCCCGTCTATTCACTTTAACGGTGCAAATTTCACACCACAATTTTCCAAAACAAAAAGCTTGCCCCTCCATTGACCAGAACGCTGTAAATTTTCTACCATAAATTTTCAGAAAAACTTGTCCCTCCATCACCAGAAGGGTGTAAATTTTCCACCACTAATTTTCATTGAAGGTTCCCCTCCTCCTATACACCAGCTAGGAGCTAAATTTGTACTACAAATTTTCAATAAAGCTTGCACAATTCTCCATTTACAAAAACGGTTCAGATTTTCCTCCAATATTTTCAATACAGCTTGCCCTTCCACCAACACTTAGTTATTTTTCACCAATTTTCTGCAATTAAGCTTGCCCCCTCCATCACCAGAAGGGTGTAAATTTTCCACCATTAATTTTCATTGAATGTTTCCCTCCTCCTATACACCAGCTCGGAGCTAAATTTGAACTATAAATTTTCAATAATTTTATTTAAAATCAAATTCAATTAAAGACCCCTAGCGCCCTCTGTTACAGCAGAGATATTTGAAATCACACATCCAATTTCCCCATTTTTCAAACGCCCTCCACGAGCATGCTCATCATCAAAATAAACACAAAAAATTAAATTCAATTAAAGACCCCTACCGCCCCCTGATAAAAACCAACAATTCCAATTTCAGGAAACAAAAATTAAAAAATAAAATCAAACTCAACTAAAGACCCCTAGCGCCCCTTTTGCTTCAAGGAAATTAAAAGCAAAAATTCAAATTTTCTCAAACTTCACAAACGTCTTCAATTTGCATTAGTATCATTAAAAAGAAATAAAAATAAATACTCTTAGCGTCCCATAATGCAAACCATTTGTATTTAATGAAAAAATCAAAACGCCTTCCAGAAAAAAAAATATGGAAGAAAATAATATTTAAAATCAAATTCAATTAAAGACCCCTAGCGCCCTCTGTTACAGCAGAGATATTTGAAATCACACATCCAATTTCCCCATTTTTCAAACGCCCTCCACGAGCATGCTCATCATCAAAATAAACACAAAAAATTAAATTCAATTAAAGACCCCTACCGCCCCCTGATAAAAACCAACAATTCCAATTTCAGGAAACAAAAATTAAAAAATAAAATCAAACTCAACTAAAGACCCCTAGCGCCCCTTTTGCTTCAAGGAAATTAAAAGCAAAAATTCAAATTTTCTCAAACTTCACAAACGTCTTCAATTTGCATTAGTATCATTAAAAAGAAATAAAAATAAATACTCTTAGCATCCCATAATGCAAACCATTTATATTTAATGAAAAAATCAAAACGCCTTCCAGAAAAAAAAATATAGAAGAAAAAAATATTTAAAATCAAATTCAATTAAAGACCCCTAGCGCCCTCTGTTACAGCAGAGATATTTGAAATCACACATCCAATTTCCCCATTTTTCAAACGCCCTCCACGAGCATGCTCATCATCAAAATAAACACAAAAAATTAAATTCAATTAAAGACCCCTACCGCCCCCTGATAAAAACCAACAATTCCAATTTCAGGAAACAAAAATTAAAAAATAAAATCAAACTCAACTAAAGACCCCTAGCGCCCCTTTTGCTTCAAGGAAATTAAAAGCAAAAATTCAAATTTTCTCAAACTTCACAAACGTCTTCAATTTGCATTAGTATCATTAAAAAGAAATAAAAATAAATACTCTTAGCGTCCCATAATGCAAACCATTTGTATTTAATGAAAAAATCAAAACGCCTTCCAGAAAAAAAAATATGGAAGAAAATAATATTTAAAATCAAATTCAATTAAAGACCCCTAGCGCCCTCTGTTACAGCAGAGATATTTGAAATCACACATCCAATTTCCCCATTTTTCAAACGCCCTCCACGAGCATGCTCATCATCAAAATAAACACAAAAAATTAAATTCAATTAAAGACCCCTACCGCCCCCTGATAAAAACCAACAATTCCAATTTCAGGAAACAAAAATTAAAAAATAAAATCAAACTCAACTAAAGACCCCTAGCGCCCCTTTTGCTTCAAGGAAATTAAAAGCAAAAATTCAAATTTTCTCAAACTTCACAAACGTCTTCAATTTGCATTAGTATCATTAAAAAGAAATAAAAATAAATACTCTTAGCATCCCATAATGCAAACCATTTATATTTAATGAAAAAATCAAAACGCCTTCCAGAAAAAAAAATATAGAAGAAAAAAATATTTAAAATCAAATTCAATTAAAGACCCCTAGCGCCCTCTGTTACAGCAGAGATATTTGAAATCACACATCCAATTTCCCCATTTTTCAAACGCCCTCCACGAGCATGCTCATCATCAAAATAAACACAAAAAATTAAATTCAATTAAAGACCCCTACCGCCCCCTGATAAAAACCAACAATTCCAATTTCAGGAAACAAAAATTAAAAAATAAAATCAAACTCAACTAAAGACCCCTAGCGCCCCTTTTGCTTCAAGGAAATTAAAAGCAAAAATTCAAATTTTCTCAAACTTCACAAACGTCTTCAATTTGCATTAGTATCATTAAAAAGAAATAAAAATAAATACTCTTAGCGTCCCATAATGCAAACCATTTGTATTTAATGAAAAAATCAAAACGCCTTCCAGAAAAAAAAATATGGAAGAAAATAATATTTAAAATCAAATTCAATTAAATACCCCTAGCGCCCTCTGTTACAGCAGAGATATTTGAAATCACACATCCAATTTCCCCATTTTTCAAACGCCCTCCACGAGCATGCTCATCATCAAAATAAACACAAAAAATTAAATTCAATTAAAGACCCCTACCGCCCCCTGATAAAAACCAACAATTCCAATTTCAGGAAACAAAAATTAAAAAATAAAATCAAACTCAACTAAAGACCCCTAGCGCCCCTTTTGCTTCAAGGAAATTAAAAGCAAAAATTCAAATTTTCTCAAACTTCACAAACGTCTTCAATTTGCATTAGTATCATTAAAAAGAAATAAAAATAAATACTCTTAGCATCCCATAATGCAAACCATTTATATTTAATGAAAAAATCAAAACGCCTTCCAGAAAAAAAAATATAGAAGAAAAAAATATTTAAAATCAAATTCAATTAAAGACCCCTAGCGCCCTCTGTTACAGCAGAGATATTTGAAATCACACATCCAATTTCCCCATTTTTCAAACGCCCTCCACGAGCATGCTCATCATCAAAATAAACACAAAAAATTAAATTCAATTAAAGACCCCTACCGCCCCCTGATAAAAACCAACAATTCCAATTTCAGGAAACAAAAATTAAAAAATAAAATCAAACTCAACTAAAGACCCCTAGCGCCCCTTTTGCTTCAAGGAAATTAAAAGCAAAAATTCAAATTTTCTCAAACTTCACAAACGTCTTCAATTTGCATTAGTATCATTAAAAAGAAATAAAAATAAATACTCTTAGCATCCCATAATGCAAACCATTTATATTTAATGAAAAAATCAAAACGCCTTCCAGAAAAAAAAATATAGAAGAAAAAAATATTTAAAATCAAATTCAATTAAAGACCCCTAGCGCCCTCTGTTACAGCAGAGATATTTGAAATCACACATCCAATTTCCCCATTTTTCAAACGCCCTCCACGAGCATGCTCATCATCAAAATAAACACAAAAAATTAAATTCAATTAAAGACCCCTACCGCCCCCTGATAAAAACCAACAATTCCAATTTCAGGAAACAAAAATTAAAAAATAAAATCAAACTCAACTAAAGACCCCTAGCGCCCCTTTTGCTTCAAGGAAATTAAAAGCAAAAATTCAAATTTTCTCAAACTTCACAAACGTCTTCAATTTGCATTAGTATCATTAAAAAGAAATAAAAATAAATACTCTTAGCGTCCCATAATGCAAACCATTTGTATTTAATGAAAAAATCAAAACGCCTTCCAGAAAAAAAAATATGGAAGAAAATAATATTTAAAATCAAATTCAATTAAAGACCCCTAGCGCCCTCTGTTACAGCAGAGATATTTGAAATCACACATCCAATTTCCCCATTTTTCAAACGCCCTCCACGAGCATGCTCATCATCAAAATAAACACAAAAAATTAAATTCAATTAAAGACCCCTACCGCCCCCTGATAAAAACCAACAATTCCAATTTCAGGAAACAAAAATTAAAAAATAAAATCAAACTCAACTAAAGACCCCTAGCGCCCCTTTTGCTTCAAGGAAATTAAAAGCAAAAATTCAAATTTTCTCAAACTTCACAAACGTCTTCAATTTGCATTAGTATCATTAAAAAGAAATAAAAATAAATACTCTTAGCATCCCATAATGCAAACCATTTATATTTAATGAAAAAATCAAAACGCCTTCCAGAAAAAAAAATATAGAAGAAAAAAATATTTAAAATCAAATTCAATTAAAGACCCCTAGCGCCCTCTGTTACAGCAGAGATATTTGAAATCACACATCCAATTTCCCCATTTTTCAAACGCCCTCCACGAGCATGCTCATCATCAAAATAAACACAAAAAATTAAATTCAATTAAAGACCCCTACCGCCCCCTGATAAAAACCAACAATTCCAATTTCAGGAAACAAAAATTAAAAAATAAAATCAAACTCAACTAAAGACCCCTAGCGCCCCTTTTGCTTCAAGGAAATTAAAAGCAAAAATTCAAATTTTCTCAAACTTCACAAACGTCTTCAATTTGCATTAGTATCATTAAAAAGAAATAAAAATAAATACTCTTAGCGTCCCATAATGCAAACCATTTGTATTTAATGAAAAAATCAAAACGCCTTCCAGAAAAAAAAATATGGAAGAAAATAATATTTAAAATCAAATTCAATTAAAGACCCCTAGCGCCCTCTGTTACAGCAGAGATATTTGAAATCACACATCCAATTTCCCCATTTTTCAAACGCCCTCCACGAGCATGCTCATCATCAAAATAAACACAAAAAATTAAATTCAATTAAAGACCCCTACCGCCCCCTGATAAAAACCAACAATTCCAATTTCAGGAAACAAAAATTAAAAAATAAAATCAAACTCAACTAAAGACCCCTAGCGCCCCTTTTGCTTCAAGGAAATTAAAAGCAAAAATTCAAATTTTCTCAAACTTCACAAACGTCTTCAATTTGCATTAGTATCATTAAAAAGAAATAAAAATAAATACTCTTAGCGTCCCATAATGCAAACCATTTGTATTTAATGAAAAAATCAAAACGCCTTCCAGAAAAAAAAATATGGAAGAAAATAATATTTAAAATCAAATTCAATTAAAGACCCCTAGCGCCCTCTGTTACAGCAGAGATATTTGAAATCACACATCCAATTTCCCCATTTTTCAAACGCCCTCCACGAGCATGCTCATCATCAAAATAAACACAAAAAATTAAATTCAATTAAAGACCCCTACCGCCCCCTGATAAAAACCAACAATTCCAATTTCAGGAAACAAAAATTAAAAAATAAAATCAAACTCAACTAAAGACCCCTAGCGCCCCTTTTGCTTCAAGGAAATTAAAAGCAAAAATTCAAATTTTCTCAAACTTCACAAACGTCTTCAATTTGCATTAGTATCATTAAAAAGAAATAAAAATAAATACTCTTAGCATCCCATAATGCAAACCATTTATATTTAATGAAAAAATCAAAACGCCTTCCAGAAAAAAAAATATAGAAGAAAAAAATATTTAAAATCAAATTCAATTAAAGACCCCTAGCGCCCTCTGTTACAGCAGAGATATTTGAAATCACACATCCAATTTCCCCATTTTTCAAACGCCCTCCACGAGCATGCTCATCATCAAAATAAACACAAAAAATTAAATTCAATTAAAGACCCCTACCGCCCCCTGATAAAAACCAACAATTCCAATTTCAGGAAACAAAAATTAAAAAATAAAATCAAACTCAACTAAAGACCCCTAGCGCCCCTTTTGCTTCAAGGAAATTAAAAGCAAAAATTCAAATTTTCTCAAACTTCACAAACGTCTTCAATTTGCATTAGTATCATTAAAAAGAAATAAAAATAAATACTCTTAGCATCCCATAATGCAAACCATTTATATTTAATGAAAAAATCAAAACGCCTTCCAGAAAAAAAATATAGAAGAAAAAAATATTTAAAATCAAATTCAATTAAAGACCCCTAGCGCCCTCTGTTACAGCAGAGATATTTGAAATCACACATCCAATTTCCCCATTTTTCAAACGCCCTCCACGAGCATGCTCATCATCAAAATAAACACAAAAAATTAAATTCAATTAAAGACCCCTACCGCCCCCTGATAAAAACCAACAATTCCAATTTCAGGAAACAAAAATTAAAAAATAAAATCAAACTCAACTAAAGACCCCTAGCGCCCCTTTTGCTTCAAGGAAATTAAAAGCAAAAATTCAAATTTTCTCAAACTTCACAAACGTCTTCAATTTGCATTAGTATCATTAAAAAGAAATAAAAATAAATACTCTTAGCGTCCCATAATGCAAACCATTTGTATTTAATGAAAAAATCAAAACGCCTTCCAGAAAAAAAAATATGGAAGAAAATAATATTTAAAATCAAATTCAATTAAAGACCCCTAGCGCCCTCTGTTACAGCAGAGATATTTGAAATCACACATCCAATTTCCCCATTTTTCAAACGCCCTCCACGAGCATGCTCATCATCAAAATAAACACAAAAAATTAAATTCAATTAAAGACCCCTACCGCCCCCTGATAAAAACCAACAATTCCAATTTCAGGAAACAAAAATTAAAAAATAAAATCAAACTCAACTAAAGACCCCTAGCGCCCCTTTTGCTTCAAGGAAATTAAAAGCAAAAATTCAAATTTTCTCAAACTTCACAAACGTCTTCAATTTGCATTAGTATCATTAAAAAGAAATAAAAATAAATACTCTTAGCATCCCATAATGCAAACCATTTATATTTAATGAAAAAATCAAAACGCCTTCCAGAAAAAAAAAATATAGAAGAAAAAAATATTTAAAATCAAATTCAATTAAAGACCCCTAGCGCCCTCTGTTACAGCAGAGATATTTGAAATCACACATCCAATTTCCCCATTTTTCAAACGCCCTCCACGAGCATGCTCATCATCAAAATAAACACAAAAAATTAAATTCAATTAAAGACCCCTACCGCCCCCTGATAAAAACCAACAATTCCAATTTCAGGAAACAAAAATTAAAAAATAAAATCAAACTCAACTAAAGACCCCTAGCGCCCCTTTTGCTTCAAGGAAATTAAAAGCAAAAATTCAAATTTTCTCAAACTTCACAAACGTCTTCAATTTGCATTAGTATCATTAAAAAGAAATAAAAATAAATACTCTTAGCGTCCCATAATGCAAACCATTTGTATTTAATGAAAAAATCAAAACGCCTTCCAGAAAAAAAAATATGGAAGAAAATAATATTTAAAATCAAATTCAATTAAAGACCCCTAGCGCCCTCTGTTACAGCAGAGATATTTGAAATCACACATCCAATTTCCCCATTTTTCAAACGCCCTCCACGAGCATGCTCATCATCAAAATAAACACAAAAAATTAAATTCAATTAAAGACCCCTACCGCCCCCTGATAAAAACCAACAATTCCAATTTCAGGAAACAAAAATTAAAAAATAAAATCAAACTCAACTAAAGACCCCTAGCGCCCCTTTTGCTTCAAGGAAATTAAAAGCAAAAATTCAAATTTTCTCAAACTTCACAAACGTCTTCAATTTGCATTAGTATCATTAAAAAGAAATAAAAATAAATACTCTTAGCATCCCATAATGCAAACCATTTATATTTAATGAAAAAATCAAAACGCCTTCCAGAAAAAAAAATATAGAAGAAAAAAATATTTAAAATCAAATTCAATTAAAGACCCCTAGCGCCCTCTGTTACAGCAGAGATATTTGAAATCACACATCCAATTTCCCCATTTTTCAAACGCCCTCCACGAGCATGCTCATCATCAAAATAAACACAAAAAATTAAATTCAATTAAAGACCCCTACCGCCCCCTGATAAAAACCAACAATTCCAATTTCAGGAAACAAAAATTAAAAAATAAAATCAAACTCAACTAAAGACCCCTAGCGCCCCTTTTGCTTCAAGGAAATTAAAAGCAAAAATTCAAATTTTCTCAAACTTCACAAACGTCTTCAATTTGCATTAGTATCATTAAAAAGAAATAAAAATAAATACTCTTAGCGTCCCATAATGCAAACCATTTGTATTTAATGAAAAAATCAAAACGCCTTCCAGAAAAAAAAATATGGAAGAAAATAATATTTAAAATCAAATTCAATTAAATACCCCTAGCGCCCTCTGTTACAGCAGAGATATTTGAAATCACACATCCAATTTCCCCATTTTTCAAACGCCCTCCACGAGCATGCTCATCATCAAAATAAACACAAAAAATTAAATTCAATTAAAGACCCCTACCGCCCCCTGATAAAAACCAACAATTCCAATTTCAGGAAACAAAAATTAAAAAATAAAATCAAACTCAACTAAAGACCCCTAGCGCCCCTTTTGCTTCAAGGAAATTAAAAGCAAAAATTCAAATTTTCTCAAACTTCACAAACGTCTTCAATTTGCATTAGTATCATTAAAAAGAAATAAAAATAAATACTCTTAGCATCCCATAATGCAAACCATTTATATTTAATGAAAAAATCAAAACGCCTTCCAGAAAAAAAAATATAGAAGAAAAAAATATTTAAAATCAAATTCAATTAAAGACCCCTAGCGCCCTCTGTTACAGCAGAGATATTTGAAATCACACATCCAATTTCCCCATTTTTCAAACGCCCTCCACGAGCATGCTCATCATCAAAATAAACACAAAAAATTAAATTCAATTAAAGACCCCTACCGCCCCCTGATAAAAACCAACAATTCCAATTTCAGGAAACAAAAATTAAAAAATAAAATCAAACTCAACTAAAGACCCCTAGCGCCCCTTTTGCTTCAAGGAAATTAAAAGCAAAAATTCAAATTTTCTCAAACTTCACAAACGTCTTCAATTTGCATTAGTATCATTAAAAAGAAATAAAAATAAATACTCTTAGCATCCCATAATGCAAACCATTTATATTTAATGAAAAAATCAAAACGCCTTCCAGAAAAAAAAATATAGAAGAAAAAAATATTTAAAATCAAATTCAATTAAAGACCCCTAGCGCCCTCTGTTACAGCAGAGATATTTGAAATCACACATCCAATTTCCCCATTTTTCAAACGCCCTCCACGAGCATGCTCATCATCAAAATAAACACAAAAAATTAAATTCAATTAAAGACCCCTACCGCCCCCTGATAAAAACCAACAATTCCAATTTCAGGAAACAAAAATTAAAAAATAAAATCAAACTCAACTAAAGACCCCTAGCGCCCCTTTTGCTTCAAGGAAATTAAAAGCAAAAATTCAAATTTTCTCAAACTTCACAAACGTCTTCAATTTGCATTAGTATCATTAAAAAGAAATAAAAATAAATACTCTTAGCGTCCCATAATGCAAACCATTTGTATTTAATGAAAAAATCAAAACGCCTTCCAGAAAAAAAAATATGGAAGAAAATAATATTTAAAATCAAATTCAATTAAAGACCCCTAGCGCCCTCTGTTACAGCAGAGATATTTGAAATCACACATCCAATTTCCCCATTTTTCAAACGCCCTCCACGAGCATGCTCATCATCAAAATAAACACAAAAAATTAAATTCAATTAAAGACCCCTACCGCCCCCTGATAAAAACCAACAATTCCAATTTCAGGAAACAAAAATTAAAAAATAAAATCAAACTCAACTAAAGACCCCTAGCGCCCCTTTTGCTTCAAGGAAATTAAAAGCAAAAATTCAAATTTTCTCAAACTTCACAAACGTCTTCAATTTGCATTAGTATCATTAAAAAGAAATAAAAATAAATACTCTTAGCATCCCATAATGCAAACCATTTATATTTAATGAAAAAATCAAAACGCCTTCCAGAAAAAAAAATATAGAAGAAAAAAATATTTAAAATCAAATTCAATTAAAGACCCCTAGCGCCCTCTGTTACAGCAGAGATATTTGAAATCACACATCCAATTTCCCCATTTTTCAAACGCCCTCCACGAGCATGCTCATCATCAAAATAAACACAAAAAATTAAATTCAATTAAAGACCCCTACCGCCCCCTGATAAAAACCAACAATTCCAATTTCAGGAAACAAAAATTAAAAAATAAAATCAAACTCAACTAAAGACCCCTAGCGCCCCTTTTGCTTCAAGGAAATTAAAAGCAAAAATTCAAATTTTCTCAAACTTCACAAACGTCTTCAATTTGCATTAGTATCATTAAAAAGAAATAAAAATAAATACTCTTAGCATCCCATAATGCAAACCATTTATATTTAATGAAAAAATCAAAACGCCTTCCAGAAAAAAAAATATAGAAGAAAAAAATATTTAAAATCAAATTCAATTAAAGACCCCTAGCGCCCTCTGTTACAGCAGAGATATTTGAAATCACACATCCAATTTCCCCATTTTTCAAACGCCCTCCACGAGCATGCTCATCATCAAAATAAACACAAAAAATTAAATTCAATTAAAGACCCCTACCGCCCCCTGATAAAAACCAACAATTCCAATTTCAGGAAACAAAAATTAAAAAATAAAATCAAACTCAACTAAAGACCCCTAGCGCCCCTTTTGCTTCAAGGAAATTAAAAGCAAAAATTCAAATTTTCTCAAACTTCACAAACGTCTTCAATTTGCATTAGTATCATTAAAAAGAAATAAAAATAAATACTCTTAGCGTCCCATAATGCAAACCATTTGTATTTAATGAAAAAATCAAAACGCCTTCCAGAAAAAAAAATATGGAAGAAAATAATATTTAAAATCAAATTCAATTAAAGACCCCTAGCGCCCTCTGTTACAGCAGAGATATTTGAAATCACACATCCAATTTCCCCATTTTTCAAACGCCCTCCACGAGCATGCTCATCATCAAAATAAACACAAAAAATTAAATTCAATTAAAGACCCCTACCGCCCCCTGATAAAAACCAACAATTCCAATTTCAGGAAACAAAAATTAAAAAATAAAATCAAACTCAACTAAAGACCCCTAGCGCCCCTTTTGCTTCAAGGAAATTAAAAGCAAAAATTCAAATTTTCTCAAACTTCACAAACGTCTTCAATTTGCATTAGTATCATTAAAAAGAAATAAAAATAAATACTCTTAGCGTCCCATAATGCAAACCATTTGTATTTAATGAAAAAATCAAAACGCCTTCCAGAAAAAAAAATATGGAAGAAAATAATATTTAAAATCAAATTCAATTAAAGACCCCTAGCGCCCTCTGTTACAGCAGAGATATTTGAAATCACACATCCAATTTCCCCATTTTTCAAACGCCCTCCACGAGCATGCTCATCATCAAAATAAACACAAAAAATTAAATTCAATTAAAGACCCCTACCGCCCCCTGATAAAAACCAACAATTCCAATTTCAGGAAACAAAAATTAAAAAATAAAATCAAACTCAACTAAAGACCCCTAGCGCCCCTTTTGCTTCAAGGAAATTAAAAGCAAAAATTCAAATTTTCTCAAACTTCACAAACGTCTTCAATTTGCATTAGTATCATTAAAAAGAAATAAAAATAAATACTCTTAGCATCCCATAATGCAAACCATTTATATTTAATGAAAAAATCAAAACGCCTTCCAGAAAAAAAAATATAGAAGAAAAAAATATTTAAAATCAAATTCAATTAAAGACCCCTAGCGCCCTCTGTTACAGCAGAGATATTTGAAATCACACATCCAATTTCCCCATTTTTCAAACGCCCTCCACGAGCATGCTCATCATCAAAATAAACACAAAAAATTAAATTCAATTAAAGACCCCTACCGCCCCCTGATAAAAACCAATAATTCCAATTTCAGGAAACAAAAATTAAAAAATAAAATCAAACTCAACTAAAGACCCCTAGCGCCCCTTTTGCTTCAAGGAAATTAAAAGCAAAAATTCAAATTTTCTCAAACTTCACAAACGTCTTCAATTTGCATTAGTATCATTAAAAAGAAATAAAAATAAATACTCTTAGCGTCCCATAATGCAAACCATTTGTATTTAATGAAAAAATCAAAACGCCTTCCAGAAAAAAAAATATGGAAGAAAATAATATTTAAAATCAAATTCAATTAAAGACCCCTAGCGCCCTCTGTTACAGCAGAGATATTTGAAATCACACATCCAATTTCCCCATTTTTCAAACGCCCTCCACGAGCATGCTCATCATCAAAATAAACACAAAAAATTAAATTCAATTAAAGACCCCTACCGCCCCCTGATAAAAACCAACAATTCCAATTTCAGGAAACAAAAATTAAAAAATAAAATCAAACTCAACTAAAGACCCCTAGCGCCCCTTTTGCTTCAAGGAAATTAAAAGCAAAAATTCAAATTTTCTCAAACTTCACAAACGTCTTCAATTTGCATTAGTATCATTAAAAAGAAATAAAAATAAATACTCTTAGCATCCCATAATGCAAACCATTTATATTTAATGAAAAAATCAAAACGCCTTCCAGAAAAAAAAATATGGAAGAAAATAATATTTAAAATCAAATTCAATTAAAGACCCCTAGCGCCCTCTGTTACAGCAGAGATATTTGAAATCACACATCCAATTTCCCCATTTTTCAAACGCCCTCCACGAGCATGCTCATCATCAAAATAAACACAAAAAATTAAATTCAATTAAAGACCCCTACCGCCCCCTGATAAAAACCAACAATTCCAATTTCAGGAAACAAAAATTAAAAAATAAAATCAAACTCAACTAAAGACCCCTAGCGCCCCTTTTGCTTCAAGGAAATTAAAAGCAAAAATTCAAATTTTCTCAAACTTCACAAACGTCTTCAATTTGCATTAGTATCATTAAAAAGAAATAAAAATAAATACTCTTAGCATCCCATAATGCAAACCATTTATATTTAATGAAAAAATCAAAACGCCTTCCAGAAAAAAAAATATAGAAGAAAAAAATATTTAAAATCAAATTCAATTAAAGACCCCTAGCGCCCTCTGTTACAGCAGAGATATTTGAAATCACACATCCAATTTCCCCATTTTTCAAACGCCCTCCACGAGCATGCTCATCATCAAAATAAACACAAAAAATTAAATTCAATTAAAGACCCCTACCGCCCCCTGATAAAAACCAACAATTCCAATTTCAGGAAACAAAAATTAAAAAATAAAATCAAACTCAACTAAAGACCCCTAGCGCCCCTTTTGCTTCAAGGAAATTAAAAGCAAAAATTCAAATTTTCTCAAACTTCACAAACGTCTTCAATTTGCATTAGTATCATTAAAAAGAAATAAAAATAAATACTCTTAGCGTCCCATAATGCAAACCATTTGTATTTAATGAAAAAATCAAAACGCCTTCCAGAAAAAAAAATATGGAAGAAAATAATATTTAAAATCAAATTCAATTAAAGACCCCTAGCGCCCTCTGTTACAGCAGAGATATTTGAAATCACACATCCAATTTCCCCATTTTTCAAACGCCCTCCACGAGCATGCTCATCATCAAAATAAACACAAAAAATTAAATTCAATTAAAGACCCCTACCGCCCCCTGATAAAAACCAACAATTCCAATTTCAGGAAACAAAAATTAAAAAATAAAATCAAACTCAACTAAAGACCCCTAGCGCCCCTTTTGCTTCAAGGAAATTAAAAGCAAAAATTCAAATTTTCTCAAACTTCACAAACGTCTTCAATTTGCATTAGTATCATTAAAAAGAAATAAAAATAAATACTCTTAGCATCCCATAATGCAAACCATTTATATTTAATGAAAAAATCAAAACGCCTTCCAGAAAAAAAAATATAGAAGAAAAAAATATTTAAAATCAAATTCAATTAAAGACCCCTAGCGCCCTCTGTTACAGCAGAGATATTTGAAATCACACATCCAATTTCCCCATTTTTCAAACGCCCTCCACGAGCATGCTCATCATCAAAATAAACACAAAAAATTAAATTCAATTAAAGACCCCTACCGCCCCCTGATAAAAACCAATAATTCCAATTTCAGGAAACAAAAATTAAAAAATTAAATCAAACTCAACTAAAGACCCCTAGCGCAAACAAACTATTCTAATTTTATTAAACATTCTAACAGCATCCAGAAGCATGAATGTCATCAAAGTAAAAATATATATAAAATTTAATCAAATACCCCTGGTGCCCTCCTGTTGAATCACACTTTCAAATTCCTTATTTTCCAAACGCCTTGCTGTTTTATGACATGAGTATCATCGAAGTAAAAACAAATTAAATTTAAATTAGATACTCCTAGCGCCCCCTGTTGCTTTTTGTAATTTAAAAATAAAATCATCTTTTTTAATTCCTCAGCCGAATTTGCTTTTGCTTAACAATTAGAAAATAAATCAAGTTTTTAAAGATCGTTTTGTGTGGAGGCATTTAAACTAATCTTACAATTTTGTTAAACACTTCATGATTGCCTACGGCGGCTGTCTCAGAGAACTTAGATTTTTTTGTTCACCTTGCTGATACATCACAAGAAAGTCGTGTGTTATGTTTATGGACTTTTGATTTTTTTATAATGTGTATGAAAACAATAGGAGGGCGTTAACAGTAAAGGTCTAGCATGAGGAGCATCAGGAGGGCGCATAAGGTATGAAACACAAATCATTTGGGGGGGCCATGGCCCCCCCTGGCCCCCCCTTGCGCACGCCACTGTTCTATATCATACCTTGTAAGAAACCTCTAAACACTGTAGGGATGGTCCAGTATCATCGTATTTTATAATCTCCATATCAACACCGTGTCGTATGAGAATGGCTAAGCCACGCTTCCTGCTGGATGCAGGATGCCCCAGGATCCATCGATAATTCGCAGTACTCATCATTTGGCAATCCAAGTTAACCTCCTGTAGAGCTGCAACAACGACTCTCTGAACCAGCAATGCAGCGTCAATAGTTTCACGCTTCCTCACTTTTCGACAACCGTTAACGTTCCATGATGCGAAGCGGATACCATGCTTTGCGTCAATTAGGACCGGAAGATGTTGAGTCAGCTGTGAATCGGAAATCTCTTTACGCGCTAGCTTTTGTGCCACTATCAGTGGATCAGGAAGACGCCGACAGCGTGAACCAGAGGCTTCAGAGTATCGATGTAAGGCCAAGATGCTGCCATAAGCACCAGTAATACTGTCCAAATCTTCAAGTACATGTATAGTGAGAACAGGGTGCTGGATCGTAACGGAAAGTATTCCGTGAAGGACTATGGACATATATTCTTATTCCAAACAGCGCAGAAAGCACAACAAGCGTGGCCATGCCTCCGTCCTGGCATCCTATACGTAGTAGGAATACAAAATGGGATACCTCCTCCTGTGATTCATAGGGTAACCCACACGATTGAACTATTGAGTCGGGGTGTCTCTCAATTTCTTCGGCTATCAAATATCTAACGATAGTTAGAGTCTCCTCAGATGGCAAACTACCACACAACTGATGCATTACAGAACAAACGGAAGAGTTTTGGACCGTTAAACCGAACTAACAAAGCATCAGACTCCAGGGTGCGAATTCTTTCGGATTGATAGCCAGTTGGAGGAACTAAATCTAGCGCATGAGGCCTGAAGCACACCACGCTGTCATAGTGGGTTCTTGAATTCAAGACGCCACGATAGAATAAATGGTACCGTGGAGCAGCAGTAGTATCGTAATTTGTGGGAACGAATTCGACCTCACCGTCACTCTGATGAATAACAATAATTGCCTTGAAGTGATTAGAAAGGGCTGAAATTGATTCTGCTCCTCCCCAAAATCCTGGTCTTTGTAAATTTTCCATGTAGATATGCACCTTTTCCTTGATGGTAATACCAGGCTTTATGATTTCCATTGCGAATTCAGAAAGTGTTACGAAGTAGTATTCCATATTTCTGCGAATTTCTTCGACGGCTGCTTGTCTCATTTGTAGACAGTACAAAGCATAGAGTTTGTCACTCGGGGGTATCCCGAAAACTTGATGAACAATCGACCCAAAAAGGCAATTTCCATCTCCTGGGATTTTTAATAACCAAAAACGTGTTCCGTTATTATCTCTCTCAAAATCCATTCCTGTTCGTAAAAGCAATAAGGGATCTAAAACCAAAATGAACTGACTGCGTGGCTTAACAAGTGTTAACTGAGAAAAGCACCGAGTATATTGAAATCAGATTGGTAGTAATTTTGGCGCAAATTGAGCTGTCAAGAGTTTGAAAGTATTTGTGATGATGATGGGTCTTTAGGGTCGGCTCAGGCATTGCAGCACATCCCTGATTCCGGGTAGACAAGGTTGCCAAATAATGTATATATGTTGGGTATGTATATGTATATGTATGTGTGTATGTTTATGTGCATTTATAAGTATGTGTATGTATGTATGAATGTATTAATTTATTTATTGATTTATTTATTTATTTATTTATGACTATATATACATGTATGTATATGCATGTATGTAAAGTAAGATTTAGGACAGCTTCAAGAAGCCTTGGACACCTTGACCGTAATCTTCCGGGACCACTTATCGTATTACTTCGGAGGTTGCAAGACACAGCGCGTCTCACTTTGCCTCAGCTAACTGGCGCTTATGGTTCGCTGATTGTCTCTCCATTTTGTAAGCCATTTGTTTATATGTGTTTTTTTTTTGTCGGTCGTATTAGTCTTATGTGATAAAAGTGGGCCCGGTGGCCTAATGGTAGCCGTTTTTGCTTACGGGGCAGAAAATCATGGGTTTAATCCCAAGCCTCTTACACAATTGTGCTCGTAGGATTGCATAATTTTATTGTCAGGCTTTAAAAGATCGCGTCACTTTCCAAAGTGATTCCAGATCTCATTTATCCTCCCTACTAACAAAACGTCCCTCCTGTGACAACCGTGGAGATGCAGAGGTGTATTCGGTCTCTAGTAACAACGGTTGTCGAACTAACAATCCTTCCCTTCCCCCGATGACCGTAAGGACGTGGCCGGCGCCGTTATTGACCATATAAAGTATTGAACCTTCGAAACGTATACATAGAGAATGGATAGCTCATCCCAGGCCCCATTCGTTTGGATCTATGTGCAATTTCGCTGGTTCTTGTCAATCACGGAGTAGCAACTACTGAAATGTACGGTCATATAAGCTCAAGCTCACGCAATTGAGGGTTGCAACGATTTTTGCCTGAAATTATTAATTATTTTCTTGAACATTTGTTCCTAAGTCTCAACACTCGAAATTCTATGTACCTCGGTAGTACTGTACCAGGGGGCAACTTCAAAACCATCTTCAGAACTTTGTTCTGAATCCTTTGAAGTGGTTTTTTTTCCTGGTAGTGCAACAACTAGACCATATTGGCACAGCGTAAAGCATGGCCGGTCTAAAAACTTGTTTAAATATTAGAAGTTTATTCTTGAGGCAAAGTTTGGATCTCCTGTTTATGTTTCGATACAAACATTTTACAATTTGGCTACATTTGGCTTGAATGCCCTCAATGTAATCTTTCAAAGTTAATTTTTGGTCTGGAACAATTGGGATATCGGGAAGGTCATTCTTGTGAAACCGCGTTGAATTTTGTGGCGAAGTGAAAAAATAACTTGGAGTGTAAAGTTACGATTGTTGCTGTTTTTTGGATTTTAAACGCGCTTTTGAAACAATTTCTAGGCCCTTATTGTTAAGATCAATCAAGCGCTTTGGACTTACGAGTACTGCATATAAATGGTTTGAAAGCTATTTGTCTGACAGAACTCAACGGACTGTTTTTAATGATTCTGTTTCCAGTCCCGTGGGGAATAACCTTGGAGTGCCCCAGGGAAGTGTATTAGGGCCCCTGTTATTTATTATGTACATTAATGACTTGCGACGTGTTTTACGATTTTGCGACATTAATCTTTTTGTAGATGATACTGTGTTATTCATTGCAGCTAAGGATTTAGATGATGCCGTTTTGCACTTGAATGAAGATTTGCGTTCGCTAAGTAGAATTGAATACAAGTAAAACTAAATTTATGGTAATTTCGCGGAATCGAGTAAATGAGAACGTCTCTGCTGAAATTGATGATGAGACTATTGATCGCGTTCGGGAGATTAAATATCTTGGCGTGATTATTGATGACACACTTAAGTTCAACTCTCACATTGACAATGTCATCAAGAAAATTGCCAAGAAGTATGGAATTCTATGTCGACTGAAAAACGATTTAACTATTGCCAGTAAAATACAGCTATACAAATCAATCATCTCTCCTCATCTTGACTTTTGCCCTTCCATTTTATTTCTGGCCAATGCAACACAAATATCGAGATTACAGCGCTTGCAGAGTAAAATAATGCGTTTGATTTTGAGATGCAATAGATTCGCTTCCTCAACTTTGATGCTAGACGCCTTACAATGGCTGTCGGTGAAGCAAAGAATTGTATATTTGACTATGGTGTTCATTTTTAAAGTAGTTAACGGTTTGCTGCCTCGATATTTGTGTGATCGAATTGAAAGAGGAAGTGAATTTCATAGATATACTACTAGAAACGCGGTTGAAATAAGAACACCACATTTCTTGACTTGTGCTTCACAACATTCATTTTATTATAAACGAATAAATGTTTTCAATTCGATGCCTAGACATATCAAATGTTCAGCAGCACATACAGAATTTAAAAGACACTGCATTTCACACGTTAAAACTGTCTTTTGAACAGTTATCCAGTGATTTGTGTTTTATGAATTGACAAATTATGTATCTTGACGAAGTTATCTCTAACGGATTATTTTATATGGATAGCTGTCATAACGACTTTTTAATAATTATTGTAGAACTGCAAAAACTATTTCTGTTCGCCACGAGGGTGATGATGGATTTTTAGTATTTGATTTTATAGTAGATTAATTAAAAAAAAAGTAGTCTACAAAGGTTTGAGCCTCGCGCGCGTATTACGGATATAGAGGACTGAATTTAACATTTGATAAAAAAAAAATGCAATTTTGAAGCTTATTTGGAAGATACCTTGATTTAGTAGTAAGTTTCTGCCAAATGTTAGGGGTTCGTGAGCATTCCTGACATTGCTGAAAATTATGATAGCATCAGATTGCGGGGTTGCTAGTGTAATAGGATGCTTTGTTGATTGTTCATTAACTCTTGATTGCTTGTAATACTTATGAATATTTTAGGTGGACAAAAAGGCGAGCTAAGAGATGGACGCCTGAGTTTTTCCACATTTTTATCACTGTGAAGCAACTGTAAACTCTAGAGGGAATTTATAACTGTAACTTAAACCAGTTCGATTTTGTTTGCTAACCTGGTTAAATGTTATATTTAATTATCTTTAAGATAAATCGTCCAACTCAAACCTTATGTGGAAATATTATAAATTGAGTTAGGAGAAATCTCCCATTTTTGTAAATAAGAAGAGAAAATATCTAAACTTTTCTGTAGTCTGCTGCAAATACTACGACTTCTTCCTTTTGCAGAAATGCTTGTGTCATCGGCGAACAAAGATTGTGAAAATGTTATACAATATAGGCCCAAACATGTTACCCTGAGGAACTCCTGCTCTAACAGGTAATCGATCAGATTTGGAAATTTGAAAATTTACCTGCAGATTTCTATCAGTTAAATAATTTTGAACTAATTTCGTAATAATCATTCCGCATCGAAAGTTCGACTGTTTCGGTCTAGTGTTGCTTGAATTCCGTTTTCAGTACTAGTTTTTTTTTCCTTATTGAGGTTTTTTTAATCCGCTTTCATACTGAGTGGTTTTATAGTATACATCAGTGTAGTGAGCATCGCGGAATTGCAGTTGCCGCTCAATCGTTCGAGAAAGGAAGCAGTCATTTCCGGCTGAGTCCGGCAGATGAACTGTTCATCTTTAACCAACAAATTTCACGCCATCACGCCACTGCAACATCAAACCGCGACATCCATTGTTGATCCGCGGGTAATGAACTGCTCAAAATGCAAGCAACTTGGTCACACCGCTGACTTCTGCTCCAACAAACCGAGCTGCGATCAATGTGGTGAGCTACATGTAGATGGTCCTTGCTGGGCTACACCAAAATGTGTTTACTGCAAATAGTCTCCTTGTGCATGGTTTGGTTGATTATTCGAAGTACAAACAGCAGGGAGAAAAACTTAAGCGGTCTTTGCAAGCTCGCTCCAAGACTTCACTTGCATAACTCTTAAAAAACACCGCTTCATCTTCCCAAAAAGCAAAAACACATACTCCATTTTGCCAGATGCTGATCAGGGCTCTGACTCAGAGGTTGGTGAAGGTAGTCCCTTTGTCTATAAAGGCAACACGATAAAGCGATTAAAAAAAAACGTCATTCAAAATCCTCGTAAGACCTCTCGTATTGACAAATTTAAGAGGTAGCGGAAATGTACCGAAACCCCCAAAACCGGAATTTAAATCTTGTAATTTTAACAAGGACTTTCCGTCACTTCTAAAGCCCCAGATATCCCAGTTTTTCAGTCAGAAGAACAGCTGAAAAATCAGCAAGAACATGCTCCCATGTTCACGTTCTCCGGAATTGTGGAGAGCATCTTCAATATATTCTCGTCTCTGACTCAACTAGGAACATTATTAATTTAGTGCTTCCATTTGTGAAAACTCTTTTGAAGCAACTAGCTTCTAGGTGGTCCTTTCTGGCATCGATCATATCCTTTGATGGATAATTTTCCGAATGAGGTCGGGGATATGATCTCTGTTCTTCAGTGGAACAGTAGAAATCTTATACCGAAATTTGACACATTCAAATTTTTAGTTCACAACTCACTTTGTGATGCATTTGCTCTTTGTGAAACATGGCTTTCTTTAGACACCGATCTCCCTTTCCACGATTTTAACATTATTCGCCTTGATCGAGCAGATTCGTATGGAGGGGTGCTTCTCGGGATTAATAAGCTCCATTCCTTTTATAGAATCGATCTGCCTTCCGTGGCAGGCATTGAAGTTGTCGCATGTCAGCAGGCTTGCTTCCACTCACTTGCTATAAAAACATGATTTTCTGAATTTTGGAATCATTAGATGTTATAATCATATATTGTACTTGTTAGATACAAGAAGAGGTTGAAAGGCAAGTGACACATTAAACCTGTCAAATTCGCTTTCAGATAGTCACAATCAGCGATTTTACGACTCGCGAGCGTTCACGAATGATAAAATCGCTTATTGTAACACTCTGGCAGCAAAATTGACAGGTTTTATGAGTCAAACACTTGCCTTTCATCCGCTTCTTGTATCTAACAAGTACAAAATATCATAATAACATCGAATGATTTCAAAATTCAGAAAAACATTTTTTTACAGCAAGTGAGTGGAAGTAACCCTGCATGTCAGGTAAATATTCAAGGTAAAAGCCTCAGTATTACCTCAGTATATCTTCCTCCAAGAACTGCGATTTCTCGCCAAGGTTTCTCTGATATCTGCTCAGCTTTATCTGAGCCTCGGTTGATCTTAGGAGATTTTAACTCTCACGGGCTGGGGGGAACTGTACGATGACAACCGCTAAACCCTGATATACGACCTTTGTCATAACTTCAATATGACAATTGGCGATAATCATTGCTGGCAATTGAAAAAATTCGCTTGATAAGGGTACATCGTCGATGAGTGAAAGCACGGAGAGCTCTAGATCGCACTCGTTTCAGGTTGCGGAGAGTAGCGTTAGACCAAGGCGGTTTTCTTGGAGGTAGGCACTTCGGTACTGAAGAACAAACACAGTCGCGCAAAAGGCTATTATAGCGAGCGGCTGCTGTATCGATATCAAGGTCATTCAACACGTTCCAGTTGATCCGGGACAAGGAACGCCTCAGGAAACGGAAATCGGTCTTCCGAAAATTGAGCCGAGTGGCAGTCATGGTTTCATCAAATCGAATTTGAGATCCGTTCGCGATAGATATATCCAAAGCAGGGAGGAAATTGTCAAGAGGAACGATGACATCAGGCGCTTCAGCGACAACACAGTCCAGAAGTGCACTTTCGCTAACAAAAACCAAGTCAAGAAAACGGGACTGGAAATTGGGAACAAGGTTTATCTGGCTCAGTCCATGAAAAGCCGTGCCGTCAACAAGCAAGCGGCTGGCAGGAGTAGTTGAAGATGCAATCGGATCTGGAAACGCATAACCCTGGCCTGAGGGTGACCAGCTAAGCCCAGGCTGATTAAAATCACCAAGCAGAAGAAGCACATCCGTTATATCAGCCATGGACGATGCAAATTCTGTAGCATCCAGATGAAGCTGCATTGTGCTGCAGTCATGTCGACGTTCAGGGGGAATATACACCGCTCCAATGAGGATGTTCCGCGAAGTGAGGCTGACCTTAACCCAAACCGCTTCAATTGTAGTAAATAGTTCGTTGGCGATGAGGACACCACCACCGCGAGTACGAATGCTGTTGGATGAATTACGGTCTAATCTGTAGACAGTAAAACAGCCACCAAACAGTTGCACTGAACTGATCATCCCATCGAGCCAAGTTTCCGTGAATACATAAACGTCATATTCCCCGTCAAGCGCAGCCAGATAAACATCGTCCAATTTAGTCATGAGCCCCCTGGTGTTCTGATAGTAGACTCGTAAACCGCTAGAGGGTTCGGTGCGAGCCGTGTCAATGGTAACTTGTCCAGGATCCGAACGAGAGAACGGTGAACTATCAGGCAGCGAAAAATCACCTGGCGTTGAAAGGCTCGAAGTGGTGGCCATAAGCGAAGATGAACTGAAACCAAGTGGCGGATCAACAGTTTTTTTTTCACATGGACGAGTTCATACTTGCTGTAAACGAGTGGTTGGAAGACCCCTTCACCAGGCCCGCACACAGGGCCGGGTAGGCTGCAGGTCGCTGGCGGGAATGGCTCGACTGTGGCAGGGGGCTCGGGGGCTTCCATGATTCCAACGGCAGTGCGTCCCAGTAAACAAACAGAAGTTGATTCATCATAATGGTGTAAGTCGTCAATCTTCGGCAGGACTAGATCAGAGAATCTGGATGCTTCTTCCGGTGAATTTTCTGTGGAGCGTATCGGCTTCTGGTATGGTGGGGCTGGTATACTGTTAATGTCATCTTCAGACCACAATTGTCGAGGAGCAGACATATACAATGGCACTATGGAAACCAAGAATTTTTCAGACAGAGCAGTTGTTGCTTGCTGATTGTACTTGCCTACAGTTAGAGTTTGGAAGACCCCCTCTCCTAACTCAAACGCAGGGCTGGGACGACTGTTGAACGCTGGCAGCATAGGCTCGACTGCGATGATAGGATCAGGGGCTTCCACAAGGCTAGTTGCAAGTGTGCGTCCGAGTGTCGAGTTGAATAAAGCAGGTAGTAGGTAGGCATAATACATTTTCAAGCGGTCACCGTTGTCGACACATTTTCTGTGATAATCGACTGCCTTTGCTTGCGACACTTGCAAAACAAGCTGTCAAATTACAGTACCCAACTAAAATATCATATGACAGGCTCTGTCATACGACACTGCCGCCGAAGACCGTCGCGAATGTATGTATTATAGTTTTTCTCATAATAAGAGCTGCTGATGTTGTGCTTGTGTGAATTCTGAATAAAGCAAGCAACGATGTCCTAGTGATACCATTTCTGATCAGAAATGGTTTAAGGTGAATCGCTGTGACATACTTATTCTCGGAACCACTTCGAAACTTTAAGTGCACAGATATCAGCTTCTACAACACGTGCAACATTCAAAATGTTACTCCACGTTTGCTGCACTGCAGCATACATGAAATAGCAGTTTCAGGTGAAATGGGGCACCCATTCCCGAGATTTGTGTAGTTGAAAATTCAAAGTAGAAGTGCATGTATAGCCTACGTGGCGGCCATGTGTGGACTCTACAAGTAATCACCTTAATTTACACCAAATTTAGTAATTAGAACGAAATCACACGTGTCGTATAATAGTTATGCCGGCGCCGGTGGTGTAGTGGTAAGCGTGCCTGCTTTCTTACACCCCGATGGGTCTGGGTTCAATCCCAGCCGAGGTCGGTGGGATTTTTCTGAGGCATACAAATCTCTGGTCACGTCTTCCTTCGGAAGGGAAGTAAAACCGTTGGTCCCGGCCCATGTGTGTTGAATGGGTGCGACATCCTACGCAGGTGTGGAAGCTGCCTTCCTGCAAATTTGATTGCCGTCAATGGATGGCAATCGATGTCCGTCGGTGATTGGCACTAGATTGCGGAACAGAGACCGACGTTAAATAAAGGAAAGAAGAAGTATAATAGTTATTTGATAATTTTCTTTTTGCTCGAATGTTGTTTTTACCGTTTGTGTTGTGTAAGAAAGGCGACGGTAGATCATGAGAGTACGAATACAAACAGACAGTCGCGCACGACAACGGAGCGAGTGTAGTAAAAAACGTCAACCGTTTAACCCCTAGTAATAACAATGAATAACGCTAAAATATAAAGAAATGCACTTTCGACGTTGAATTTTACAAGCCTAAACTCATAGGAACATAAACTCATGCATAAGATTTGAGTTTTTGAGTTTTTCCGAACACTGTGCCTAAGAGCACCCGTACCAATGCATTGCTAAAGCTATTTTAGCACCCTCCACCATAACGCAGTAACCACACTGGGGGTCACAATCTGCCGCTCGGTGAACCGGCCCAAGCGTTACTTACCTTACCAATCAGGCTAAGGCCTTGTTGTCCTCTGCTGTCCGAAGAAGTCGTCTCCACTCTACTCGATCTATGGCCTCGTAGTCTGCGAAGGGTCCGCAGGTCACTTTCTACTTGGTCGATCCACCTTGCCCGCTGCGCGCCTCTTCTTCTTGTTCCTGTTGGGTCGCTTTCTAGAACCATTTTCACTGGGTCGTCGTGCGGCATTCTTACGACGTGCCCAGCCCACCATAGTCGCCCAATTTTTGCAATGTGGACGATGGATGGTTCTCCCAGCAGCTGGTGCAATTCGTGGTTCATTCACCTCCTCCACGTTCCGTCATCCATCTGCACTCCACCGTGGATGGTACGCAACACCTTCCGTTCGAAAACACCAAGGGCGCGTTGGTCCTCCACGAGCATAGTCCAGGTCTTGTGGCCATAGAGGACCACCGGTCTAATCAGCGTCTTGTAGACAGTCAGCTTCGTGCGGTGGCGAATTTTATTCGACCGGAGCGTCCTCCGGAGTCCAAAGTAGGCACGATTCCCTGCCATAATGCGTCTTTGAATTTCTCTGCTGGTATCATTTTCGGCGGCACAAGCGTTGCTATCTATGAAATGTTTGTTTTGTTTTTCATTTGAACATTGTGATATATGAATGAATTTGGATGTGGAACAAAAATGTGGACACAAGGGACAGTAAAACATTCCTCTGGAAGACCCGCAACATCCATAAATGTGTAAAATTTGTAAAAAGGATCTAGATTTTTTAATCAACTTGTTTTTATGTTGCATAAATGAATTTTGATTTAAAACTAGTATGTGCACTCTGGTGGCCATGGAATGGTCCTTCGAAAGATCCGGGACCGGCCGAGGGGGCCGATTCTTAGAAAATATCCTATTTTTTATATCACTTATGTTGATGCTACATTAATGAATTTGGATCTGGGACCAGCATGCGAACTCTGCTGGCCACAATCCGGTCTTACGGGAGGTCCGGTCTATGCGTAAAAGTGATCAATTCATAAAAAAAGATTCAAGAGCTTCACGATTCACTTATTCTGAATGTACATGTATGAATTAGGATCTAGGACTAGCATATGCAATCAGGTCGCGGTGTGGTTCTGAAATTTAAATAATGAATGATGAAGTTTCGGAAATTCCCTGAGTTTCTTGGAACTTCTTAAACATTCTTCAATTTCCTTGAAATTAGTTGAACTGTTCTTAGTTTCTCTGATCAGTCCTTCTGCTCTCGAAGCATTCCTGAAGTACTTGTACTAAGTACTAAATCATTCCTCAGGCTCTCCTGAAGATCTCTATTGTTTCCTGAAGCTTACAGAACTTCCCTTATGTTCTCCTGATGATGTTCCTGGAATTGTTCAGAAATTAATGGAACTGCCCAGAAGATCTTTATACTTCCCTTTAAACATAGATCTTCTGTGTAGCTTTCTTAATGTTTTTAAGTTCATTCCCTGAAGTTGTTTACTATCCTACAATTTTCGGAACTTATTGATGGTTTCCTCTATTTTACTGAAATGAATGGAACTGCCATAAAGTTCTAGAAACAAACCTAAGATTTTAGGAACGTCCCTCAAGTTCTCACAGTTTTCCTGATATTCATGGAACTGCCCTAACATTTTCAGAACTTACCCGAAGTTCACGTAAATTACTCATAGGTCATTAAGCTGAAATTTTCCTGAATTTAATGTAAGTAAATGAAGTAAATTTTCCTGAAATCTATTAGATTGCCTGGAGCTGTAGAAACCTACTCTTAAAGATCTTTTAACTTCCCCACATTTCTATCAATCAGAACTTCTTAAAGGTTTCAATTTTTTCCGATGTTAATAGATCTACCCGTTTTAAATTCGACCAACCGAGCTTGATACATTCACAAGCAAAAATATTTAATCTAGTAATCAAAATGGGCATCCGAAAATGCCTTTAACATTTTGGTGCGCAACTTTTATAAGATGAGCATACGCAGATCGATATTTCGATAATTTTTACGTATTGACCATTTTTATGGATGTTCCGGATCTCCCAGAGGACAGTTTCGTGACCACCAGTGTGCGTATGCTGGTCTCAGATTCAAATTCAATCATGTAGCATCACAACAAGTGATTTAAAAAAATCGCTGGGCTATTCGGATCTTCCGGAAGACCGTTTTTTGAGTACCTGGGTCTGTAGTTGGATCTTAACCTTCAATCATCAGTCTTCGTGGTTAGGTATATCAATATTGTCGAAAAAAACAATCACGAATCTTTGTGATCAATTTCAGTTCGAAGTTCGACGATAAGTTTAGCAACTACCGGTGCGAAAGCCGAAAACGTACCGTGCCGATTCAAATTTCGGACACTTAAACTCGAATTTCGGACACTTTTAAAAGTTGATAATCTCGGTCGAATATGATCCACATGTCTTGTAAATTTTATTTTTTTTTGACTAGTGCCCTCCACGATCATCTAACATTATTACTTTGTTTCTAACTGGATGTAATATTTAATTAAAAATGAAAGTGTCCGAAATTTGAATCGGAACGGTAAATTCACAATCGTGATAGCAATGACCGGTGCGTAAACAAGTTGCTAACTAAAATAGCAATGGCTAAAGTTGTCAAACTAGCAGCCCGAATAGCAACGTATTGATGCGGGTGCTCTAAGTGAATCAAATGACGTTTCAATGTGTTTGGACGGAATTGAAATTGGAATGACGGAAATGGAATCAAGAAGCATTGTTAGATTTTAACAATATCTTAACAATGTGTGACTCTTTATCAAATCTACACACTACGAAAAAGACAACTATATTTCAGTTCCTTGAGACCGACACATGTAAGCAGCCCTTTTGACATAAGAATCAGTTGAAAGAAAATCAATTCAATCAAACGTTCTCTTCGTCGACTTACCTATGTTTCGGTTTGAAAACACTTAATTTTACATGAAATCAAGCTTAACTATTCAAATCGACGTATCTGCTTTTGTAAACATTCACTTCAATCGACGATTTTTCTTAACTGCTAACTCACTCACGCAAACAAATACCATCATCAGGTAGGGGAGTCTTTCTCTTACTAGCTGGTGTTGTTAGGTTCTGTATGTGAGCTAGCAGTTGCCACAAATCGTCGATTGAAGTGATTGCTTACAAAATCAGATACGTCGATTTGAATAGTTACGCTTGAAATGTTTGTTTACGTTCCATGATTCTATCTAATAGCGAATTCGTTTATTGCGAAACCGAACTATTTGTCAGTGCGAACCTCAACCTGAGCTAGGTTTTAAAAACAAACGAGCAAACTGACGTTTGTCAGAAAACAAGCAGACCCAATCTTGATACCCGATCCAGGTTGGAACTGAATAATAAACGAATTCGCTATAAGTGTGTAAATCAATTTAGAGCTCATCTTTGAGAAAAACATTCAATTTTTAGTTTTAACCCGTTCGAAAAAGAGAAGTTAAGTGCGGCTTTTGCTTAGTATGACGGACCCTATGCTTAGTCAATCTTGTTTGGCTACCATCATTCCGCACACCAACCAACAGATGTCAAAACAAACGCTCTGCAGCGATGACAAATGATCCAATCTGAGATTCGAAATTACCTCTCCGCTCATTGCGGATTTCCCGACTCCGAACCGAGAGCGGCGGCACGCCTTAAAGCTTAATGGCCCACAGCGTAAATATGACAACTAATAATTCTGTCATAATCCCGCTTGTTAAACATGCCATAATCAAATTATCCATGCCCCCGGGAGGAAAGGACCGAGTGAGCCTTAAACATTGCTCTTCTATAAATCAGTGTAATTTTCAATTATGATGACTTCCTGTGTGACTAACTCTCCACAACAACAAACCCTAGCCCAAATGCGAAACAACGACAACAAGTGACATTTTGGCTCTGCACAAAACAGATTCACTGTCATTTACACGGATCATTTACTTTGCGGAATTGGATTCCTTTCCTATATAGAAGCTTCGTTCCTTCAACCAACGAACAAATCCGATACGCACCGTGAAACAGCAATGTGTTTGCTTGCTCGCCTGAATCCTTTCATATGAATTCGATTTGAGAACACGGCTCAGGCTTCCTAGGCGAGGGGAAGACAGGGCAAATATTTACCCCTTTCTTTTGCCTTTGCCATTGTTGTAGAGTACAAGCATTTTCCACGGTCGTATCCTTGGGCGCGGGAATCGAAACAGACGGTATTCGGTGAGGGTTCGTTCCGGAAAAGTCGTTCGTTTCTCGTTAGGCTGCACCGCGGAGAGGAAATGTATTGTGGAATGAAAAATCACATTCTGGGTGCGCATTGCAACAGTGGAAGACAGTGTTACAACAATATATGTAGGTACCGTTAATTGCTAATGTGGATATGGTAGAGCGGGAAACGGATCCGGATACCGAGGAGTGTATAAATCATACACGGCTCTAGCGTTGTTTCAGAGTAGAAACATACAGGGGTATGATACGCGATATCAATTTCTGCCGTATATTACCTAGTCAACTGACGAGTGTATCATTTCGTGTAAACAATAAGGGAGAATAATTTTGAAATTGTTCCGACGGCTATTTAGAAATCTACGACCAACTGTCTTTAATCAGTTTGTAGTAAGTTTCTCTATCTACTATTACTGAGATCAAGCTTTTCATAAATTAGTCGTTTCTTGAATGGTGGGGGATCGGGATTCCGGTATTTCCCTCTGTTGCTGTGCAAGGATTAATTGAGGACTGCCCATGAACTAAGAAAATAGTTTTTGATAGAATTTTGACTCTCCCTTCCCTTGTTTGAATAATCGTTCATACAACACAAAATGACACCCCCTCTCCATAGATGCCAACGTGAGTTTTAAATTACAGACAGTCTACTATTACTAACTTAAAGGGTTAAATTGCATCATTTAGAAGTACTCGCCAAAAATAAGGCTCTAAACCGATTGAATGAAATTTTCAGGGAATGTAATATTATAGGGGAAATGGATGTAATGTTGGCCTAAATGCCCCTGATTTGGGCCCATACATTAATTCAGCAATCGACTAAATTTTCAATAGCGATCAAAAATATCCATTAGTACCGTCCCAATGACGCGTTCATCTAGATAAAATTGATAAATATCAGATTTTTAGCAATGGGTCTGATCTTAGATCCATGGGCCAACATTAGAGCCATTTTCCCTATATAAGCTTGGTTTACGTATCTAAGGACTGTTGTCGAAAAAAATGCAACAGACAAAAATGCTACTCTGTTATTGCCAGACCAGCTGTAATTACACAAAGAACCAATAGACGATGCTTGGTACAAGCAATCATCCTCAATGTGAGAAAACTGCTGATCTCAAACTAGGCAATATCAGCGCCGGCCGCGCCCGAACACAGGTCAAGAAAGAATGGGGTAGGAATGTGTTGACGTGACACTCGCTTTGACGGAAGCCGAAAACACCTCTGCACTTCCACGAGAAATCACTGGGATATTGGGTAATAGGGTTGGGTTTGCAGCAGGGTTCGTTTTGGTAAGCGATAAGCTGAATTGATGGCGAAACGATAATATAACGCGAAGAAGCTTGGGATTGAACCCACGGTCCTCTGCTCTCTAAGCAAAAACTTTTGCCACTAGGCAGACGAGCTCCTTTTTAACCATCGAGTTGCTGTTATTACTATGTAGTTATGTTAACAACTAAAACGATTGACAAATCTTCAATGTTAATGGGCTTGATATTAGACTCATGATGTTCTACTCAGTAAGCAAAAATGGTTGCTCTATGGCCACCGAGCCTCTCATATCACATTATACCGTTACTCAAGTTGTTATAACTATTCAAACCCGGCTCCGACGACAACGAAAAGTTTTACAGAATACACTATAAACAAGCGATTTTCCCATACATTTTTAATATGAAAAGACCTGGGACCGTGTTTTTCTGCTCAGTAAGCAAGCCACTGCCACCGACGATCTTTCAAATCCGAAAACTAAAAGCAACGAAAGAGTACTTAGGCTTTCATTAAGTTCCACTTTCACGCGACATTCAATGCTTCGATTTGGTCGTGCCTCTTAGAGTCTTACATCATAACAAGCTATGGCCGACGTAACGATTGTTAAGACCCTGATTAAACAAGATATTAAAATGAAATTGTGTTTTCGAATTTCACTTTGTATGTAATTAACAACAGAAATACGCGATTATTCAAATACCTAGATTCAGCGGTTGATGGCTAATTTTAAATATACTAACGGTACTGCCTACGGCAACTACGACGGCGATTACGAAAGCGACTACGACGGTGAATACGACGGTGCCTACCACGACGAAAACAGTGCGTTTGTAACTTACCATTTGTCTAGGATATGACACCTTTGCACGGCACCTCCACTTGAGCCACATGTCTGCTATCTGTCACTGTTTGCAGAAATATCTAATAGCAATTACCTTTGTTGTAATACGTCCTGCGTTGCCATGGTCATCTGGGAGGAGGTCCACGTCTTGTGCTTTCCCCAGGAACCGATCACGGCAATCAGCTATCACCCGTCAAGTCTTGGGCGTATCCAGTGAGGCATCCTTCAGCTTGCTCACAATTTCCAACACTGGCGAGAGACCAGCAGACGAGCACTTTTGCTGATTCACGGCAACGTTGGCCACTGAATCACCACCAAAACTCACGGCGAATACATTATCAGCACTTCCCCCGGCTAATTCACCAACCGGACAGTGTTCAAACTCGCACACGGTGACGAGACTCTCGATAGAACAACACGCCGAAAGCGTGACTTAAAACCGGCCTCCCGGTAGGCAATGAGAATCACAGGCACACTTACACACCGCTGGTTACAAAAAACACACCCTCGCAAAGAAACGGATCCAATAAACGTCACTCTCGCAAAAGCAAACCCGCCGTTTTCGAACGGCAAAAAAAAAGGATCTCGGTGAGCAATTTTGTGATACGGAATTTCCACTGAAAATCAACCGGGAATGCACGAATTTCACCACACCCAACTGCGAAACACGTTCAGAAGCACTTTTGATACACTTTTGGTATCAATTTCGGTCGAAAACACTTAATTTTTTGCAAAAAATTATTGCGAGTGATTCAACACCGACCGTGCCGAGCTCTTTCACGCACCTTACAGCGGGTAAGTAAACTTAAATTAAAAATTATCACTCGCGATGCTTCAAATTTCTGGTCCGGGAGAAACAAAAAATCCAACAACGCAGATAGTGACATCTCATCTGAAGCTTGCAAACATGATGAATCACGTTTTCTTTCTCGATTCTAAAACTTCCCGGAAAGCGGTAAAACCACCAATCACACACGTATAACCGTCCGGGAGGCAGAATGCCAGCGCTAATCCGGCAAATGCCGCCAAAAACTATGAAAGCTAACGCACGCACAAAACAGAGAGCAAACTCAAAACACAACCGTATTCGAAGGGGTTCGAAACTACATTCCGGACATTTTTGAAACTCTCAGGGAATAAATAAACACATAGGAGAATTTCAGTGTTCACTCGGCTGTCGACAAAAGCAGGCCACTCTCGATGTGTGAAACACGATCGTCTGTTTTCTCGACAGCAACCATTGTGTGGTCCTCCTCATTGTTTTTCATCAGCAGTTCCTTCGATAGATGCGTCGTCGACTTTGGAAAGCAACCGTTTAGTGATGAGTGTGTAAGTGCTGACCACGTTTTGCATCCATTTCTGAAATGGAAGGGCTCTGACCCCCGTTGGCGCAACGGCTATATAATTAAACCACTAGAGGTGGCTCCAGTTCTGATGGAGGAGGCGTTTTGGATAGCGGAATATATAGTGTTTATTGTGTTGTACCTTTTGACTATAGTTTTAAGATGTATTGTATAGTGACCAAGAATCCTCGGCTCTGTAAAGCTAATTCGTTTGAGCCTTATCAAATAAATTAATAAACAACACAAAATAGGGGAATTTACAAATTCTCGGCAGCCTAAGTAGTGACCATCTTTCTATAGCCTTTTTCTCTAAGGAACGCACACATATGCAGAATTATGGTTTGCTTACAATTTTTTGCTGCCAGCTGCTCTAACAATTTAAGTCGAAAGAATTGTCAAAAACTATTTTGAAACGCTTTTACAATGTTCCAATCTTCTCTAGTGAGAGCGACTATTGTAACGGCGCCGGTGGTGTAGTGGTAAGCGTGATTACCTCTCACCCCAGCAGGCCTGGGTTCAATCCATGTCGGCGCCGCCGGGATGTTCTGAGGCATAACATCTCTGATCACGCCTTCCTTCGGATAGGAAGTAAAGCCGTTGGTCCCCGGTTCATGAGTTGATGGGTCGATAGGTAGGGTCCAGGTGTGGGAGCTGCCTTCCTGGCACGTCGGTAGCATTGGTGCTCAGCACGGAAAACAAGATCGACGGATAAAACAAACCAAAGGAAAAAAAAAAGAGAGTGACTATTGTGGGCAACATCTTTTTATTATGCTACCTTTCTATTTGAGCTACGTGGTAAACAGCTGTACTTTCATCGGCAACTCGCAATCAGCAGCATTTTGTAGTGCGTGTGTTTCATTTCAAGAAAACCCTGCTAGATTGCTTTTTCTCAGTGGTAAACATATAATCAAATTGAATCTGAAAGCCTAAAGAATAGTTTGAATGCATTCAGCGAAGTGTTTTCTAGGGGCTGATAGGATCAAGTTCGACTTGTTGAAGAACCTCCCAGACGTCGCTAAGAGGCGCATGTTGAACTTGAGAGTTATAGCCATTAAAAAGCCTGGAAAACCCGCGTCAGATCATAACTCGTATCGTCCCATCGCGATGTTATCGTGCATTCGAAAATTGTTGGAGAAAATGATCCTTTTTCGCCTCGACAAATGGGTTGAGACGAACCACCTACTCTCAGATACTCAATTTGGTTTCCGTAGGGGCAAGGGAACGAACGACTGTCTCGCGTTGCTTTCCACAGAAATCCAGTTGGCTTTTGCTAAAAAAGAGCAAATGGCTTCTGTGTTCTTGGATATTAAGGGGGCTTTTGATTCAGTATCGGTTGAAGTCCTTTCAGACAAACTCCACGCTTGTGGCCTTTCCCCATTAATTAATAACTTTTTGTACAATTTGCTGTCAGAGAAATATATGAGCTTTTCTCATGGAAACTCTACAGCTTCACGATTTAGCTACATGGGCCTCCCAAAGGGCTCATGTTTAAGCCCCCTTCTGTATAATTACTACGTCAGAGAAATTGACAATTGTCTAAGGGACAACTGCACGTTGAGACAACTTGCAGATGACGGAGTAGTGTCTATGATAGGACCCAGAGAGGCTGACCTGCAAGGACCCTTACAGGATACCTTAGACAATTTGTCTACTTGGGCTATCCAGCTAGGTATCGAATTCTCCACGGAGAAAACTGAGTTGGTCGTTTTTTCTAGGAAGCATAGCCCAGCACAACCGAAGCTTCAACTTTTGGGTAAGCCGATCACTCATTCCATGTCTTTCAAATATCTTGGGGTCTGGTTCGATTCCAAATGCACCTGGAGATCCCACATTGAGTATCTGAGACGAAAATGCCAACAAAGGATCAATTTTCTTCGAACAATTACCGGAACGTGATGGGGAGCCCATCCACAAGATCTTCTGACGTTGTACCGGACAACGATTTTATCGGTTTTAGAGTACGGTAGTTTTTGCTTCCAGTCGGCGGCTAAAACTCACATCATCAAACTGGAACGTATCCAGTATCGTTGTCTTCGTATCGCGTTAGGATGCATGCACTCGACTCATACGATGAGTCTCGAAGTGTTGGCGGGCATGTTGCCACTATCGGATCGGTTTTCGGAATTGTCCCTCAGGCTCCTCACCCGTTGTGAAGTTATGAACCCACTGGTAATCGAAAACTTTGAGAAGCTTCTTGAGCTAAACCCTCAAACTCGTTTTATGTCATTGTACTACGTGTACATAACTCAGGATGTCAGCCCTTCACAGCATAATCCTCATCGTGTATGCTTCTCCGACTTCGGCAATTCAGTTAGTTTTGATTTATCCATGACGCGGGAGATTCGTGGGATCCCAGAACATCATCGTTCCATGATTGTTCCGTCAATTTACGCTGCAAAGTTTGGCCAAGTTGATTCCGCAAGATCGTTCTTCACAGATGGATCACTAATAGAGTCGTCCGCTGGTTTTGGTATTTTTAACGAATTTCATAGCGCCTCTCGAATGCTTCAAGCTCCTTGTTCCGTATATGTTGCTGAGCTGGCGGCAATACATTATACGCTAGAAACGATCGCCTCACTTGCACCAGATCATTATTTTATTTTTACGGATAGTCTCAGTTCTGTCGAGGCTATTCGATCCATGAGGCCGGTAAAGCACTCCTCGTATTTTCTCATGAAAATACGAGAGCTTCTGAGTGCTTTATCTTTAAGATCTTTTGTCATCACCTTTGCATGGGTCCCATCTCATTGCTCGATTCCGGGCAATGAGAAGGCGGACTCACTTGCTAAGGTGGGCGCTATGCAAGGCGATATTTACGATCGACAAATCGCCTACAATGAATTTTTCTTCATTTACCGTCAACAGTCGCTCGCCAGCTGGCAAAATAAATGGAGTGAAGGAAGTTTGGGACGATGGCTATTCTCGATCATCCCTAAGGTGTCGAAGAGTCCTTGGTTCAAGGGGTTGGATGTGGGTCGAGACTTCATTCGTCTGATGTCTCGCCTCATGTCCAATCACTATTCGTTAAACGCTCACTTGTTTCGTGTTGGGCTGGGAGACAGCAATCTCTGTGAATGTGGACAAGGTTACCAAGACGCCGATCACATCCTTTGGTCTTGTGCTGAGCATCGTGGAGTCAGATCTGAGCTATGCGATTCCCTTCGGGCTCGAGGTAGACAACCTAATGTTCCAGTTCGGGATATTTTGGCTAGACGTGATCTGGAGTTTATGAAACTCATATATGTTTACTTTAAGAATACTAACCTTAGATTGTAAGTTTGATTAACCTTGTGTTTAGTTTGTGTATTGTGCGTGTAGTTTTTTTTTTTAATGTTTGTCTTCAAGATGAATAGAAATAAGTTCATGTTTTAGGATTAATTAAATATTTGTATAATAAATCATATTTCAAACCTCCTTCTCCCTTTCCCCATCCAAAAAATTGTAAATCTCCACTAACCTCGAGACGACCGCGAGTAATCGGTTCAATTCCTTTAACTCTAGATTTAAGACATGAATCATGTATAATGCAAATGATAACTCGGCTCTGTAAAGTTTATTCGATTGAGCCTGTACAAATAAATTAATAAATAAATAAAAGTGTTTTCTAAAGAAAATCCAGTGAAATCAGCATTTCAATTTGGGTTGCCGAAAATAGTATGTCATGCCGAAGCCGTCATTTCCCCTATTAGCTATGTTTTTGCAAAGTTGGTTTATGGGGTGTTTACATCTGTGCGGATTTACTGACGCTAGTGTACTAGCCAACTAGCACGAATTTCGATTGCTCTTGAAATCTCATGCTGGTAGACGTTGATGCCCTGTTTACATTATGCTGGTGAGCTTTTTTGCTAGTAGCTGGCTCATTAGCGCTAGTGCAATAGCATAAGTGTAAACACTGCATTATTCAACCTCCTCTCCTAGGCTAAATGCCGGCACCTTGGACTTAACGCTACCCATCAAATCCTGTGCAACACTTGCGCCATCTTTCTTACAAATTTTCACCCACTCTTTCTTCAAATCCTTGTCGTTTTGACGTAGGACTACGTCTTTGATTTCTATATAGGGGTACACTTTGTGAAAACCGAAAATGGAACATGTAACAAATTAAGAAAGATTTTGAACGTTAATAACTCAGCTGCCCCTGGTCCAATTTCAATAATTTTATCACCAATCGATCAGAAATATGGCTACGCATCAATAACATTGCTTTCTAATGTTGATTTTTGACAAGAAACTATTGAAAAACTGGTAAATGTCCAGCATTGTTCAAAAGCGTCGAATTAACTAACAAATCCACCAATTACCTACATTCATATGCTGCTTCCCCAGCACAGTCGTCAGAGAGTAGTAAGTAGACGAAACAAGTCGAAGTGGCATTCGCCTCTGATTCTCGGGCGCGTGCGAATAGGGAGGATGGAATTGCGTAATATTTTGCACACTCATCGCCATATTCAGAACCAAACGCAAAGTTCTTCAAGATAACCACCATCCGTCGTTTGGCTCGCCGTGGCGGTGTCAAACGTATCTCCGGTCTGATCCACGAGGTGTGCTGAAGGTGTTCCTGGAAAATGAGGTCCGTGGTGCTGTCACCTACACTAAACACGCCATCAAGCTTACACCAGTAAAGAGTTGAAATAGAATTTATCTGTGCTTGTTTGTCCATATTCATACACAAGCCCCCAACGACCACACAAAATGCTCTCCAGAGTTGTAATCTTGTAAGTGATCAAGTGATTTTGATTGATTCTTTGAAAAAGATTACTACAAATTTGGTACGCCTACAATTCAAGAACAGAAAGAGTTGAGATAATAGATAATTGATCAATTAAAAGAACTAAATGCTCTTCACATTTTTTTCGTCCACTAGCGGTCCTACGTCAAGCTTCCGTTCGTGCCCCTAGGCACAGACCCTTCTACTTTTTTAATACCTTCCCTATTTTCCGGAGCATGCCCGGCCATCGCCCAATTTTTTTTTTCTATTGGGGGAAGTTCTGGAGAGTTTGGCGGATTTACCTCCTTCGGCACAAAAACAACATCGTTGGCTTCGTACTACTCTCATTACCGGTTTCGCGTAATGGCACGATGCCAGATCCAGCCAAAACAAAGTGTCACCCTCGTGGGGCCGGAGTAAGGACAGCAGACACTTCCGAAGGCATTCTTCTTTATATATTTGGCCATTGATGGTGCCGGTCGTAATGTACGGCTTGCTGAATTTGCCGCACTGCTGACGAAAAACTCCAGGCTGGGGATCTGCTTGGTGTCCGCTTGAATGTACGTCTCGTCGTCCATTATGATGCATTTCAGCTGCACCAACCACTCGCACGGTACAGCTTCCTGGTGTGGGATTTGGCCACCGTATTCTGTTTATCGGTTCGATTAGGGGCCTTCCTTACCTTGAAGACATGAAGTCCGGCTGCTTCATTGTCTGCTGGACGAACCAGAACTAGTTTTACTCAAAATTTCATCAATTTTTACCCATGCAATAAAAAGTTACACACAAAAGAAAGTGTTGCATTTTTTTCGAGTAAAATCTTTATTTCTTCACCAAATCCAAATGCCCGAGCTTTCTTCTTAATGTCACCCATAAGGTTTTGTACAACGGTTGAATCGACATTTTGCTCTGCTTTCAACCACTAGCCTCTTGTCACTACTTCAAGGACGTTCTGAAGTAGTACAAGACAAATGGGGTCACCTTGGTGCCGAAGGATCTCAATCCCCCAAACACACCGGAGTTGCGGCCGATCGAAAGATGCTGGGCTATAATGAAGCACGAACTCCGTAAGGTGTCACCACGGAGCAGAAGTCATCTTTAAAAAAATGCAAACGCTTTCTAATCATGCATCATTTCTGGTTGCATCCAATGCTGCTCCACTCATAACACCCTGCGCTTCAGTTGGCCATCATTTGCCACGTTGTTGGCGCGTCGAAGATCATCCGTCGCAACCAATTTTTCAAACGAAAAACCCGTCAGCTGCCGCTCTATAACTTCACACCATTAGGAATGGGCTCATTTTCTCGCCCGGCCGTGGCTACCCGCAATCATCATCATCAACACCATCACGCCGAGGCTTGGGCTTCGTGATTCCGAAACCCGAAAACTCGGACTTGGCGGTGAATGAGAGGAAACATCAAACTCCAGAAACGAGCAGAAATTTAATAAACACCCTCACTTTTTGCACGTCGAGCGCTCCGGCTTAGTGGTCGTTCCGTTTCTTTCGTTGATGATCGGTCCGTTTCTCGTTTTAGGACGTTTCTCGGGGATTAGGACGAGGGAGAGACGGGAAGATTGCCTCCGGGAGGTGCCTGTGCTTATGGCTTAGATCTGAGGTTCGTCCGGCAGAGAACCAGGCGGTGTCCTTTGAACAAACATATGAAGGTGTTATTCAGGTAATTAATATCATGTTTATAGATGTTTGATGATGATTCCTCACACGGGACTTTCTGGATCGTTTATTTGGGTTAACTCGGACTGAGAGGCAGACGGTGAACGGGGATGGCTTTTTGTTCGGATCTCGGGAGCATTTGGACCGTCGTCGACCGTATGCACTTTGGTGTGGTGGAGAGTTCATTTCGGAGAACCTCCTGCGGCGGCGTATTGTACACTCTCGCACATAATACACATACGGTGATGGAGGGAAGCATTTCTCATTTTTCGAGTCGCTTTTTTGCTCGGTGCTAGGGAGAAACATATTCAGTTAATAATCAAAAATCATAATAACCATTTGTTATGTTTAAGTGTTTTATGCTTGTAGATTTTTTGGCGGCTCGCGTCGTTTTGCCGTTTAAGCCGGACGGCGGCGGCTGAGCCTCTTTCAACTCTTTGTTAGCCAATCAGTTTGACGCGAACATTAACGCGTTCTTTCTCCCGCGTGCGAGATTGAGCTTCGAGATACACTTATAGGTGGGTGAGGTATACGGTCAAAGTGAGAGTCGAGCACGCGGTGAACATTTCCTAAGTCAATAGATTTGAGATGGAAAATGGATTTCGTTTAATGGATCCACGTATGGGTTCGAAGAATCCGGGCGCGTGAAGGGGGTGGACTTTGAGGTTGATGCCACTTTGTCTAGGCCGGCGGTGGAGAAGTTGTTGCGTTGAGAGATCGGTAGCAAAATTGTTTTTAACGCTGATAGAGATCGCTCTGAGTGGTTTCGTGGTGTTAGATTGATACTTGAAAGGTTAGTGGCTTCCAGATAGGTGACGTCACGTGACGTTAATGTGCAGTATCTTGACTTTTCCATCGATAGCTCCACGAAGCATTTTAAAATTAAAAGTATGGTTTTGCCTACCAAACCTCGAGGGTCATACTCGATGCAAGAAAGCCTATATATTTTAGTAGCAATATTGAAGGAAGGTTCGATTCCCGGTCCCGTTATAGATTGATGCAGACTGAATGGGCATGCCACATAGTATACCAGGTGATTTTAAGCTTTTCTTATTTACGGAGCGTTTTAAGAAGATAATTGATAAATTAAAACGACTCGGAAATATAAGGATAGATTGGCAGAAAGTCAAATTAGTGAAAGTGAAAGAGTGACCAAAACAATTGTACAATAAAAAAACGTTCAATCTAAGCATTTTTGTTCTTGGAGATTTGTGTGTATGTGTCTTTTATCAAGATTTTCAGCCGCAATCTGATTCATCTCACAGTTTTTTGGAGAAATCACATCACAAAAATAAATCATTATAATATTTGAAGACTCATTCAGTATAGGAGGCATTACAATTTGAATGAATTTATTACGATTAATATTCTGAAAATGTTTAAGAACAACGTAAAACCACAAAGAACAAACATTGAGGCTCGAACAAAATTTCTGTAAAAACTTGTGTAAAGATTCCTATTCAACTTTTATGCGCCACCAACGCCGACTTCCCCATTTAAAACCCCTCTTTGACAACATGATAGCGCTGGCGTTGCTCAACTTACACTAGACACTAAGTGCCGGTAGTGCCGAGTGGTAATTTTCAACCGAAAATGTATCGACACTAGCGCCAAACTGGGCGAAAGTGGAAAATGTATACAGGAAATCAGGAGATGCTAGCGCCAAGTAACGGTGACGTTTCCACTTAACTTTGCACAAGTTTCTGTTGGAAGTTGGACGTCTGTTCTCTGTGGTAAAACTATTGAGATTGCGACCCTGTTTTCATCGGAGCCAGAAACATAAAAAAACACAGAATTTATCCACCTATGAGACCTATCCCAAAGATAAGTGGGAATGTCACCGTTACGTACCGCTAGCATCTCCTAATTTCCTCTATAAATTTTCCACTTTCGACCAATTTGGCGCTAATGTCGATAAATTTCCGGTTGAAAATTACCACTCGCCACTACCGGCGCTTAGTGCCTAGTGTAAGTGTAGGGTTTTTAAGTGGGGAAGTCGGCGTTGGTGGCGCTTAAGCCAAATAGGAATCTTTACGCAAGTTTTTACAGAAATTTAGTTCGAGCCTCAACGTCTGTTCTCTGTGCCTATATGATGAAATTTCACCCTTCTTACTTTTTGTTTAATATGCAACAAAACTACTAAGGCCCGCATTCGCAAATGATGATGATGATGATGATGGTCCCAGGGACGTATTGAGCATTGGTAGCACCCTTGACAAACCATGAAAATTACGCTTCTTGTCAAAATGAAATGTTTTTTTTTTTTTTAATGGGCGTAAGTTTAATTGTAAATATTTCATAAAATTAATTTATTTTCTTTTTCTATATTTTAGTAAATGTTAGCCATTTGCTAGTTCTTCACTTTGCAGGAAAAATATCAGAGTTATAAGGCCTGCCTTGGGAAAAATACATTTGGAATTAACAAAGTTTTGTTTGGACAACATTTAAAATTTGCGAAACACAGAAGAACAAACTAGGCCATTGACATTGAGTTAACATATTGACTAATCCGAACAAGGCAGAGCTCCACCGTGGAAGGTGGTGCCCCCGTCCGGTAGAGATGCCCCGACGGCCGAAAGGAAGGAATCAAACATTGAAAAACAAACCAGCGTCCTTCAGGAAGGAGATCAGGGTAGCCAGGATCGAAGGTTCGTCGCCCAGTATGTCGCCGATAATCCCCGAAAGGCTGTAGTGTTGCCGCACGAGCTCGTGCTCGCAGAGGATATGCTCGACGGTGGCTGGATTATTACATACGACACAGGTCTTGCGGAAAACTCCTCTGCCGAAATTGTGTGACAGCCTGGTGTGACCTGTGCGAAGCCTGGAGATGACTCGTTGCTCCTTCAGGTTCCCAAGGTCCTTCCATGGACGCGTGCTCTCCTTGATTTACCTTAGAAGTGGTCCTTGGTTTGCCAACCATTTTTCTTGCCACCTAGCCTGCATGGAAGTTTCAACCCATCGCTTGTTGTCCAGAAGGGGAACTTCATAGGTGTACCTATAACCAGATGGTCCCGCCCCGGCCATTCTGCCAACGTTGGAGTTGCCAGTGATACCACAATGCTGTTTGGGGGGGGGGGGGAGGCATGTCTGATGATCCCCTGAATCCACGGATGAGTGGGCATGTTGGACCGGAGAGCAGAAATTACGCTGTGCGAATGAGTGAGGATTAGGACTGGTCGGTCGGATGGTGTGATTACTGCTTCGAAAATCGCCGCTGCCTCTGCAGAAAAAAAAAAACAGAGCATTGTGGCGGTAGGCTCAAGCTCGTTGGCGAGATCTTTCCCGCAATGCCTATCTCAACTCCGTTGTGCGATTTGGACCCATCCGTAAAACGGTGCGTATGTCTGGGGTACTCGGAGTTTAGCATCTCCGCGACGGAATGTTGGAATAAACTGGTCCTTAATTCGGCTTTCGATGTTTAGCGGTCTCGATTGCCAACTGTTTCCTCCCAGCCAGTGGCTCTTGGCTATTGGGAGGAGGTCGCTATTGGCTGCTGTATGGAGGATTATGTTCCCCTCCTCGAGGAGATAGATCCATTCGTTACCCGATGTTTTTGCCAAGTAGGCAGCCGCTTTGATGGCGACTGCGGTGTCGATTCGAAACAGGAAAGGAAGTACCCGGCTTCGAGGGCAAGAGACCTGAAACTCCCCGGATGTAACCGTTGTAAACCAGTGCAAGGACTTGCAACAGTTTGTCCTTGGCCATTGCTGTGAGCTCCAGACCGTAGAGTAGACGGCTGTCAATAACTGCCTTGGCTACATGCAGCCGGATAGCTCGGTTGTTGGTGCGGTGCGGTATGGAGATTGTTTTGATAAGGTTTAGGTGGGTCTTGCAACTATTCTTAACGCTCTGGAAGTGTTGCGTGAAGGTTAAGTGGCGATCAACTGGAACGCCCAAGATGCGTATTGTTTTTGACGTAAACTACGTCTTACGGGAAGGTACTGGGGGTAAATCAAAAATCTAAAATTGCGACCGTCACGCTAAGGTGTAAGGTTTTGAACACCTATAGCTTTGTCATTTTTAGATAAAATTAAAATCCAAGTACACCCATCGATAGGACATAACTCTCAAAATCTACTACAATAATGCTTTTTCAATTTTACATAAAAACTGTTGAAAAATGTACAACTAAAAATAGATAATGTTATCACTCACTGTTTTCATGAAATTAACGTTCTCCCCAAACCCAGTCGTCATAATCGAGTACCATTTGGTTTCACATCGTGCTTCTTGTATCTGAAAAGATATAAAAATCGCTGCGGGTGAGGAGGTAGCTGCAGCAGCAGCAGCAGCAGCCGCAGCAACAGTAGGAAGGCAGTGGATATCTGCCAAGCGCGCAGCGTTCGAGTTTTTCACCTCGAACCCTGCGCGTCGTTCCCGTCGAGATCTCTGGCTGCTGACGCAATCACTCCGAAGTGGATCAACCTTGCCTGAATGATAATGATCCCGCGTTCTACAAAACTCGATTACTTTTTCGAAAGGACATATCAGCTTTTGTAAACAACGCATTTTATCGTCGGTTCGGCGTAACTGATAGCTCGCCCACGCATACTACTAACATCACTATATTAGGTAGGGGAAAAATTCCCCTATCTGATGGTAGTGTTAGCATGCGTGGGTGAGCTACCAGTTATCCCCAATCGACGATCAATTGCGTTGTTTACAAAAGTGTCCCTTCGAAAAAGTAATCGAGAAATACTCTTGGGCTGTGTCCCAATTGCCAAGTTAAATTTAACTCGTGGTTAAACGTGACATTTTGAAAGTTATAACTCATCTCGATAACTCACGTCACTTTAAACCGCGAGTTAAATTTAACTCTCCCATTGGGACACAGCCTTGGAAGTAAAATTAGGAACCATCCATGAATAACGTAGTATTTGTATAAAGCAATTAACCTCCCTTCCCTCGTAGCGTGTTTTGCTATACCTGTGGCCATGCATGGCCGGTCACAACTTCTGAAACCCCCCTCCCTCTTCCTCACTCAACTACTACGTTATTTATGAAAGTTCCCTAAGGATTGGGCAACAGTGAAAATCAGTAGCACACTCACAAAACGGGTTGGACATATATGCGAAATTTAGGAATTGATCGTGAATATCTCGCGATCAGAAAATGTTAGCTTGAAATCCCTCCATTTAATTCTCGGTACATCTTTTATCTATTGATTGAATTAAAAATATACTAAATATCGCTTTTTTAATGATTTCGTTCGTTTATCGACATCCATTGTTTTGCATAAGAAAACGGGGTATTTTTGTGGTGGAAAAAAAGGATTTCCCTACACATACAGATTTCTGTACCAAGCACTGAAATTATCAGACGTTACCTTTTAGAGGGTGCTTTTAGATAAGCTATGAAAGTTCATCCTACTTGGAAAATTATGCTTTAGAACGGTTCATGAAATCCCAGATTTTTTGCTGATGGGGGCAAGGCATAGCAAGCCGTTCGATTGCATAATTCTCCAAGTAGGAGGGACTTACGATGCGTATCTCTTAGCATAAATAGAGATACCGTCGAGTTTTTTTTTTTCAGAATTGATCAGAGTGCTCATTCTCTGCTTGATCGTCAAGCAGTACAGTTCGGTTTTTGCTCGCTCTGTCGAATTGTTTGAAAGTGTCTAGTTTGTTCCAAACGTTCAAGAACAGCGGTGAGGGTAGCTTGAGTGTACCTATTTCGAAAAGGTACGCTACTCTTCCCACCGATCTTGGTAGTACCACCTCCAGCGGACCAAGAAAAGGAAGAAAAATCAGGGCCAGTCCGATGGTACGAGTGGACGTGACGATGCTACCGCGACGAACGTCAGCGTCATCGGTGATTTCGGCGACGCCGTCGACAATGAGAATTCTGCCGGTCCGAAAGGGCCAAAAATGGAGCTTGCTCCACTGGTGGTGAAGCAACGAAGCAAGTGCCACTTAACATGCTGATTGGCGATCTCTCATCGCTGGACGTTGCAGCTGAGTTTAAGCTCGGCAGGATCGGCACCAAGCTGATGCTCCATACGAAAGCGGAGTACGAGGTGGCCGTAAAATATTTGAAGGATTCCAAGGCAGAATTCTTCACTCATGACATCCCCGGTGAGAAGCCCTTCAAGGGGGCCTACCAAACTTCGACCCCAAGATGATCGAAGCCGAAATCAAAGATCGGTACAAGCTGGCCCCAATTGCTGTCTTTCGGATGACAAGGAGAGACGAAAACTTGAAGACGTACCCGGATTGCCTTCTCCTGGCGCACTTCCAGAAAGGGACGGTGACGCTCAAATGCGCTGCAAGCCATCCGCTCAATCTACTGCATCATCATACGGTGGGAGCCATACCGTGGCGACCATCGTAACGTAACGAATTGCCAGCGGTGCCTCAATTTTGGACACGGTACCCGCAACTGCAACATCAAGCAACGCTGCAGCAACTGCGCTCGCAAACACGCCACTTCTGACTGCCCTGCGGATGGAGCCATGGCGTTGAAATGCGCCTACTTTGGTGGTGCACATCAAGGTTCCGATAGACAGTGCTCCAAACGCAAGGTCTTCAAACGCATCCGGAAGCAGGCGTCAAGCAATAATCAACCAGGACGCAAGAACGACAAAACCCCAGCATTCAGGACGGAGGATTTCCCGCCTCTTCGTGGTCCCCAGCAAAGGCAAGCGAATTTTCGGGTGCAACCCACTCCCCCTCAAGAAGCTTCCGGGGATTCTGCTTGCCAAATCTCTCAATCCCCCTGGATTCTGGAAACAGCCAACAGCGCAAAACAACAACCCCGATCTGTTCTCAGCGGACGAACTGATGAAAATTTTCGTCAACATGTCCGGTGCTCTTCGTAAGTGCCGCAATAAGCCCGAACAGATCCAAGTGCTCGGTAAGTTCATTATCCAGTATGGCTTTTAAACCGCTTACTATCGTCACCTGGAATGCTTGCTCTGTAAGAGCAAAAGAGATTGAGCTTGCCGACTTCCTCCGCAAGCACAGCATCGACGTGGGCCTTCTTACCGAGACCCATCTAAAGTCCGGCGGCAGCTTCTGGTTGCCTGACCGCAACATTATCCGGCTTGATCGCACCAGCTCCAGGGGGGGGGGGTGTTGCGGTCGTCGTCAAGAAAGGAATAAAATACCACACTCTGTCCCATATTCGCACCTCTATCATCGAGGCCCTTGGTGTGGAGGTGGAGTCGTCGACTGGATACGTCCAGTTCATCGCCCTCGACAGTGTGCCGCCAGCAGTGGATTTTTAAATTCAAGAAGGACCTGTCCACCATCACCCGTACCGGTTCCCGCTTCGTAGTTGGAGGAGATCTAAATGCTTGCCATGAGGCCTGGCGGAACTACCAGCAGAACCAGAACGGTCGTCTGCTGTTCGACCACTCGCAGCATGGGCTGTACTCCGTTTGGGTTTCGAATGAGCCAACATTCATCTCACTGGTGGGCAACCCATCGACGCTAGGCCTGTTCCTGACAAATACCGGCTTGTCCAAGCCGGTAGCCTTGAACGAACTCAGCTCCGACCACCAACCGGTGGTGGCTGAACTGGGCTACAATGTGGCCCCTGCTTCAAGTCTGCACAAGGACTACCACCGCGTAAACTGGGCCCAGTTTGGACGCGTGGTAGACAGGCACATCATCGACAACCCACCGCTTGACACCGTGGAGGATATCGAGCGAGCGTTGAAGGGACTCCGCCAAGCCATAATCGTGGCTGTCGAGGCGTGCGTCCAACGAGTTCCTGTGAGGGGTAAGTTTATTGCCATTAATTCCCACACCCAACTCTTGATTCGCCTGAGAAATGTTCGTAGACGCCAGTTCTAAAGAACCGGAGATCTAGCGAGGAAACGTGAAATGGCCAATCTGAACAAGAAGATTGCTTCCAGAATGGTCTCACTCCGGACCGAAAGTTTCGAGCGGCTCGTCCAGAATCTGGACGACCGCTCCAGACCATTCTGGAAAGTTGCCAAGGTCCTAAAGACGCACCCAAACCCATTTCACCACTCAAAGATGAGTATGATGACGATCGGCTCATAACCACCCCTCAGGAGAAAGCAAATGCGATTGGTGAGCATATTGCCAAATCGCACTTGCTTGGCTCCAACATCCAAAGTTCGCTCGAAGTTCAGGAATGCGTACTCAATCATGATTCCTCCCCTTGTGCTATCCCTTCGCATGAAGGTTCTCTCTCTGCTGGCCGCTGTCTTCAACAGATGCTTGGAACCGCACTACGTTCCAAGTATCTGGAAGAGAGCGAAAATCATACCTATCCGCAAACCCGGGAAGGACCCAACGCTAGCTTCAAGCTACAGACCGATCAGCCTCCTTTCAGCGCTGAACAAATTGTTCGAGAAACTTACTCTCAATCGTTTGCTCAAGTTTGTCGAGGAAAACAACATTCTCCTACCGGATCAGTTCGGGTTCAGAAAGGGGCACTCCACAAATCATCAGCTAGTACGGGTGATGAATAACATCCAAAGAAACAAGGCTATATCCAACTCCACTACCATGGCAATGTTAGACGTTGAGAAAGCGCTTGACAATGTCTGACACAATGGGCTAGTAAAGGGTGTCCACGATGAAATTGCCACACTATGAAATTGCTCTAACTTTTTAACCGTTTGGTAGAATTTAATGAAAAATTAGGTGGATTTAGTTCATAGTGCATTATTTACATCCTGCAAGTTTTAAAGTCCTGTGATCAAAACTCGCGGAAATGGAGTCGAAAGAACAGCTCGTGCGTGATAAAATCTTGCGCATTCATCACGAGAACAAGGATCTCTCGCATCGTTCCATCGCTAAAACGTTGGGAATCGCGAATTCCACGGTGTCGCGAGTGATTAAGCGGTTCGAGGAACGGTTGACCACCGATCGGAAGCCCAGAAGTGAAGGAAAAAGTATTCCGTACAACACCAAAAATCACAACCGCGTAGTTGGGGCCTTCAACCGAAATCCGAACGCCTCCGTTAGGGATGTGGCTAAGAAGCTGCACCTAAGCCGAAGTTTTGTCCAGAAGGCCAAAACTAAGGCTGGGCTTCGAACGTTCAAGGTACAAAAGGCCCCTAATCGCGACGAGAAGCAGAACAAGTCCGCCAAAACCCGTGCCAGGAAGTTGTACCTTAACATGCTGACGAAAGTTGAATGCTGCATCATGGACGACGAAACATATGTGAAGGCCGACTTCAAACAGATCCCCGGCAACCTGTTTTTCACGGCCAAGGATAAGTTCAGCGTTCCGGAGCATGTCCGCACTCAGAAGATGTCCAAATTTGAGAAGAAATTCCTGGTTTGGCAAGCCATCTCCACGTGCGGGAAGCGGAGTGCACCTTTCGTGACCCAGGACACGATGAACGGACAGGTGTACATAAAAGAGTGCCTCCAGAAGCGGCTGCTTCCTCTCCTGAAGGCCCACAACGTCCCAACAATCTTCTGGCCGGATTTGGCCTCATGCCACTACTCCAAGGACGTGCTGAAGTGGTATGCGGACAATAAGGTCAATTTCGTGCCGAAAATGTTCAACCCTCCCAACACTCCGGAGCTCCGCCCCATCGAGAAGTACTGGGCGATTATGAAGCAGCACCTTCTTAAACGACCTAAGGTAGTGAAGACAGTCGAGGAACTGAAGAAAGTATGGGTTTACATGCAAAAAACGGTTGATTCACAGGTTGTGCAGAATCTTATGGCCGGGGTTAAGGCCAAGGTGCGGGCATTTGCGTATGGACTGTAAATAAAATACGAGTAAAATGGTAAAATGAAGTTTAATAGTTATTTCTCAATTCCTGAAAATTTGATGGCAATCGGATGAAAACTCGAATTTTGCGAATCAATTTTGTGTGTGGCAATTTCATCGTGGACACCCTTTACATGTAAACCACACAAATTCGAGAAATAAGGATCATTTAATGTAAAAGTAAAAAAAAGTGCGACTTTGTAATTGCTGCTGTTGTCGAGAGTATATTTTCCTCTACCGTATTGGGGTCTATTACTGGTTAATTTCCTACTCGGATAGATGTTGAAATTTGAGGCCATTGTAGATGAATAGAAATATGTTCCATAAATTTCTATAGGACATTTCATCATTCTTATTTGCAGATTTAAAATTTAGTATTGGTTCGTTTTATATTTTTTAGGAAACATTTAATCTTTTAGAAGCTTGTTTTAGATGCATACCCGTTGTTCTGCTCCTCTAACCTGGCGTGAAAAATAATGAACATTCATTTCGGGCATTCATTCCATTAATTTGCTTCTAACTTGATTCATCAACACAATTCCGAAAAATGGTGCATGAAGGTTTTGTTAGTTTTGATTTAAGCTTTTACTTTTGTGAATAACTTAAATCTGTAGCTTTTATGCATTACAAACTAAAGCGGACGTGATCTTGGAATGCTTAGCAGAGCAATATTGAAATGAAAGTTATTAATTCGGTTGTGAGTGGAATACTCACAACAGCAAACACAAAAGTGATTATTTTCTTTTAAATTCCACTTAGTATTTTGTATCCATGGCAGATACGTATTTCAACTTCAAAGATTATAATAAAATAAAGACCTTTTGAAATCTAACCCTCAATCTAAACAACTAGTTAACAAGAAAAAATGCCCAAGGCTTAGTAGCCGTCATAATGAAAGTTATGAATTGGGTTGATTGTGGAATACTCACAAGAGCAAAAAAGGTGAATCTTGGGTCATTAGCTAGGTAGGTTTTGATTCGGCACTTTGTAGTTTCATTTTTATACCTGATCTTGACATGTTTACTTAGGGGATAATTACTTAATACGGTTAGATTTCAATAGATCTTTAGTTGGAATGACACTGATGAAGACTGCGCATTGCAGTCGAAATACAAAATAATCATAGATACAAAATACTAAGTGGAATCAAATGGAGAGCAGTATTGCCAAAATGGTAACGTCTTAAAAAAAAAAACCCTTGGGAGTTTTAACAGAACATTAAATTGTTGACATGCGCATAGCTCTAATTGAGACGTAATTCACGTGACAAGTAGAAGTCTGTGATTTATTTCTTGATTGACGGCTACAAAATAACCCATTATTGTATTAACATATATGCTTCTAACAACGAATAAGCAATGCTTTGAAATTATACGACTCATCTTATCTTCACAAAACGGATGAATTTAAAAATTGTCAAGTGCTATCAATACAGCATTATCATTTCTTGTTGATTGCATGATTATTCACATATGTACCCTCAGTATTCAGCACACAATGTATAACTCCATTTTGATGTTCAATCATTCCCTGTAATCATGGGAAATAAAGTTCAACATTGCTACAATAAAAAGAAACCTGTAGCAATTCAGAAAAAGTGCCTTCCTCATCGGGAAGCATTGCGATCAATCGTCAGCCATTCACACCACAAACAAAATAACAACGAAGCACTTGTGCTAATCTGACTCACTGAAGACTGTGGTCCATCGGCAACGGCCATTCTCATCAGTAGGGCACAATCACACATTTGATGATGAAAAATTGACCATATCAAAAGCACCGGAATTGTTTCCTACCGCTCCATGATAAAAGCAAGCAAATACAATCCGTTACAATGATAAACCCAACGCTCAAATGATGGAGTCCATTTTTCAGCAGCAGCAACAGGCTAACCGCAAAGTGTGAAATAACAAATTCCGTTCTTCTCGTACATAAATCACTTGCCCGTTGCAACGATTCAATCAGGTGCCTTCTGTTGATTTTCAAACCATTCCCCCGGTTCCGTGGGAAGTGCCAAGCAAGCACTACACCTTCTGCCCGGCATGGGAAAAATTCCGGAAACGGCACGTTTGTCGCAAAAGTTTAATTAATTTGTAATCAAAAGTCTCGCTAAACAAGCTCTTCTCTCTCCGGCACCGTTCCCATCGGCAATCAAAAAAAAAAATTGTCATGAAAAATACATAACAGTGTAGGAAAAGGTAGGTACTGGCCGTCCGTTAGTTGTTGGGCGGAGAGGAACGACCAGAAATTTTCCGCAAATAGAGTCACACAGAATAAAAAGAGACCGAGAGAGAGATAGAGATAGAGGGATAGGAAACAGGGAAGAATTGGGATTACCGTAGAAAAGAGCTGACGGCGGAAGACAAAAATCCAATTTAACGGTAGATAATTTACTTCTCCCCACTTTGTCAGCAATTTCTGGACACTTTTGTGTACGCGTCAACATCAACAAAGGGAAAGTGGGGCGGGGGAGGGAATATGGAGGAGAAGTGACAACTTTAAAAAAGAGACGATCGGTACTATGAATAAGTGGCTGACAAATTTCATGGGAGTTTGGTAGCAGGGGAAAATCCCACCTTGGGCACTGTGGATCAGCGTGAAAGTGGTTCTGAATGTAATAGTATAATATGTGAATGAATTGTAGTGGTTCTTTTTCGCGAATTTTTGCTTATTTGATTGTTTTGACGTAGAACTACGTCTTTGTCGACTATACTGGGGAAATCAAAAAAATATGTGTGGGTAAATAATGTTAGGTTTTGAACGCTTGTAACTTTGTCATTTATAGATGAAATTAAAATCCAAATACATCAATCGATAGGATATTACTTTTCAAATTTGCTGGAATAAAGATTTTCCCTTTTTTTGTTTTTTTCAAAAAAACAAAACTTGATAAGTGTACAAATTGTAATTTTATCACTGTTTTCAAGAAATAAATGTTTACTCCAAATCCAGTCGTCATAATCGTTAAACCCCAGTGGGTTTGGAGTAAACGTTTATTTCTTGAAAATAGTGATACAATTACAATTTGTACAGTTTTCAAAAGTTTATTTTTTTTTAATAGGAAAAATATTTATTCCAGCAGATTTGTAAAATCATATTTTATCGATTGGCGTATTTGGATTTTAATTTCATCTATAAATGACAAAGTACCACTTGGTTGAACAAAGATATAAAACAGTGCCTCTGCAATGCTCCTAAAATGGAATTTTTACAGAAATCATGAATTGATATGATTACTGATATGCTTAAAACTAACTCCATGTTTGATGCTGTTCAAACTGGAGTTAAATTTTGTCATGACTTTGAAATTCAGTAATGGATTTCAACAGTTTCAACTCCTGCTTGTGAGTGTGAGTGCGTGAATATGCATGAAAAATTCAAGCGTGAATTTTGTTTTCCATATTTGCACGCGAGTTCTCACTTAACATTTCAAAAGGGCCTATCCTCGTTGATCGATTCCCTTCATCGACTTTATTTTTAGTTTACCACGGCAACATAAACGAATTTCTTGCTAAGCTCGCAGCACAGTTTGACAGAAGATGATGTTAGCGTGCGCCAGACACACTGATTGATGCCACGGACATCTGGTTCATCGAGGAAACGAACCGAGATAATTCGATCGTGGGATCGCTCCGGTGCCCAGTCTGTTGCTTTGTGCTCCTGGATCGTTCTCAAACTCTACGCTGTTGACTTCTCCGCATTCGCTTCTCGCGGAAGACAGACTGGTTTGCAACGAGTGGATCGTTTCCTGTGCTTTGACTAGCTCGTCAAAAAGTACGGCATTACTGGAATTGGCTTGTGACATTTCTTTCAGAGCTGGGTCTAACTTGGAGCTCTTGCTCTTTTTGGAAGGAGCGTCGACCACGCCATTGTCGTGACGCTTGGAGCCCGTTTTTATCACCGCGAAATAACTGATGCATATTGATCATGTGGTAAAGGGTGATACGGTCAAAATTTGGTCAAGGGAAAACGCGTGTAAATCGGTGAAATCGTTTATTTAAAAAATCAAATTAAATTTCTTTTTCAAGTTCAATTAGTATAAAATTCAGGAAAAATATTCAGTTAGGCTTCCGCTTTTCTAAATCCGAATTGCCGGGCCTTACGCTTGACCCCTGCCATCAGATTTTGTACAGCCACCTTGTCCACCTTCTTCGCCGCAGAAAGCCAGTTTGCCTTGAACTGCTGCTCGCCCTTAGCAGTTTTTTTGGTCTTCTTTAGGTTCCGCTTGACAATAGCCCAGTATTTCTCAATTGGGCGGAGCTCTGGCGTGTTGGGAGGGTTCTTGTCCTTGGGAACCACCTGCACGTTGTTGGCGGCGTACCACTCCATGGCCTTTTTACCGTAATGGCAAGATGCCAAATCCGGCCAAAACAGTACGGAACAACCGTGTTTCTTCAGGAAAGGCAGCAGAAGTTTATTCAAACACTCTTTCACGTAAATTTCTTGGTTGACAGTCCCGGAAGCTATGAAAATGCTGCTTTTCAAGCCACAGGTACAGATGGCTTGCCAAACCAGATATTTCTTTGCGAACTTTGACAGTTTCATGTGCTTGAAAACATCTGCTACCTTTCCCCTTCCTTTTGCCGTATAAAACTCCTGTCCCGGAAGCTGCTTGTAGTCGGCTTTGACGTAGGTTTCGTCGTCCATTACCACGCAGTCAAACTTCGTCAGCATCGTCGTGTACAGCCTCCGGGATCGCGCTTTGGCCGTCGTATTTTGTTTATCATCGCGATTTGGAGTCACTACCTTCTTATAAGTCGATAGTCCGGCTCGTTTTTTTGGCTCGATGCACGGTTGTAGACGATACACCCAACTTATTTGCGGCATCTCGGAGAGAGAGGTTAGGGTTTCGCTTGAAACTACCGGCAACTCTCTTTGTTGTCTCAGCGGCTTCCGGTTTTCGATTTCCCCCCGATCCAGACTTCCTGGCTGTCGACAAACGTTCCTCAAACACTTTAATTACATTTGTAACGGTTGATTTGGCAACTTTTAGCGATTTTGCCAACTTTGCGTGCGAGTAGCTCGGATTTTCGCGATGCGCGAGCAAAATTTTGATACGCTGCTCTTCTTGCTTGGACGGCATTTTGACAACTGAAGAGTGAATTCCAAAATCAAAATAGGAGCAACATTCTACACACACACACCTTCAAAATGAGGGGTGTTCAGGTTTTTTAAATGCAAAATTGAAAGAAATACGTCAAGTTGATTTTGACCGTATCACCCTTTATATGCTGTATTTGAGGAACAATAGAACAATGACATACAGCTCTTCCAGGATAACGGGGCCAACCAGAAGTGCATCGTTCAGGGAATATCCGGAGCTGGTTTTCGCCGATGCGTCGAACACACCACGGACCTTTGTGGTTGTGCTCGATTCCTTGTGGTGGGGGAAATAGCAAACAATAGAGAGTTCCTCTTCATCCGGCGAAACTTCGCGTATATTCCCAAGGCTTATGAATTCCTGTATGAACGCATATTACTTCTCCTTCAACTCATCGTTCTGATCTAATTTTCGTTCGCGACTCTCCAACCGTCGCAAGGCATTGTGATAGGCAGGGATGGAAAATCATTTACATTCATTTCGTGCATTCATTTACATTCATTTGCCTCTAACTTTTTTCATTAACAAAATTCCGTTAAATATTATTTGAAGTTTTTGTAGGCTTTTATGTTAGCTACATCTTTTGTAAACAATTAAAATCTGTATCTCTTATGCATGATGAATCAGGGCGATTAGAATCCACCATTGTTTTTCAGTGAATGTAAATTGCATTCACTGAAAAACAATAACATGTCCTGCCAGCTCTATTTCATCATGCACAAGAGATTCACATATTAATTATTAACAGAAGTTGTAGTTAATATCAAAAGCTACAAAAGTTCCATACATCATTTTGCGGAATGCTGTTGATGAAAAAAGTTAGAGGCAAATGAATGTAAATGAATGCACGAAATGAATGTAAATGATTTTCCATCCCTGGTGATAGGAGTTACCAATCACACGGAAATAGGCTTCCGTTTTAGGGCATTTGACTATATATCGCCCAGTCAAATCCCGGGATACCGAGCGTTTGTAGAAATCCTCACAGTACTGCGCGGTGGGTGATAGAATTTTGGTATCTTTCTGCTCTATAGTGACCATTTGACGTAAAAAGGTGAAAAAAGGAAAAAACGCAGTTTTACAGGTTAGTTTTCCTAATTGCTCGATATTTCGCTTAATATAAGTCATAGAGTTTTGATGTCTTCGACAACATTTCTCAACACTTCAAATTACACAATTTTGCCCTGAAAACCATTCGGCTAGGATGATTCGTTCAAAAGATAGACTCGAGCGTCACCTATGTGGCGTAAAAATGAACTAATATGAAACATTCAAAAGATGGCGCTTTTAGTATTGAGCAACTTAGTAGAACATTGTATTGCTGTACAAATCAAACCAACGGCGCTAGAGGTTTTGGCCACACGAATGGCTTCGCTGCCCCACTGTGCGACGCCGAAGATGGGTTGATTTATTCGTCGCCGAACCAATCGCAATTGTTGACAGAGTTTTTCGCTAATTAAACAGCATTGTGAGCCCGAATCCAATAGTGCTCTAGCTAGGTGTTCTCTCCCATACCCATCCACAACGACGAGCACGATAGTAGATAGGAACACATTCACTTTTCGAGGGTCAGATACCGAGTTGGTAGAAGCTATGTCTTCAGTAGTAATTAAGATTGTTTCGACTTCACATCGTTGTAAACTGGATGGGGTTGGGAACTTTGACCTTGATCATGACCATGACCGTGGTTAGTGTGTCCGTTGCTAGTTGCCGATGTTTTAAATCTAGGATGCAGCAAAGTGTGGTATTGGTTTTGGCAAATACGACACGACAAATTGGAGGAACATTTGCGGACGAAGTGATTTCCGCGGAAGCAATTGCTGCAAATCTGCTTGGAGTTGACCACGTTCAGTGACATTTTTTCGAAGACGGGACACTTCAACAGGAGATTATGTTGACTGTATGCGTGACATCCACGTAGGCAATTCTCTGTTGCAGCATAGCTACTAACCCGAGAAGAAGGAGGACCATGGTACGACTTTGGTTGCCTTCAGGGGGGATTATGTTTGCCTTGTGATGATGATGCGAATTGATGAGCAGTGATCGAAAAAGATTCCAGCGTGCGGATTTTCTTGGTGAGGAATTTGATAAGATTTGTGTACGTAGGATCTCTATCAGAAGACACGAACTCCTGCCAATCCATGAGGGTTTGCTCGTCGTCCCTTGAGCAAAGTAACTGAACCAATAAGCTGCTCCATTCTGCTGTAGGTTCATCCAGTTGTCCCAAAATGTTCACATGTCGTAGAAATTCTTCCACCACGGCATGAAGTGTTGAAGCAGTCTTGCACTGGGTCCTTGGTTGGGATGTTATGGCTTGCAAGTGCTTCTTTTTCAGCAGGTATTTGTTAGTATACCGATTCAGCAGAGATTCCCAAGCAACACCGAAATTATGTGCAGTGATCCTCAAGGATTCAATCAGTTTGAGTGCATCATCTTTCAAAGCTGATCGAAGGTATTGGAATTTTTGGATGCTTCGGTTTTCTGCTGACGAATGTATCAATGAATTGAACGAATCGTGAAATGTTAATCACTCGTTCAAATCTCCATCAAACTGCGGTAGCGAAATCGTCGGAAGTTTTACACCTATCAAATGGGAAATTGTGGGAACTACCGGGAACTACTGCGGTTGAACAAACAACCTTACACCTGAAAATATTGTTCTTCCACTTTTGCTCCAATGCTCATGTTGGCACCCACAAACTTGTTGGATTCATCGAATGCTTCGTATTCACTTTGTATTGCTTCAAAGGTTTCCATCAGCGCCTCCAATCTGCTCAGCCGTATTGTTACCTCCTCGGAATCTCATTCGGCGTTGAACATGCTCACGAGCTCGTCGATGCGATTCATAGAATCCATGATGTTGTGTTGCTTGAGCTCCGTTTGCTTGATTTTCGCCTCCGACATGGTGCTGGTTTTGGTGACTTCCGATGAGTGTCTAGAATGATTGAACGCACCAGGACGTAGCGAAAGGAGGGTTTGAAAAGCTTGGACAGACACTCACCTGTGCCCGCCCAAAGACAGGCCTTGTAATATAAAAACTACAAGAGACATATATTGTATTTAGTGTCATTCAGTGCGGACGCGTTTTCAATTTGCTCGTAGCCACGTGCGTTTTCGTGGTATAGCACATTCTTTTTTTTTGCGTGCTCCTCGTTTTTTTATTCTTGTGTGTTATTTTTGACAAAATGAGCTGCGAAATTTGTTCACTGGAAACTACCGTCGATACGGAATTGTGGAGCTGCATCGGGTGTGCGCGCTCATTTCATGCCTCCTGCGTGGGAGTCTCAGTTCAACGTGGTTCTCTACGGAAAAGGGACAAAAAGATTGATGTGCAATCTTACGTGCTACCGTGCTGCAGTTCTTGCCAAGTGCTCGTCACGTTGGAATTTGATCTTAGATTGCTAATTGATCAGCATAAGGCTTTTGAAAAACAACTGGATACCAACACGCAAGTTTTGCATCGACTTGCAAGCCAGAACGAAAAATCTGATTCAATTCTTGAAGCGATCGCAGTCCTGGAAAGTTCACTGTCCACCTTAATAGAATCGGTGTCAAATGTAAATAACAACACAACGTCGAAAGTAAAAAATGCGGTGTCGACATTGTCGCGCGGTCTTGAAGTCAGCGCTTTAAACAAATCCGATGAGGTCGCTGGCATTAAAAACCACCTGACCTCATTATTCAATATATCCATGGAGACGACGAGAAACCGCATCGAGGACTACGTTCGTGATCTTACGGGGGATTTGTCACGTGAGCTGACGAAAATATGTGATGAAGTGACAAATTTGAGCAGTCTAACCATGGACATGGCTGCGCAATGCACTGAACGGTGTTCTACTTCAAATGTGTTGACTGGAGAGCAATGTCTTGCCGACGCAGTTGGTGGGGACATTTTGAATGAAATTGAATGCCTTGCCTCTGTAATTAATACTATGGACGCACGTTTGCCGTCCCCGCCCAGCCTAATGGGCGAATTGAACAACAAAAACTACCGAAATGATGCCGCCGACTCCGGTTGGAGGGTTTTGGGCGACAGGAAGGTATGGAAAGCTGATTGGACGGAGTACGATGCTCGAAAATTGCGACACCTGAGCCAGGAAAAATTGGCTGCAAAGGCTAGTAAGCGGAGAAAGCGGAAAAGGGCCTACCAAAAATTGTTCAACAAAAACAACAACTCACACAATCATAGAAGAAACAACAACAACAACAAAATCAACAACAACAACTACAACAGAAACAACGACGACTACAACTGCAACACCAATCACGCCAACAACAACCACAACAACAAAAACAACAACAACAACCACAACAACAAAAACAACAACAACAACAACCACATCAACCACAACAACAACAACAACAATTTTGGCAACAACAACAACAATAACATATCTAACAATTATCGAAACAACAACACTAACCGTAACAGTTTCCACAGCAGTGTTAGTCAGAATAGAAACAACCTACTGCCACCTGATCGAGAGCTTCTAGCGGCAGCGAAAGATCGGTTTTCCAGACCGCCGCAGGCTAACTATCGACCCACAATGCAATTCCAACGTGGGGAAATCTTAAACCCTTACCCGACGTGCGATGTTTACCCACGTACCGTTCCAGCGCACTTGCATAACGGGATGGCTGCAACTGCATCATGCGAGGCGTGTGTATGCAGGAATTCGTGTTTTGTACGAAATTGACGCACCCCTTGGAGGAAGACAATGATCCGGCAGACCCCGACATTATCCAGGACTTGACGACTTCTCTACATCAAGAAGAGGCACTCGTTTTTTCTACAAAACTGACACGCTCCATAGAGGAAGAAAATAACGAAGATCACGACGCTTTGCAGAACGAAACAAATTCGGAACATGGATCAGGGGTAAATAATTTTGATAATAGTTTTATGAATGCCAGGTTACCATCAACTTATTCACCTAATCTTCAGACCAGTACAGAAATTTTGGTATATTGCCAAAATGTTAACCGCATGAGAAGCGCCGGTAAAATGAATGAAATTAACAAAAATATATTAAGTTCTACTTACTCTGTCATAATGGCTAATGAAACAAGTTGGGATGATAGTGTGAGAAGTGAAGAAGTTTTTGGTAGCAATTATAACGTTTATAGAGACGACCGCAATTTTCAATGGTCTGGAAAAAAATCGGGAGGTGGAGTATTAATAGCTATTTCGACCAAATTGAATTCAGAAATCATTATGGCTACTAAATTTAAAGAATTTGAACATGTATGGGTAAAAGCGCAAGTAGCAGATGAAACTCATGTCTTTGCTTCGGTATACTTTCCTCCGAACAATGCTCATAAGGACACGTATGATAAGTTTTTTGGAAAAGCGGAAGAAATTTTGTCTAGTTTACCCCCTGAAGTAAAAGTACATATATATGGGGACTTTAACCAACGCAATGTTGACTTAATTTCTGATATGGACAATGAAAGCATCTTACTTCCAGTCGTTGGGGAAAATGAAACACTCCATTTCATTTTTGACAAAATTGCAAATTTAGGACTTAATCAAATTAACCATGTGAAAAATCAACAAAATTGTTATTTAGACCTTTTATTAACAAATACTTATGAAGATTTCTGTGTGACTGAATCGTTAAGTCCCATATGGAGAAATGAAATGTTTCACACAGCAATAGAATATTCTCTATTCGTTCACATAAATGAAAGAACCAACGACTGCGAATTTGATGAAATCTTTGATTACAATTCAGCAAATTATGATAACATTAGAAATAGACTGAACATTGTCGATTGGCAAGCAATATTAAGAACTGCAGGAAATGTTGAATGTGCAGTTGACGTATTCTACAATGTGTTGCTTGAAATAATACTTGAAGAAGTGCCAACTAAAAGAAGAAGACGTCAGAGTCATGCAAAACATCCGGTTTGGTACAACAGGGAACTGAAAAATTTAAAAAATCAAAAGCAAAAAGCGCACAAATTTTATAAAAAATATAATAGTGAAGAAATTTTGGCATACTATTTAGACATTTGCGATCAGTTAAATTTAGCCGTGAATGTGGCATTTGAGGAGTACAATTTAAAAACTGAACTTGAAATAAAATCTTGTCCTAGGAAATTCTTCAATTATGTGAAAACCAAATTAAAATCTGATAATTTTCCATCAAAGATGCATTTGGACGATAGGGTAGGTGAGAACTCGGATGATATATGCAATTTGTTTGCAAATTTCTTCCAAGAAATCTATACTACGTTTTCAGAAGAGGACCGTGACCGTGAATATTTTGAATCTTATCCAGAATTTTCAAGTGACATCAGCGTAAGTCAAATCAAGGTTCATGATATCTTAAAGGGTTTAAACAATTTAGATGCATCTAAAGGTCCTGGCCCTGACGGTGTTCCGCCAGTTTTTATGAAAGCTTTAGCAACTGAACTTACTGCTCCATTATTTTGGATTTTCAATATGTCACTGGAATCCGGAAACTTCCCTAAAATATGGAAAAACTCGTTTTTAGTGCCCATTTTTAAATCGGGCAAAAAATCTGACATACGTAATTATCGTGGTATAGCTATTATCTCTTGCATTCCGAAACTTTTCGAGGCGATTGTAAATGAAAAACTCTTTCTTCAAATTAAAAACAGAATAACTACTATGCAACATGGCTTCTTTAAAGGCCGTTCAACAACTACGAATTTGCTCGAATTAATTAATTATTCGTTGAATGCAATGGATAACGGAAACCATGTAGAAGTGTTGTATACAGATTTCAGCAAAGCGTTTGATCGAATTGACATACCCATGCTTCAATTTAAACTTCAAAAAATGGGAATTCATTACGCACTCCTCAAGTGGCTTGAATCATATTTAACTGACCGCCATCAAATAGTAAAATACAAAGGAAAGACATCAAATCCCGTTGATGTCACTTCTGGAGTTCCTCAAGGCTCCCATTTAGGACCGCTTTTATTTATTCTCTTCGTCAATGACATATCTTTCATTATTAAGAAATTGAAAGTTTTAATCTATGCTGACGACATTAAACTTTTTTTGGAAATAAAAGATGCCAAAGACATCATCACATTCAAAGAGGAAATACAGATATTCCATACTTGGTGCCAAAAAAGCCTGCTACAATTAAATATAAAAAAATGTAACTCAATTACCATTAGTAGAAAACGAACCCTACCCGATATAACAATCACTTTAGGAAACCATATCGTAGAAAAGTGTGATAGAGTCAGGGATCTAGGTGTTATTTTGGACTCAAAACTTACTTTCACCGATCATTATAACACAATTATTAACAGAGCTAACAACATGCTTGGTTTCATAAAACGTTTCTGCTATAACTTTCACGATCCGTATACGATAAAAACATTGTACATTGCTTATGTAAGATCGATATTAGAATATTGCAGCATAGTTTGGTCACCTTTTTCAATCACACACGAAGAAAGAATAGAATCCGTTCAAAAGCAGTTTCTATTGTATGCACTCCGCAAGTTAGGTTGGACTGTATTTCCTTTGCCATCTTACACAGCTCGGTGTATGCTCATAAATATCCAAACATTAAAAGAGCGTCGTGAATTTGCTATGATTTCTTTCGTAAACGATATCGTATCACATCGCATTGATTCTATAGAACTATTGTCATCCTTAAATTTATATACACCATCTAGGCATTTACGAAATAGAAATATATTTGCTACAAATCGTCATCGTACGAATTATGCCAAATTTGGACCCTTGAACCAAATGATGGATACATATAATAAGCACTCCGATAACATTGACTTTACAATGACAAAAACCAAATTAAAGCAATATTTTAATTCCTCGCATAACGTCAGCTAGAAGTAATGTTAAATATAAACAAAGACAAAATTGTAAACATAGCTCTTAAGACAACAATTGTAAAACGGTCTACACTGATTGACGACAAATAAATAAATAAATAAAAAATAAATAAATAAATATAATAAATCTTACTTTTTAACTGCAGCAGGAGCTTGTGTTTTGTGTAGGAATAGGAATTTAATAAGGGTTCTCTCTGTTTATACTCTATAGTATGACGCGCTTGACATAGATGGCCCATAGCGACTCACGAAAAACTACTGATTCCGATCAATAGCGGTGCGTCTTCTTCCTCCTTCTATGGATGCTCGTGGGCTGCAGCTCACTGCTTGCAGGCAGCCTTTCGTTGGGTACTGGAGAACAATATTGAACGCCCCGCGCCGAAAGCACTGCTGATGCCGACAACCAAACTCCACCACACACGGGAGAAGCAAGCACGGGAGCATACGTATTATTATTATAGACCCTTTACTATTATTGAGTGATTCGTGACGAGTAATTCGTCCGGGCATTAGATTTGAACTCATGACTTTGGCGTGATAAGTATGGATGTTAACCACAACGCCGTACCCAAATACCAAACTTTTGAAAAGCCCGATTTATTTGAAGTAGTTTGGTTGTAGACATTCAACCAACTTACTTACCTGTGGACTTCTTCCTAATCCGACGGCCACCTTGACCCGTGCTTGGATCAATGAATTTAAAAACCACTCTCTTCGCCCACGATGACATAAATTTTCCGTTCAGTCAATCCGGGCACATCAAGCAACAGTGGAAAACACACAAAAGACCCATTTGCCGACCCGGGTCAAAGACGCCGCCGCTCTGAAATTAGTAAACAATCATCTGCCCACAAAGAGTCAAACCTACAACAATAATTAGATTGATATCTGTGGTATGTTAAATAACGCCGGGGGACAGGGCGAGAAGATTTATTTTCTATTCCCATTATTATTAGATGATGGTGCCTTTTCTACTACAGTGCATTGTCAGCGGGTTGTATTGTGTGACCTCACCAAACACAAAACCAAAAATCTCCAAAAGATATTGCAACAAAAGCAAGACAAAACTCTCTCAAACAAACACCCGAATATCGGTACCGGTATGGCGATTGAAATCTCCCTCGCACCAATGACGATGATCATCATCAGTGCGTTTGCCAGTTAGAGAAGACTGGGGTTAATGGTGAACACTAGAAGTCCCAGCTACAACTCTAAGAGCCTATTTGAAACAAGCTGCAATCTGCTCTGCTCTCCCCTTAATGTTTCAACAAAATTTGAAAAATGAGAAAACACCCGACGCACTACTCTTCCTCTAATCGATACAGATTTCCATTTACCGGAACGTCACTTCTGGCAATGAACGAACATCCGAGCGGGTCCTTTTATCCGTCGGTAATAGCTCTTCAAGGGAAGCGACGACGATCGGAGATGATGCGGCTGCTGCTGCTGATGATGATGATCCTGGCACCTTCGCACACTCCCTGCAGGGGGTGGTCACTCACTCACAGCCCCGCAACAAAATCAAAGCGATACAAGAAAAAGATGCAAAAGGGGGCGAACACAAACGGCAAGATAAAAAGTGAGAAAATAGGCACAAATTTAATAACAAATATATGGATAAATGATGAAGTGTGGAATTAATAATCGGTTCCGATGCCGCAAAGAGAAGGAACCCTAAACTGGCCAAACGAACGACGATGAGTGAGTGCGGTGCTTTATCCAAACCAGCATCTCGGCTTGGCTTCTTGCATGCATATATAGGTGTGAAATGATTTATGGTTGCAAGTGACTTGTGCAATGTGTTTGTTTGATCAGTTCCTGGAAGAGTGGTCTTTTGTTGAAAGTTGATTTTTCACTAGATTCACCAAAGAAAAGAGGGAAAAAAATCAGGTTTCCGAGCGCGGTCAGGTGAATTTAATTAACTTTTTGGGATGAATTTCACCAACTGGGGACTCAAATCAAATAAACATAAAGAATACCGACTACAAAGTCGAAAAGCCATAAACCAGTTGCCACGTTCAGAGAATTACACTTTTATTGATTCTAATTTGAACCTCATTCTCGGAGGATCCACATTTTTCATCCAGCCCCGACAACAATAGCGACGATGAGCCGACCCCTCTCCGAGCGGGCGCAATAACATTCCACTTCACACCCAAACTGTTGATTTAGCCCCAGGTGATCCGAAATCATTTGAATCCCGGACATTCTTCTCCGGCCGCTGCGGGATTCCTGCGCGGACACGAAAAATGATAATTTTTATTTGTTTGACCAAAGGATACCGGCTTTATGGTAGTCTAATTTCGGCGAGTTTATTGGACCGCTGTGGGCTCGGGACCGTGTTCTCGGGTGATATCGCGCGGTATAATCAACGCCAGGTTAATTCGGCTCTCCCGCTGCGAGAGGAGATCTTTGCGGCTACGAAGCGATGCTCCGGGGGTAGTCGATTGATGAGTGAGCTTTGGGCTATAATTTTAGCCAAAATCGGCCGTTGTGTTTGATCACGTGGTATGAATTGAAAGTCTACTGATCAGACATTTTTTTTTCCGGAAAGTATGAATGGATTACACACACGTTTTGAAATAAGCTTCCAGCTAAGCGAATTGTTGAATCGTGTACAGTAAACTTAAATGCAGGCCATCGTTCAGAAATATTTTGCTGAATGGATTTACTGAACATTTAGAAGAGATGAACCAGCCTCTGGCTGCAAGTCTCGCTAATAAAGATAATCTAACCTAACCTAACCTAACCTACTGAACATTTAATCTTCCATCACCAAAAATTTAAGAAATTTTGGAGCACATTATTACCCGAGCAGGCATAATTAGGATGCCATAACGAATGCTGATTTTAAAGATTCAAATGATAACACTAGTTTACAAAACAACATAAAAAGTGTGAACTTTAGTGGTTGACCAACGTTTCTAATGCAAAATCCTACGCTGAATTCAATGCCGTGGTCAGAAAAAATTAAAGTAGAGCTATTTTTGAGATACACAAAAATTTTGATTTTTTGAATTTTGGACAAAAGTACGATTACTAAAATGTCAATATCTTTGGAACTAGTGCACCAATTTTAAATCTTTTTTATGAAAATGAAGCTAAATAAATTTGCTATCGTTCACTAGAATATTATTTCTTAATTAAAAATTTAATTTTGAAGTCATTTAAAAATTTACAGCATTTTTTTTTTATTTTTCCTGCGAATTTTCCATAAAAATCTTGTTTTAATCAACATTTTTAATGGGATAAAAAGATTCAAAAAATCATTCCATAATTTATTCTTAAAGTCCATTAAAAACTGGAGAAAATGAGCCTTTAATGGATGAAATTGCTTGGAAATTGTCGAAGTTATGAAATTTTTTGTAAAATCATGGAAATTGAATGTTCCAAGACTGGCCGTTGTCCCGCTCCTAGGTTCATGCACCACTTCCAGTAAGCCTTTCTGCGGACGTGTACGCATACGGTGCATTTCACTAACACTACCAGCTGTCACGCAAAATTAAATGGGATATTTTCAGCAATATAATTTACGCTAGTGTTTGTGAGACCGCTCGGCGAGAACCTAACGCAACCAACTCAATTTGACAGCTTTCTTTCTTTAACATTGCTTAACGATGTATACGACAAAACGTGAATTCAAGTGTAAAAATGATCCTCAAAAGTTTTGTTACGCGTGTGGCAACTATATATTTACAAAATCGGTCAATTTCACTGCTTCGTTGCAAACTGCATACAGGCTTTATTTTAAAATTGATCCTGGAGACTTTGACGGACCGTGGATTCCAAAAGTATTATGTAGTTCGTGCAAAACGTGCTTGGCTAGGTGGATGTCAGGCGCAAGGTAAATTAATTTTTTGAATAACTTTCATATAAACAATTTATGTACAGCATGGTAGTGCTTTGTTCTTTCCTGATCGACATTATCTTACTTCATCTATTTTTGATAAGTGTTAATGTCTTACTTACTAACTCACTTATTTGTTATCTGTCAGTCGCTATTTGTCCTTTGACATGCCCACCATATGGCGTCGACCGTTTTGTCATGCAACGGATTGTTATTTCTGCTTGACAAAAGTTAAGCAACAAGGACGTCACAAAACAGTTGAGTATCCACAAGTGGCTTATATGACAAAACCTGTTCCACATTCAAGTTCGGTCCCGTATCCTATTTATCCAAAGCGGAAACGAGCGCCCTCTGTTGAATCGACCGTTTCAAAAAGTGAGGAGGAATTCAAGGAGGAATGCGAGGAAGACTTCGAGGTGGAATTGGAAAGAAACCCAAAACTGTTTACACAATCCGAATTTAATGATTTGGTGCGAGATCTCGAATTATCGAAGGTGAAATCCGAATTGCTGGCATCACGCTTGAAAGAACACAACATGCTGAGCAAGGAGGTCAAAATTTCTTGTCACAGGAATCGTCACGAGAAATTTGACAAATATTATTCTACAAAGGACAAGGCATGTTTTTGCCATGACATAAACGGCTTGTTTGAAGAGTTTGAATGGCGTTTATTCATCGATAGCAGCAAGTTGAGCTTGAAAGCCGTTTTACTGCATCAAGGGAATGAGAAACCTTCTATTCCATTAGCTCATGCCGTTAATATGAAGGAAACGTATGAATCAATGGCTCTATTGCTCAATTTGATAAATTACAATCAACACAATTGGAAAATTTGTTCCGATCTTAAAGTGGTTGCCATGTTGACTGGATTGCAACAGGGATACACAAAATATATGTGTTTTTTGTGTAAATGGGACAGTCGAGCTCGTAAGGAACACTACGTCCGAAAAGATTGGCCAAAACGGGATAATTTCACAATTGGTAAAGACAACGTTAAAAATGATCCTCTTGTGGTAAAAGAACGCATAATACTTCCACCACTACATTTAAAACTTGGGCTATTCAAAAATTTCGTCAAAGCGTTGCAAAAAGAAGGGCCGGCATTCCAGTACTTGAAATCAGTATTTCCAAATTTATCTGACGCAAAGATAAAGGAAGGTGTATTTGTTGGCCCACAGATCAAAAAACTGCTCAATGATTCCGCATTCAATACAGTTTTGACACCAGATGAGGAAGAAGCGTGGAAATCGTTCCAGCGTGTTGTCACAACCTTTTTAGGAAATTTTAAGAAGCCCAGATTATGAGGAAGCCGTCGATGAATTGCTCAAAAATTATGAGAAAATAGGTATAAATCAAAAATATTGTGTTTGTTACACATAATTAATTTCAAATCCTTTTATTTCACTGAACACAGGTGTGAATATGTCTTTGAAGATACATTTCCTACATTCTCACATGGATTTTTTCCCGGAAAATCTTAGTGACGAGAGTGATGAGCACGGCGAACGTTTTCACCAACAAATGAAGATGATGGAACGTCGTTACCAAGGGTTTTGGGATGAAGCAATGATGGGTGACTATTGTTGGTTTCTGATTCGAGAAACAAGTTCAAAACATTCGATTCGATTCTCAATCATTTTTGATAAAACCTAAATAAATTTCTTTTGTATCAACTCGGTTTCAAATCCTGATATGCCTTAATCAAATTGATATGTAGAGAAAAGAATCTCCCATGAAAACTTTACATGCGATTTGGATGCTTACAACGACACCTAGAAAAGGAACTCTAAAGCTGTTGTATTTCAGCAACATTTTTAAGTGTTTTACAAAAATGCTCATAACTTCGACAATTTCCAACCGATTTCATCCATTAAAGGCTCATTTTCTCCTGTTTTGAATGGACTTTAAGAATAAATTATGGAATGATTTTTTGAATCTTTTTATCCCATTAAAAATGTTGATTAAAACAAGATTTTTATGGAAAATTCGCAGGAAAAATAAAAAAAAATGCTGTAAATTTTTAAATGACTTCAAAATTAAATTTTTAATTAAGAAATAATATTCTAGTGAACGATAGCAAATTTATTTAGCTTCATTTTCATAAAAAAGATTTAAAATTGGTGCACTAGTTCCAAAGATATTGACATTTTAGTAATCGTACTTTTGTCCAAAATTCAAAAAATCAAAATTTTTGTGTATCTTAAAAATGGCTCTACTTTAATTTTTTCTGACCACGGCATTGAATTCAGCGTAGGATTTTGCATTGGAAATGATCATCACCTTACCGAGTTCAAAAATGCTGTAAACTAGTGTAATCATTGAACGGAAATATGCGTTTTCTTTCGCATTTCTTCTTAAATTTACTCTTTTGACAAATATTGATCAGGCGTGGGTCAAAAAATGAGGATTTAATTCAGGCCCCATTTAGTGAAAAATACGTTTTGTTTTGATGATCAAAGATTGAAGTTGCTCAAAAGGCAGAAATGATTATTCAGTACTGCGACCTAGCAAGAAGTACAGTCGACTTGTTTCGCGCTCCGGTAATTCGGAAGTTTTCTCGGTATTCGGTTGGTTTAAATTATCAGTTTTTTCTCGCTTAGTGATTACTGGCATAGTACCCGGCTAAACAATTATCTGAAAGTGAGTTTTTCTGAGAAGAAAGTGTGGTTTTCGGCGTCATCGGAAAGAAAATTGTTCACTTGCAATTGGATATTCGCAAACCAATTTGCGCTTCATCGGTGCGTGATCACGCATACCTGCACACAGATCATCGTCATCGAGTGTCAGCATCTGCCTCCGCATTTATACCGGTCATCCATCATCGTGTGTCCAGCTGAGTGCCGAACCTCATACAAGCACACCACTACAAAGATCGCCCGCACACGCGCATCGAAGGTCACCCACGCTGCGCGTCGCTCCGCTGCTGCTGTGTAATCACTCGGTGGTAGTAGTATAGCAGATAAGTTTTTTTTTTTCTGTTTCTTTCTCTCACCCATCAGTTAAAATTAATTTTGTGTTTCTGTGTTTGTAGTTTTTTTTTTTCTGTTTATTGTGTCTGTGTGGTTTTAAGCATCGTTTCAGTGGTAGAGCGTTTACCGCTCCCACTAGTACGGCAAAATGGACGTCTCGTCAGAAGACGATATGGACATTTTGTCGGAAGATGACACCAGTTTGCCACTCGATGGCAAGAAAAGACGAAAACGTCCTGTCATTCATGGTTCGTCTCAGAAAAGCCCCCGATCGCGAGCCTATCCAGATGACTCGACTGGGCCATGGGTTGTCTACTTTCAGCCCAAAAACAAACCTTTGAACTTGATGCAAATTTCCACTGATCTAACGAAGCGATACTCGGCCGTGACCGAAATCACGAAGGTTAGGCATAATAAACTTCGTGTTTTCGTTTCTAACCTGAAGCAGGCTAACGAGATTGCTGCCTCCCAGCTCTTTACGATTGAGTACAGGGTTTACATACCAGCTCGTGATGTGGAGATCGAAGGTGTGGTCACCGAAGCGAGTCTGACCCCCGAGATCTTGGAGAAGCAGGCGGTTGGCCGTTTCAAGAACCCCTTGCTCCCCCCGGTGAAGATACTGGATGTCCAAAAACTGGGCTCAGTATCTGTCAGCGAGGGTAAAAAGAGTTTTACCCCCACAGACTCGTTTCGCGTGACTTTTTCTGGTTCAGCACTTCCTCACTACATCGAGTTGGGAAAACTTCGGCTACCTGTGCGCTTGTTTGTTCCTCGGGTCATGATCTGTCAAAACTGCAAACAGTAGGGACATACGGCCTCTCACTGTGGCAGCAAGGCACGCTGTTCCAAATGCGGGGAGAAGCACGAGGATGGCGCCTGCACAGTCACGGCACCAAAATGCGTGTACTGCAAAGGATCTCCTCCTCATGGTCTCTCGTCGTGTCCAGTGTACAAACAACGTGGGGAAAAACTAGAGCGCTCTCTTAAAGAACGTTCCAGGCGGTCTTTTGCAGAAATGCTTAAGACAGCCAAGCCATCGACCAACGAAACAAATCCCTTCGCTCTTTTGTCAGATGACGAGTCTGGCTCTGACTTGGCTGAGGAGGGAGTTTCTTTCAGTTTTCCGGAAGGTTCTGCCCGGAAACGAAAACGCATCCGTTCGCGGAAAGTTGCAGATCAAGAACCCCAAATCAGCTTGCCCAAATCAAGGAGTGGTGGAAAAAAGGAGACTTCTACTCCTCCTGGATTCCGCAGAACTGATTATACCCAGGATTTTCCACCTCTCCCGGGGACATCCAAAACCCCCGATGCCCCAATTTTCAGAACACAAGCCCCTTCTTCATCTGGGTTGTTCTCATTTGATAACATTATGGACAGTATCCTCAATTACCTCGATATTTCTGATCCTCTGAAAAGCATTGTTCTGGCAATGCTTCCTACTGTGAAAACCCTCTTGAAGCAGTTGACATTGAAGTGGCCCCTCCTTGCAGCAATCATCTCCTTCGATGGATAATTTTCCAAACGAGGTCGGGGATTTGATCACTGTTCTACAGTGGAATTGTCGAAGTCTTATTCCTAAGATAGAATCGTTTAAGTTTTTGGTTCACAATAATGATTGTGATGCATTTGCTCTATGTGAAACTTGGCTCTCTTCAGATATCGATCTTCCTTTTCATGATTTTAACATTATTCGACTGGATCGTGAGGATTCGCGTGGAGGAGGAGTACTTTTGGGGATCAAAAAGTGCCATTCCTTCTATAGAGTGAACCTTCCACAATTTCCAGGTATTGAAGTTGTCGCATGTCAGGCTTTTGTTAAAGGCAAGAGCCTTTGTATTGCTTCTGTGTATATTCCTCCCCGAGTTTCGATTAGTCAAAAACAACTTTCAGATATCTGTTCAGTTCTTCCTACTCCACGGTTGATTATGGGAGATTTTAATTCCCACGGTACAGGCTGGGGGGAACTGTATGACGACAACCGTTCTACTTTGATATATGACCTCTGTGATAACTTCAATATGACAATTCTTAACAATGGAGAAGTAACACGTCTGGCTGGTCCATCCTCAAATGGAAGCAGATTAGACCTCACACTTTGCTCTAATTCATTATCGTTGGATTGCACGTGGAATGTGATCCAGGATCCCCACGGTAGTGATCACTTGCCGATCGGCATTTCGATTGCCAGTGGGTTCAATTCGTCGGAATCCGTTAACGTCGCGTACGACCTCACCCGTAATATCGATTGGACAACGTTCAAAACCGCGATAGATGAAGCCGTGTCGTCGGTAGAAGAGCTTCCACCGTTGGAGGAATATAACTTCCTCTCCAATCTGATCTTGGACAGCGCGCTTCGAGCTCAAACTCGGCCGGTTCCAGGAACGTCTTTTCGTAGGAAACCTCCTACCCCTTGGTGGGACCAGCAATGCACTGAGGTTTATCGTAAAAAGTCCGACGCGTTTAAGCTTTTCCGGAAACGCGGAACACCCGAGTATTTCGAAGCGTACTCGACTCTTGAACACGAACTCAAGAGCCTCATCAAAGCCAAGAAACGCGGATACTGGCGGCAATTCGTGGACGGTTTATCGCGCGAAACGTCGATGAATACGCTTTGGAACACGGCGCGAAGGATGCGTAACCGGTCTTCAAACAACGAGAGCGAGGAGTACTCGGATCGGTGGATTCTCAAGTTCGCGCGAAAAGTATGTCCTGATTCCGTGCCGGCACAGATGATTCCTCGCGAAACGACGAATTCGGTAGACGAGATCAGCCAGCCTTTTTCAATGCTAGAGCTCTCACTCGCGCTCCTTTCGTGTCGCAATTCGGCTCCGGGGGCTGATAGGATCAAGTTCGACTTGTTGAAGAACCTCCCAGACGTCGCTAAGAGGCGCATGTTGAACTTGTTTTGTCAGTTCCTGGAGTTCAATATTGTTCCAGATGATTGGAGGCGAGTGAGAGTTATAGCCATTAAAAAGCCTGGAAAACCCGCGTCAGATCATAACTCGTATCGTCCCATCGCGATGTTATCGTGCATTCGAAAATTGTTGGAGAAAATGATCCTTTTTCGCCTCGACAAATGGATTGAGACGAACCACCTACTCTCAGATACTCAATTTGGTTTCCGTAGGGGCAAGGGAACGAACGACTGTCTCGCGTTGCTTTCCACTGAAATTCAGTTGGCTTTTGCTAAAAAAGAGCAAATGGCTTCTGTTTTCTTGGATATTAAGGGGGCTTTTGATTCAGTATCGGTTGAAGTCCTTTCAGACAAACTCCACGCTTGTGGCCTTTCCCCATTAATTAATAACTTTTTGTACAATTTGCTGTCAGAGAAACATATGAGCTTTTCTCATGGAAACTCTACAGCTTCTCGATTTAGTTACATGGGTCTCCCCCAGGGCTCATGTTTAAGCCCCCTTTTGTACAATTTCTATGTCAGAGAAATTGACAATTGTCTAAGTGACAACTGCACGTTGAGACAACTTGCAGATGATGGCGTAGTGTCTATGACAGGGCCCAAAGGGGTCAACCTGCAAGGACCCTTACAGGATACCTTAGACAATTTATCTACTTGGGCTATCCAGCTAGGTATCGAATTCTCCACGGAGAAAACTGAGTTGATCGTTTTTTCTAGGAAGCATAGCCCAGCACAACCAAAGCTTCAACTTTTGGGTAAACCGATCACTCATTCCATGTCTTTCAAATATCTTGGGGTCTGGTTCGATTCCAAATGCACCTGGAGATCCCACATTGAGTATCTGACACGAAAATGCCAACAAAGGATCAATTTTCTCCGAACAATTACCGGAACGTGGTGGGGAGCTCATCCGCAAGATCTTCTAACGTTGTACCGGACAACGATTTTATCGGTTTTAGAGTACGGTAGTTTTTGCTTCCAGTCGGCGGCTAAAACTCACATCATCAAACTGGAACGTATCCAGTATCGTTGTCTTCGTATCGCGTTAGGATGCATGCACTCGACTCATACGATGAGTCTCGAAGTGTTGGCGGGCATGTTGCCACTATCGGATCGGTTTTCGGAATTGTCCCTCAGGCTCCTCACCCGTTGTGAAGTTATGAACCCACTGGTAATCGAAAACTTTGAGAAGCTTCTTGAGCTAAACCCTCAAACTCGTTTTATGTCATTGTACTACGTGTACATAACACAGGATGTCAGCCCTTCACAGCATAATCCTCATCGTGTATGCTTCTCCGACTTCGGCAATTCAGTTAGTTTTGATTTATCCATGACGCGGGAGATTCGTGGGATCCCAGAACATCATCGTTCCATGATTGTTCCGTCAATTTACGCTGCAAAGTTTGGCCAAGTTGATTCCGCAAGATCGTTCTTCACAGATGGATCACTAATAGAGTCGTCCGCTGGTTTTGGTATTTTTAACGAATTTCATAGCGCCTCTCGAATGCTTCAAGCTCCTTGTTCCGTATATGTTGCTGAGCTGGCGGCAATACATTATACGCTAGAAACGATCGCCTCACTTGCACCAGATCATTATTTTATTTTTACGGGTAGTCTCAGTTCTGTCGAGGCTATTCGATCCATGAGGCCGGTAAAGCACTCCTCGTATTTTCTCATGAAAATACGAGAGCTTCTGAGTGCTTTATCTTTAAGATCTTTTGTCATCACCTTTGCATGGGTCCCATCTCATTGCTCGATTGCGGGCAATGAGAAGGCGGACTCACTTGCTAAGGTGGGCGCTATGCAAGGCGATATTTACGATCGACAAATCGCCTACAATGAATTTTTCTTCATTTATCGTCAACAGTCGCTCGCCAGCTGGCAAAATAAATGGAGTGAAGGAAGTTTGGGACGATGGCTATTCTCGATCATCCCTAAGGTGTCGAAGAGTCCTTGGTTCAAGGGGTTGGATGTGGGTCGAGACTTCATTCGTATGATGTCTCGCCTCATGTCCAATCACTATTCGTTAAACGCTCACTTGTTCCGTGTTGGGCTGGGGGACAGCAATCTCTGTGAATGTGGACAAGGTTACCAAGATGCAGATCACATTATTTGGTCTTGTGCTGAGCATCGCGGAGTCAGATCTGAACTTTACGATTCCCTTCGGGCTCGAGGTAGACAACCTAATGTTCCAGTTCGGGATATTTTGGCTAGACGTGATCTGGAGTTTATGAAACTCATATATGTTTACTTTAAGAATACTAACCTTAGATTGTAAGTTTGATTAACCTTGTGTTTAGTTTGTGTATTGTGCGTGTAGTTTTTTTTTTTAAATGTTTGTCTTCAAGATGAATAGAAATAAGTTCATGTTTTAGGATTAATTAAATATTTGTATAATAAATCATATTTCAAACCTCCTTCTCCCTTTCCCCATCCAAAAAATTGTAAATCTCCACTAACCTCGAGACGACCGCGAGTAATCGGTTCAATTCCTTTAACTCTAGATTTAAGACATGAATCATGTATAATGCAAATGATAACTCGGCTCTGTAAAGTTTATTCGATTGAGCCTGTACAAATAAATTAATATAAAAAAATAATAATAGTCAACCTTTGGTCACAAAGTTGATACATGACACATTAAACTTTGCTATGAAAGTTGTTACAGCAGTTTTCGTTATTTCAGTCTCGAGATACAAATATTGTAAGCCGTAAATTACCTTAAAAACATAAAATTAACTTGAAGCACCTCTAAATCAACACCGATTTTGCTGAAAATTTGCACAAAAGTTCAAATTAACATGACGAACAGTAATCACGGTTGACCCGTTACATTCCGAACATTTCAATTAAAATGAACAGGTCTAATAAATATGTATATGTGGCATAACTGCATTGATCACTAGCTCATGCATTATGGCAATCATGAATTTCGAGGCTCGGCGTGGCAAGCCTCATAAGTTCTACAACAACCAAGGAACCAACTTTGTCGGAGCGGAGCGTGAAATGAAGATGCTTGAAAAAGTGATCAACTACGATGAGATTGTAACAGTCCATGTGGACTACACTGTTGTAACTCCATCTGACAGCATGTGGCGGTGCCATCTTTCAACCACTAGATAAAGTGCGGCGTGCGTGTAACGATTGTTTTTTATGGCTCCACTCAATAAGAATTCTCTCACTTACGCAGACACAGGTAGCAAACCGGATGTTTGGAGTATGAGTGCCAGCGTAGTGAGATGGCTCACACTCAGAGATATGGATCTCAAATAATAGCGCGGCTTGTACTGTAGGCGGGAATGCGATGGAAAAACCTCTTGATCGGGCTTTTCTAGATCATCACGGCGTTTGAGCAATTGTTCCGCCAACAAATGCATATTGAATTTTCTGCGTCGCAATTAGCCTGGACCTTGATCAGGCGTTTTCAATTAGCCACACAATCACTTTCGTGGAGCTACGCATTCTAATCAGACGTGTCTATTGCTTAATACCAGTTGAACTGTACCAATTTATTTGAAAAGTGAGGTGAGCAGAGATATTAGATTACAAGTGAAATACTTAAATTGATAGTTATTGTAGTCTTTTCTAGTTCATTACCCATTATAAACCGTCGAAATCCGACAATTAATTGTGAGAAGAAAAAAACGCAGGTATGTGTTATCGCGTGGTGTATGAGAATTGCAGAGATTAATTTCGTTGCGGGGTAGTTTTCCCTTCAACGAAGGGTTTTTTTTTAATATATTCTACGAATCCTCGACGAGTGCATAGGAAGTTATCACGTGATTACCGTGGATCGTGAGATATCCGGTGGTTTCCATCCGTTCGTGACCCCAGAGGGTGAACGATTTGTCGAGCCCTAGTTCATCAGATAACCCCACCCAGTGATCCACGCTTTCCGTCACTGCCACTCATCCGTCGAGTAAATCGACCGCTCGTGAACGCTATTGGAAATCGAGCGCAAGTCGACCCATTGATCGAATCGGAATCTTGCTGACTCCCACTAAGCCAAGTGTGGTTGAGCGTCGGCCTCTCGTTTTTCGGCATTGCTACGTCACATTCGCCGACTCCCACCAAGCGATCGCTCTGCAACTTTTCCTCGTCGTAGAACACCGCCTTTGTCGCATCGTGATCACTACGCATCGAGCAACGTCGCAGCATTCTTTGTTCATCGGAACGGCGTCCACAGTGCTGTAGTAAGGGCAGAAGACAATAGCCTCGAAACTGTAAGTTTAGAATAGATAATTTGAGCTCAAATTTAGGAACCTTCCCCAGACCAATGTAAATATTGTTTTAACTATGAGAAGTTCCCTGAAAATACAAATGCTTCTTCGCCTAGTGGATTGTGGAGCTTCATCCTAAATACGGTAATATTAAGAGTTTGTTCCTTCCTTTCCGCATATTTTGTTTCCCGTTTGGGTAAGCTAGGGAAACCGTAGTGTTTGAGCCACTTAAACTCGCCCTCAGACCGAGTCTCATAGCCGGACCGGAAAACGCGTCAGCAGTCTCTCTAGTCAGAGAGTGGCGCTTAAGCTGCTGTTCGTTGTGTGCACAACACAAACGTTACAAGATCATGAATGAGTTCGCTAGTTCTGAGATCGAGTGGGTGTTTAATCCTCCGCTGGCATCACATATGGGTGGAAGTTGGGAGCGGCTAATACGAGCACCTGATGGCCGTCTGCATAACTAAAAAACCGTCCGATGAAGTGCTGCGAAACACTCTAACCGAAATAGAGAACGTGGTAAACTCCCGGAAACTCACGCACGTGCCGACAGACGACGATTCTGCTCCGGCTCTCACCCCGAACCATTTCCTACTCGGTTCATCCAACGGATCGAAACCACTGGTCAAGAGTGACGACTGTCGTCTCGCCGTGAAGCAGAATTGGTGCACCTATCAGATTCTGACCAACCTGTTCTGGAAGCGGTGGGTAACTGATTTTCTTCCTGAAATCACTCGTCAATCCAAATGGGTCCAGTCTGTTAAGCCGGTCGTTAATGGAGATGTTGTAATTATCGTCGACCCTAAGATGCCCCGGAGTTGCCGGCCAAAAGGAAAGGTCATCAGTACGATTTCCAGTAAAGACGGTTGTTGCGGTCTACTGTGGCAGTCCCCATCGGGAGCGTTTGAAAAATGATCGATAGGGCCACAGCACAACTGTCATAAAATAATAGGTAGAAATGGAAACGTTAGATTGGACTGTCATCGACAAGAATAAATGTGTGAGAAGACCGTCGCATGGTTAATGCACTTGCTGAAAATTAAAGTGATTAATTTGTTGGTAGTCTAAATTAAATCTACATTATCAACTGAAAGATCAGGAACAAACTAAATGTAAATATTAAGTAAAATTTAAATACCCACTTACTTATGTACCTACTTATATTAATCTACAAAGGACTTCACAACATTGAGGTTATTACTACGATTCGTGCACTAGGAAAGGATCCATTTGACCTAGTTTCCCGTGAGTTAAAACTTACAGCTAAAATACATATTATTATTAAACAGAACAACTATACTTTAACTAGGAATCGGGCAGTAGTAAGTCTACATATTTGAGGTAAAATTAGAGAGCGGAAAATCCAGGAGGAAAGAGGAAACTAAAATGGTAACAAACGATAAAATTTAATGTTAAAACGAAAACTAATTCAATTAATAAATGACAGTTTGAGTCTTAAACTTAATTACCGTGCGGGACCGAAATCCGTACAGCACCGAAATCCGTACACCCTGTTGAATTTGTTTATTTATATGCATCATAACAATGTAAATATTATACATGAGTACATATTCATGTTCATTCATGCATTAGCTTAATGTTTCCGTCAACAATTAAGCACAATGTCATGCAATTAAAATAAGAAAAATAAAAGCCTCAACACGTGTCGGGCATTTCTGTCAATCGGTTGCGTTCTTAACGATTTTCTAAGAAAATCTCTCGGATTTACTTCAGTTTGTTAAGCGTATTTCAGTGATGTTTGCAAGTAGTTTCCTAAAGGTTGATCAAAAAGGTTAGTGTTTATCGTTTTATATCTCAATTCTAAGCAATGGATCGTTCATATGCTATTTATTTATCAAAATTAGTACTGTACGGATTTCGATCCATATATAACAGCTGATTCTAAATCCGTACACTTCTGTATTAACAATGACGATTCTACTTTATCCAATGTTTTTCAGCAGATCATGAAAACTAAATACACGCCGGAGGATTTGGAGAAGACTGTGGCAATGATGCGTGCGGAGAAATCTTACCGAGAAGCATCCAGGGTTTTTTTTCCGTTAATTCACCACCATAAGAGATGCCGTATTGAATCGCTACCCTCTTATTTTATTCGTATTGTAAATGTTATTTTATTAATATCTTTTAATGAAGAGCGTCAAGAACCAGCCGAAAAGTAAAACAACGCAGCTCCCTTACAGGATATCACCAACACGCATATACAAATTAGGGACCATGCATAAATTACGTAGCATTTGAGGGGGGATGTGAGGGTTTTAGAATTTGTGACCGGCCATGTATTGGATATAGCCAAATACGCTACGAGGGGTGGGGGAGGAGGAGTATAAAATTGATCAAAAATATGCTACGTCATTTTTGGATGCTCCCTTACAGAGAGCAGACAGAAATGGGCCAGAGAGCATTCCCAGCAGTAGCTACCAGCGAGGAATGACCGGAAATACACATGGAAGTAGTGCGAGCGAAAATTGATAAAGAGAACGCAAAGAAACAAAGGATTGAGGAACGACAAAAGAAAAAGGTTGAGCAAGAGAGGAAGAGGAGGAAGAAAAGGAAGAAGAGCAAAGAAAGCTTCCTAATAAACAAATACCATGAACAAACTTTATCCCGGATGGGTAAACTTTCCCACAAATGGTTTGGATGATACCCCGAACACGTCGTTAAGCTCTCTATTATGGTTATTTTTATTAGGGTTGCAAGCAAGAAAGCATTATTACTTGAAAAGGCAATGGTAACAATGGAGAAGAAGCAGAAGAAAGCTGTGGAAAAGAAGCAATGAAAGATCTGTATTTTTTATGATTATTACTCTCTTGACGTATTAAATTAAATTAAGTTATAGTCGTTATTTTACCAATTTTAATTTTCATGCACAAAACGAAAAACTAATCCTTGATGTCAGTTCATTGTCTTTTTTTGATGATTTTTAAGATGGTTGTATTTTTCTTTTACTTATCCGCCATTATAGGGCTACCATCTTAGAAACCGGTTAATTTATCGCTTGATGCCAGTGGGTTGGTGGAGTTCCAAAGTATGGCGCATCTTGCACGTTATCACATGTCAAATTTCAAAAACCTCGAAGTTGTGATCGGAGGAAAACTCCAGTAAGAATATTTAACCCAAGTATAGAATAAAATTTGGAGGAAATTAATCCTTAAAAATGATATTAGTAAATAAATGACCCAAGAGTGTTAAAGTGACTATAAAAAAAAAAGATATTAGTTAGCATAAAAATCCAGAACAGTTACCTTCTTAAATAAAAAGAAATCAGCATGGAGCATCAATTAATCTAACGCTGATATCATTAGTTAAAAAAGTAAAAGTAAATTAAATGAACTTGAACCTTTGACGAATAATTCTTATGTAAAATCGTGCACTGAATTCAACAATGTAGTCGAAAAAAATGTCATTAGGATAGTTGTTGAGATACAGCTTAAAATGAAAATTCACTTTAAACAAGTTTGATTACTATAATACTAATATCTCCGGTTGTAATGAGATTATATCAATTATTTTCACGCTAAATTAGAGGTAAGAAATTTGTTAATTTGTATTGTAGTTAGTTAATAGTTTGTTTTTTTAAGTTTTCCTAAGAAAAATTGAATTTCTGCTAAGTTTTTAAGCAAGGTAAATTAAAATGTTTATGGTGGTTCTACCATTACTCTCATGGAAAAATAGTGTTATAACGATCGAAATAAAATTTTATCACGTTTAATTTGGCGTTAAAATAATTAATATCGCTGCATTGCAGCCAGATATATTTGTGTTTTAGTTTTTTTTAACGTGAGATTTCATTTTTTAGCTAGGGGAAGGAGGGGCATAGTGAACAGGCGGGGCATAGTGAGCATCCCGTACTTTGGCTCTGGATCTCCAACTGCATGAAACAAATCAACTGGTAGTAGGATCAATATCATTAAGATATTGATCCTACAGCCAACAAATTTGTTCTGAACGGCCGCAAGTCCAAGCTGGAGCACGCGCGATGCTCACTATGCCCCACCTGTTCACTATGCCTCTCTTAACCCTATATCTCCAAAACTATCCTACCGAGATTTTTTTGGACTACATTTTTGGATTCAGCGCACGATTTTACATGGGAAATGACCATCAGCGTACAAAGTTCAAATATGCTGTTAACTAGTGTATTTAAACGGACTCTTTGTCAAGCAACTACAAAAAATACTTTATTCAAGATAGCAACACGTTTTTTTTTTCATTGATTTGGATCGATTTACATTCATGTACGGATTTTGATTCATCCTCAACACAGTGTACGGATTTCGATTCAAAACTGTACGGATTTCGATTCAATCGTAGAACGCTGTACGGATTTTGATTTAAGATATGTGCAATTTAAATCCTTTTTTCTAATAATTAAAGGTAATTTTAAGACCTGGTGTTTGCAAATATTGGAAAAAGAAAGATAAATGTAAAGGAAAAAGATGTTTTTTTTTTTTTTTTTTTTATATTAATTTATTTGTACAGGCTCAATCGAATAAACTTTACAGAGCCGAGTTATCATTTTCATTATACATGATTATTGTCTTAAATCTAGAGTTAAAGGAATTGAACCGATTACTCGCGGTCGTCTCGAGGTTAGTGGAGATTTACAATTTTTTGGGTGGGGAAAGGGAGAAGGAGGTTTGAAATATGATTTATTATACAAATATTTAATTAATCCTAAAACATGAACTTATTTCTATTCATCTTGAAAACAAACATTAAAAAAAACTACACGCACAATACACAAACTAAACACAAGGTTAATCAAACTTACAATCTAAGGTTAGTATTCTTAAAGTAAACATATATGAGTTTCATAAACTCCAGGTCACGTCTAGCCAAAATATCCCGAACTGGAACATTAGGTTGTCTACCTCGAGCCCGAAGGGAATCGCACAGCTCAGATCTGACTCCACGATGCTCAGCACAAGACCAAAGGATGTGATCGGCGTCTTGGTAACCTTGCCCACATTCACAGAGATTGCTGTCTCCCAGCCCAACACGAAACAAGTGAGCGTTTAACGAATAGTGATTGGACATGAGACGAGACATCAGACGAATGAAGTCTCGACCCACATCCAACCCCTTGAACCAAGGACTCTTCGACACCTTAGGGATGATCGAATATAGCCATCGTCCCAAACTCCCTTCACTCCACTTATTCTGCCAGCTGACGAGTGACTGTTGACGATAAATGAAGAAAAATTCATCGTAGGCGATTTGTCGATCGTAAATATCGCCTTCCATAGCGCCCACCTTAGCAAGTGAGTCAGCCATCTCATTGCCCGGAATCGAGCAATGAGATGGGACCCATGCAAAGGTGATGACAAAAGATCTTAAAGATAAAGCACTTAAAAGCTCTCGTATTTTCATGAGAAAATACGAGGAGTGCTTTACCGGCCTCATAGAGCGAATAGCCTCGACAGAACTGAGACTATCCGTAAAAATAAAATAATGATCTGGTGCAACTGAGGCGATCGTTTCTAGCGTATAATATATTGCCGCCAGTTCAGCAACATATACGGAACAAGGAGCTTGAAGCATTCGAGAGGCGCTATGAAATTCGTTAAAAATACCAAAACCAGCGGACGACTCTATTAGTGATCCATCTGTGAAGAACGATCTTGCGGAATCAACTTGGCCAAACTTTGCAGCGTAAATTGACGGAACAATCATGGAACGATGATGTTCTGGGATTCCACGAATCTCCCGCGTCATAGATAAATCAAAACTAACTGAATTGCCGAAGTCGGAGAAGCATACACGATGGGGATTATGCTGTGATGGGCTGACATCCTGAGTTATGTACACGTAGTACAATGACATAAAACGAGTTTGAGGCTTTAGCTCAAGAAGCTTCTCAAAGTTTTCGATTACCAGTGGGTTCATAACTTCACAACGGGTGAGGAGCCTGAGGGACAATTCCGAAAACCGATCCGATAGTGGCAACATGCCCGCCAACACTTCGAGACTCATCGTATGAGTCGAGTGCATGCATCCTAACGCGATACGAAGACAACGATACTGGATACGTTCCAGTTTGATGATGTGAGTTTTAGCCGCCGACTGGAAGCAAAAACTACCGTACTCCAAAACCGATAAAATCGTTGTCCGGTACAACGTTAGAAGATCTTGCGGATGAGCTCCCCACCACGTTCCGGTAATTGTTCGGAGAAAATTGATCCTTTGTTGGCATTTTCGTCTCAGATACTCAATGTGGGATCTCCAGGTGCATTTGGAATCGAACCAGACCCCAAGATATTTGAAAGACATGGAATGAGTGATCGGTTTACCCAAAAGTTGAAGCTTCGGTTGTGCTGGGCTATGCTTCCTAGAAAAAACGACCAACTCAGTTTTCTCCGAGGAGAATTCGATACCTAGCTCGATAGCCCAAGTAGACAAATTATCTAAGGTATCCTGTAAGGGTCCTTGCAGGTCGACCTCTTTGAGCCCTGTCATTGACACTACTCCGTCATCTGCAAGTTGTCTCAACGTGCAGTTGTCACTTAGACAATTGTCAATTTCTCTGACGTAGAAATTATACAAAAGGGGGCTTAAACATGAGCCCTGGGGGAGACCCATGTAACTAAATCGAGAAGCTGTAGAGTTTCCATGAGAAAAGCTCATATGTTTCTCTGACAGCAAATTGTACAAAAAGTTATTAATTAATGGGGAAAGGCCACAAGCGTGGAGTTTGTCTGAAAGGACTTCAACCGATACTGAATCAAAAGCCCCCTTAATATCCAAGAACACAGAAGCCATTTGCTCTTTTTTAGCAAAAGCCAACTGGATTTCTGTGGAAAGCAACGCGAGACAGTCGTTCGTTCCCTTACCCCTACGGAAACCAAATTGAGTATCTGAGAGTAGGTGGTTCGTCTCAACCCATTTGTCGAGGCGAAAAAGGATCATTTTCTCCAACAATTTTCGAATGCACGATAGCATCGCGATGGGACGATACGAGTTATGATCTGACGAGGGTTTTCCAGGCTTTTTAATGGCTATAACTCTCACTCGCCTCCAATCATCTGGAACAATATTGAACTCCAGGAACTGACAAAACAAGTTCAACATGCGCCTCTTAGCGACGTCTGGGAGGTTCTTCAACAAGTCGAACTTGATCCTATCTGCCCCCGGAGCCGAATTGCGACACGAAAGGAGCGCGAGTGAGAGCTCCAGCATTGAAAAAGGCTGGCTGATCTCGTCTACCGAATTCGTCGTTTCGCGAGGAATCATCTGTGCCGGCACGGAATCAGGACATACTTTTCGCGCGAACTTGAGAATCCACCGATCCGAGTACTCCTCGCTCTCGTTGTTTGAAGACGATGAAGCGTATTCATCGACGTTTCGCGCGATAAACCGTCCACGAATTGCCGCCAGTATCCGCGTTTCTTGGCTTTGATGAGGCTCTTGAGTTCGTGTTCAAGAGTCGAGTACGCTTCGAAATACTCGGGTGTTCCGCGTTTCCGGAAAAGCTTAAACGCGTCGGACTTTTTACGATAAACCTCAGTGCATTGCTGATCCCACCAAGGGGTAGGAGGTTTCCTACGAAAAGACGTTCCTGGAGCCGGCCGAGTTTGAGCTCGAAGCGTGCTGTCCAAGATCAGATTGGAGAGGAAGTTATATTCCTCCAACGGTGGAAGCTCTTCTACCGACGACACGGCTTCATCTATCGCGGTCTTGAACGTTGTCCAATCGATATTACGGGTGAGGTCGTACGCGACGTTAACGGATTCCGACGGATTGAACCCACTGGCAATCGAAATTTTGATCGGCAAGTGATCACTACCGTGGGGATCCTGGATCACATTCCACGTGCAATCCAACGATAATGAGTTAGAGCAAAGTGTGAGATCTAATTTACTTCCATTCGAAGATGGTCCAGCCAAACGTGTTACTTCTCCATTGTTAAGAATTGTCATATTGAAGTTATCACAGAGGTCATATATCAAAGTAGAACGGTTGTCATCATACAGTTCCCCCCAGCCTGTACCGTGGGAATTAAAATCTCCCATAATCAACCGTGGAGTAGGAAGAACTGAACAGATATCTGAAAGTTGTTTTTGACTAATCGAAACTCGGGGAGGAATATACACAGAAGCAATACAAAGGCTCTTGCCTTTAACAAAAGCCTGACATGCGACAACTTCAATACCTGGAAATTGTGGAAGATTCACTCTATAGAAGGAATGGCACTTTTTGATCCCCAAAAGTACTCCTCCTCCACGCGAATCCTCACGATCCAGTCGAATAATGTTAAAATCATGAAAAGGAAGATCGATATCTGAAGAGAGCCAAGTTTCACACAGAGCAAATGCATCACAATCATTATTGTGAACCAAAAACTTAAACGATTCTATCTTAGGAATAAGACTTCGACAATTCCACTGTAGAACAGTGATCAAATCCCCGACCTCGTTTGGAAAATTATCCATCGAAGGAGATGATTGCTGCAAGGAGGGGCCACTTCAATGTCAACTGCTTCAAGAGGGTTTTCACAGTAGGAAGCATTGCCAGAACAATGCTTTTCAGAGGATCAGAAATATCGAGGTAATTGAGGATACTGTCCACAATGTTATCAAATGAGAACAACCCAGATGAAGAAGGGGCTTGTGTTCTGAAAATTGGGGCATCGGGGGTTTTGGATGTCCCCGGGAGAGGTGGAAAATCCTGGGTATAATCAGTTCTGCGGAATCCAGGAGGAGTAGAAGTCTCCTTTTCTCCACCACTCCTTGATTTGGGCAAGCTGATTTGGGGTTCTTGATCTGCAACTTTCCGCGAACGGATGCGTTTTCGTTTCCGGGCAGAACCTTCCGGAAAACTGAAAGAAACTCCCTCCTCAGCCAAGTCAGAGCCAGATTCGTCATCTGACAAAAGAGCGAAGGGATTTGTTTCGTTGGTCGATGGCTTGGCTGTCTTAAGCATTTCTGCAAAAGACCGCCTGGAACGTTCTTTAAGAGAGCGCTCTAGTTTTTCCCCGCGTTGTTTATACACCGGACACGACGAGAGACCATGAGGAGGAGATCCTTTGCAGTACACGCATTTTGGTGCCGTGACTGTGCAGGCGCCATCCTCGTGCTTCTCCCCGCATTTGGAACAGCGTGCCTTGCTGCCACAGTGAGAGGCCGTATGTCCCAACTGTTTGCAGTTTTGGCAGATCATGACCCGAGGAACAAACAAGCGCACAGGTAGCCGAAGTTTTCCCAACTCGATGTACTGAGGAAGGGCTGAACCAGAAAAGGTCACGCGAAACGAGTCTGTGGGGGTAAAACTCTTTTTACCCTCGCTGCCAGATACTGAGCCCAGTTTTTGGACATCCAGTATCTTCACCGGAGGAAGCAAACGGTTCTTGAAACGGCCAACCGCCTGCTTCTCCAAGATCTCGGGGGTCAGACTCGCTTCGGTGACCACACCTTCGATCTCCACATCACGAGCTGGTATGTAAACCCTGTACTCAATCGTAAAGAGCTGGGAGGCAGCAATCTCGTTAGCCTGCTTCAGGTTAGAAACGAAAACACGAAGTTTATTATGCCTAACCTTCGTGATTTCGGTCACGGCCGAGTATCGCTTCGTCAGATCAGTGGAAATTTGTATCAAGTTCAAAGGTTTGTTTTTGGGCTGAAAGTAGACAACCCATGGCCCAGTCGAGTCATCTGGATAGGCTCGCGATCGGGGGCTTTTCTGAGACGAACCATGAATGACAGGACGTTTTCGTCTTTTCTTGCCATCGAGTGGCAAACTGGTTTCATCTTCCGACAAAATGTCCATATCGTCTTCTGACGAGACGTCCATTTTGCCGTACTAGTGGGAGCGGTAAACGCTCTACCACTGAAACGATGCTTAAAACCACACAGACACAATAAACAGAAAAAAACTACAAACACAGAAACACAAAATTAAATTTAACTGATGGGCGAGAGAAAGAAACAGGAAAAAAAAACTTATCTGCTATACTACTACCACCGAGTGATTACACAGCAGCAGCGGAGCGACGCGCAGCGTGGGTGACCTTCGATGCGCGTGTGCGGGCGATCTTTGTAGTGGTGTGCTTGTATTAGGCTCGGCACTCAGCTGGACACACGATGATGGATGACCGGTATAAATGCGGAGGCAGATGCTGACACTCGATGACGATGATCTGTGTGCAGGTATGCGTGATCACGCACCGATGGCAAAATGGTTGGCGAATTGGCAATCGCAAAAACAATTTTCCTTCCGATGATGCCGAAAACACACTTTCTTCTCAGAAAAAAACTCACTTTCAGATAATTGTTTAGCCGGGTACTATGCCAGTAATCACTAAGCGAGAAAAAACTGATAATTTAAACCAACCGAATACCGAGAAAACTTCCGAAATACCGGAGCGCGAAACAAGTCGACTGTACTTCTTGCTAGGTCGCAGTGGGATCAGGAAAAAGATGTGATACAGAGCATAATGTGATAGCATTATTTAGTATTGACCGATAATTATTCTCTCGTGCTTAGATGTACGGATTTCGGTCCCGCACGGTAATAGGTGTATTTATATAACTTAAAGCTATTGTATAAACCAAAACTAGTAACAACGATCAAATTGAACCTACAGCTAAGGGTTGATGCATATATTATGACACGCTCTAAGGAGGGGGGGGGGGGGGTTTGAGATTTTGTGACAAGCAATGCATTAGGTACAGGAAAAACGTGACGATAAGGGGGGGGGGGGTAAAATTTTCCTCGATGTAGCGTGACATAACTAATGCATGGGCCCTGACCTTATACTATTGTTATCACTGCATCTGAGATACATCCGATGTATTGAAGTAGCTACCAGAATCGGTCTTACTGCTAAAACTTTCAGCTGTTTTATTGATTGGATTGAGGTTGAAATTTACAAAGGGAACAAAGGAAAATTATATTTTTGATCGTATTTATACATTTGTATCTGGGCGAGAATTATAACTTTGTAAACGTCCAGTTGAATTTAATTCAACAGTCTATTGAAATATTTCAGAATTAAACACCTTTTCGATTTTTTTTTTATCAAAATTACTTAAAAATTCACCATGCATAATTTTCGTAAAAAAGTCTAATTTTCTGTACAGATTTATCTCAGACGTCATTTCGATTTAGTTTAGTTTGAATTTATTGATTCAGAAATCTATAATAGGGGAAATGGATGTAATGTCGGCCTAAATACCCCTAATTTGGGCCCATGCCTAAATTAAGCAATCGACTAAATTTTCAATAGCGACCAAAAATATTCATTTGTACCGTCCCAATGACGCGTTCATCTAGATACAATTGATAAATAGCAGATTTTTAGCGATGGGCCCAATCTTAGATCCATAGGCCAACATTGGAGCCATTTCCCCTATTTATTTTTTTCTTGAATCATCACGGTCCCGATGGTTGTGGAATGATTCAGTTCTAATGCAAACAAATTAGGATGTAAGCAAACCGGCGAATAAGATCCACAGAGCCTAACCACCTTGACATGGGTTGGATGAAATTTTCCAGAAATTTTGCTGAGATGTGCCAAAGTTCTGTAATTAATAATAGTCGGTTAAGACAAGCAGAAAGTAGGTGAATTTAAGCAAATATTTGAGATAGCTACCATTGTCAAAAAACTTCGTTTTACAAGGCTTACAATTAAATGATCAAACTATTTATCCGTCTGATTCAATCGATCCCATTTTTGTTCCATCCAAAATAAAACCCAAAAAATGCCGCACAGTCAACTCACTCTGCCTGGCTCGCTTAATGACTGGAAAAACGACCGTTTTCGCCGCCTTGTAAAACGGACCACCCGCGGAAGTTCGTCTTTCCTTCAAATGATCGCTTCTTGTACCTAGGTTAGGTATTGTATTGATTCCACTACATAATGGGAAACCAAACCGATCGGATAGGGTAGGGGAAGTCAGTAGAAAAATTGGTTTTTAATTTAACACCTCGTGATTTTCAATGTCCAATTCCGCCACGGTACCTTTTGCCTTTGACTTTTCTCCTGTCTCCCGACGAGGTCGAAGGTGTTTGCAAACTTACAAACGCTGGTTGGCCGTTGTACAAAATGTGGCATCCAGGCGAGACGAATCAAGCTGAGAAAACGGGCTCGTTGTGTTGTTCGTCTCGTGACGATCGATCTCGGTAAACATTCCCGCTGGGCAGAGGTTCATGACAAATGTAAATTATAGAAACATGTTATTTATTTAAGATTTGAATCTGCGTGAAACATCTGGACCACTTCCCACGGTGGCGACCGATTTCGGGATACGATTATTGTTATGTTTGTGCGGTGTCAATTTGCAGTCATGGCGCGGTGTGGTGTGGCAATTGCAACTGCTAACGTTCAGGCATAAACAGCCGGAGTTACACACCGCAATTTGAATGCAGAGAGTGCAACAATGTAGGCGATTCGTTCCACGACATTAGCTGCTTGCTGCTGTGCCGTTTGCGGTCGTGTGAGGCTACTTCTTCCGACAAGCCGCAACCAAATGGGTTTATGGGTTTATTCAATTGCTGATTTTCGATAGCGACGTGGTGCGAATGAGGAGGGGGTTTCCATTTAAAGTAATATCGTATTTGAAGCAGATTTTTTTTTATTATTAATTTATTTGATAAGGCTCAACCAAAGTAACTTTACAGAGCCGAGGATTCTTGTTCACTATACAATACATCTTAAAACTATAGTCAAAAGGTACAACACAATAAACATTTTATCTTCCGATATCCAATAGGCCTCCTCCACCAGGTCGGGAGTCATTGTATGGCAGATTCGCCAACGTGGGTCAGAGCGCTTCCATTGCAGCAAAGGACGCAAAACGTGGTCAGCACTCACACGTTCATCACGAAACGGTTGCTTTCCAAAGTCGACGACGCATCGACTGAAAGAACTGCTGATGAAGAACAATGAGGAGGACCATACAATGGTTGCTGCCAAGTAAACAGACGGTTGTATTGGTGCGATATGTGAGAGCGTGTTAGTGAATATCCGAGGAAAATACATAACAAATCGATGTAAAACTCATTTTGACAGATCTACTTTCATACATTTTGACATAGGACTACGTCTTTGATTTCTATATGGGGGTACACTTTGTGAAAACCGAAAATGGAACATGTAACAAATTAAGAAAGATTTTGAACGTTAATAACTCAGCTGCCCCTGGTCCAATTTCAATAATTTTATCACCAATCGATCAGAAATATGGCTACGCATCGAATGTTGATTTTCAACAATAAACTATTGAAAAACTGGTCAATGTCCAGCATTGTCCAAAAGCGTCGAATTACCTTACAAATCCACCAATTACCTACATTAGAGTGATGCAAAATTTGAAATTTTCGCTCCACAATACTTAAACGATTCCAATCGGATCCTGACTAACCTCTCAAAATTTGAACCCATTTGGTGAGACATAGTAATCCCCATACAAACCATTTGAAGTTTGTATGGGAATTACTATGGTTAAACCAAGATTTTTGTTCATGTCTATCTAATAATTCACCATATCGGTCTGCTTCAAAAGCTTTCAACTGTACTTTTAGGAAAGCTACAACTTTGCTGAAGACTTCTTTTTGATAAAATGCAAGGATCGAAAGTTATCAATGGTTCAATGCGCTGATGTCTTATGATCATGCTCAATCAACTGCTCAGCAGGCAACATTGGTGTTTCTGGGGCGTTGAATAGGACACAAAAATCATGGCTACTATATCACACTGCAAACTACAGTGTTGCCTACAGAGCAGCTGCTTGATCATGTCATGAGTTTACCAATCTCTTAAATAATTAATAACTTTTTCCTGTCTCGTTTTACATAGAAACGATCTTCAGCAAAATTGTAGCTGAGAAATTTTTTTATAAGAATAGTAATCGAACTATTTCGCAGCTCAATATGGAAAAAGACTGGAAGGCAATGAACAAAAAGTTGAGATTACCCATAGTAATTTACATGTTTCATGTTTTTTGATTTACGGTTTAGCGACCCACAATTCCCATTCAGTACACGGGTGCATTACCAATTATACAACGGTGGACCTATGGTGCTGGAAGCTCTGGCAAAACTGGAAGTTATGCTGGCCAATAAAGGCACCAACAGCACTTTTCGCAGGAAAGTTCAGGAATCCATTATCGACGTTACTTTCTGTAGTCCGTCACTGGTAGCAAACATGGATTGGAGAGTGTGCGAAGCATATACCCATAGCGACCATCAGGCGATCCGATATGGCATCGGTCATCGGAATATTGTGGCAGTACGGAGGACGAGAACTTGTGACCGGAAGTGGAAGACGAAGGCTTTCGACAAGGATCTTTTCATTGAGGCATTTCGTGTGGACAGAAATTCCACAAATCTAAACGCGGACGAGCTGACAGAAACGGTAGTGAGAGCATGTGACGCGACCATGCCGAGAAAACTGGTGGAACGAGGTACTTAGCACTCTCCGCGCTAGTTGTCTCAGAGCCAGAAGACGTGTTCAGAGAGCAAGAACGGCAGAGTTGCGACCTATCACAATCACTATCGCCAAACAGCTGATGGTAGTAACGCTTTGTACATTCCTATCAATGTGCTCGTCGAAGCTCTCTCCATGACCATCCATCAAGTTGACGAAAGAAGTAAAAGCAACTGATGAATGTCGTTTTCTGTTGTGATCCATCACCGACCAGGTCATTCCCGACAACCACGACACTCATCTGTGCTCGTTTTGAAGCAGTTGCTGCTTTGCTTGCTTATGTGAGTGTGTTGGTGAGTTAACCCAACAGCTTCCGTATCATGGTGCCTGCTTTGTTTGTAACTCACACAGTCACGCATGCCGAGACGAACTTGGAATGCGTAGGCATTGTTTTGATTTTCTTCTGTCGTTTCGCTTTTTCTCATGATCGTACTGCAGAAGTCTTCACTGTTTTCGTTGTGCTTTTCATCATCAGCAGCGAGTGTAACGTTTTGCTTGTGAGCAGCGACCATTACTGGTGATTGTTGTTTGCCATGGCTCTAACTCTCACTGCGTGACAAAACGATCTGTCAGCGATAGTCGGTTGATGCGAAGACGAGTGTCACGTGAGTGTCATGAAATTTTGCATCACTGACGGAAGCAGACAGAGAGGAACGAAGAGGAGTGTTTCGAGCGGCCAGGGCCGCACTTAAACGAGAGATAAAGCAGAGCAAGTCAAACTGTTTTAAGGAGCTATGTAGAGATGCTGATGCCAACCTCTGGGGCGACACATACCGAGTCGTGATGGCGAAGATCAGAGGTCCAACGATGCCCGCTGAAATGTGCCCAGAGAAGCTGAAAGTCATCTTGGAAGGACTTTTCCCGAAGCACGACCCAACGGCCTGGACTCCTACACCGTACGGAGAAGGAGAGGAAGATAACGTCGAAGTCACCAACGAGGTACTCGTAGCAGTGGCGAAAGGATTGAAGGTGAAGAAAGCTCCCGGTCCGGATGAAATCCCCAACGTAGCGTTGAAAGCATACAGAAGCTATTGTTGCTGCCGAAACCAGGAAAACCGCCGGAGGATCCAGCATCGTACAGGCCTATATGCCTGCTGAATACACTCGGAAAACCCTTGGAGAGGATCATCCTAAACAGGCTGACGAAATCAAAGGAGAGTGAGCACGGATTGTCGGAAAGGCAGTTCGGATTCCGGAAAGGGAGATCGACGGTGGATGCAATTCGGACAGTGGTCGAGAGAGTTGAGAAGACGTCCAAACAGAAGTGGAGAGGAGATAGATATTGCGCCGTGATAACGATCGACGTCAAGAATGCGTTCAACAGCGCCAGCTGGGAGGCCATCGCCGAAGCGCTGCATAGAATGAGGGTTCCTGATTACCTGTGCAGGATCCTGAGGAGTTATTTCCAGAACCGGGTTCTGGTCTACGAGACAGACAAGGGACAGAGATCGATTAGGATCACAGCGAAGCTGCGGATAGCCCACCACAAATTGGAAGTGCTATTGGTCAGTAACTGTAAGGCGGTACAGCGGGCAGAAATCACCGCCGGAGAGCACGCCATAGCCTCGAAGCGTATGTTGAAATACCTGGGAGTGATGATCGATGACCGGCTAAACTTCAACAGCCACGTTGAATATGCCTGTGAGAAGGCTTCAAATGCCATCAATGCGCTAGCTAGAATCATGCCGAACAACGCGGGTCCCAGCAGTAGCAAGATGATGCGTACACAATTCGATGTTATCTTCATTATGACGTGTAAAGTGAATCAGGATTTCTTCGAAAATCTATTTGCAATTCTTAGATTAAACGGCGGTACGCATGATCATCCTACGCCATTACAGGCTCTCGGTCGCTTGCGGTTGGCTTTTCTGGGTAATAACATAAACCAACTTAAACGATATCAGAACACGCAAAATAACCGAATTGATGAAGCTTACATCATGGAGAAGATGTTAAGGAAAAGAAAGGACTGCAGCAATGAAGCACCAAAGACATTGAACAGTAACGAAGACCACGGTGACAACGATGAGGAACTTGAACCTTGGCAGTTTGTTCCTGCTGAACGAACTTTAGAGGAAGCCGATGGTGCAGAGTATGTAGCTGGATTTATAGCTCAAGGAGTCAAGACAAATTTTTCGGATCTGGAACGAGATGGAAGATGGCCTCTGTTCGGAGAACTGTGGTCAAGACCTTTTCTACGGCGGACTTATTCATGGAGTGGACGTCACATTCAGTAAGAGGTTATATTCAAGACACGACGTAGTATTACGAAAGGTAGTTTTGATATCACAGCAAAAGTATAGTATATATTAAATTGATTTCTTAACTCGTTCATTGATAACGTTCGATAGGTTGAAATTCGGAAGCAATTTGAGAGTTCCGTTTTTGAGGTGCTCTGTCGACGTCCATGAGTACGATATGTATAAAAGCTCGTACTCTTTATAGTTAACTCTTTTATCAGTCATTTGTGGTCCTGAAAAGGACCGATGGATTGGAAGCTTGGAAGCCAGTTTAGAACAATGCTGTGGAAATGTTTCCTCGATGTTCTTGGAGATGATGGCGGTGCGGAAATGAAATATGTATTGGGAAAACACATCAATCACAGAAACTGAGCATACCGGACGGTTCCTACGTTTATGCTTTTTGATGCAAATTTTAAGCCTCTTCTTTTAAGAGAATTCGGCAAGCTTTTGACGTAGGACTACGTCTTTGATTTCTATATGGGGGTACACTTTGTGAAAACTGAAAATGGAACATGTAACAAATTAAGAAAGATTTTGAACGTTAAAAACTCAGCTGCCCCTGGTCCAATTTCAATAATTTTTTCACCAATCGATCAGAAATATGGCTACGCATCGATAACAATGCTATTGAAAAACTGATAAATGTCTAGCATTGTCCAAAAGCGTCGAATTAACTAACAAATCCACCAATGTAGGTATGCATATCCTGCTTCCCCAGCACAGTCGTCAGAGAGTAGTAAGTAGACGAAACAAGTCGAAGTGGCATTCGCCTCCGATCCTCGAGCGCGTGCGAATAGGGAGGATGGAATTGCGTAATATTTTGCACACTCATCGCCATACTTAGAACCACACGCTCCCAACGACCACACCACTGTGTGGTGGTGTTCGGTCGTCGAAATTAGTAGCAGCAGTAGCAGTGCTTTCGGCGTGTGGCATTGAAAATTGTTCTCCAGTAACAACGAAAGGCTGCCTGCAAGCAGCGAGCTGCAGAGCCCACATAAGTAACCAACAAAGGAGGAAGAAGCTGCACCGCTATGCTATGGATCGGAATCAGTAGTTCTTCGTGAGTCCCTGCGGGTCGGTCATCTATGCCAAGCGTGTCACCCTCGCTCCAAACGACATACAGCTCGACAGCTTCATCCGTGTTGAACACCCAGCTCAGAATTACTCAACCATCACTACAAAACGGTCCTTTTCTGGGCCACCAAAAATTTGTTAAAGAGTATTTTTGGACATTGGTCAAGGTCATCAGTTTCCGCAAGGAGCTAGCTATCAAGGCTCAACCTGTCCATAGAAGGTGTGAAATTGTAAGCCTGAATATATTGGTGCAATTAGTTTTTCGTCGGCTTTCATTCCGCACGATTCGTTTCTTTCGTTTAATCAATCACCCTTGTAGTGTCGTTAAAAAGATTGTTTCAATCGGCGCTTACATATATAATGTGGATTATAGAATTTTTTGTATGTTACCAAAATTTATTAAAAATTATTTTACCACTAAATGTTGAGATAATTTATTGATTATTGAATATCACACTGTACACCATGAAAAAGCAGCCAGTTTGTGAGTTTTTGCCTGTTTTCAAGTAAGGAGTAATCATAAAAAAACAAATCGCCAGCTGTTATTTCTCGGCGACTTTAAAAATGAATAAAATCAAACAAAATCATCATGCAGAACTAGCTAGGATTTGTTTTACTTCATATTTCACAAAATTGCTTTCGAGTGTTAAGACATCGTCTCCCGCAAAGTTTACATTTTTCCCTCTACAAACACATACATCAAGGCTAGATAGATCTCCACAGGATCTATAGAATACACGCAATTTCAAAAAACCAAAATGCACAGCATTACGGAAAGAGGTCAGGTCGCGACCAGTAGCAGATAGATTTTAATTCTAAACAAGCCAAACGATTGGAAATTTATTTACCAATCTGCTAAAATGAACACTTAGTTAATTTTCAATAGGTCACTATTGAAAAATACCAAATGTCCAACTGTTGCAATGGTGATCAAAATTATCACCGAATGTCTGAAAACAGCGCATTCCCTAACACAGACTTAAAAATCGAATTCGATGCGGTGCCACTGAACGGTGCACATTCAATCACCGTAAGTGGTGGTGTCCAGTTCAGCAGCAGCAGGAGTGCTTTTAACAATAACAACAAAGAAAGGCTGCCTGCAAGCAGCGAGCTTCAGAGCTCATATGAGCAACCATAGAGAAGGAGGAAGAAGTCCCATCGCTAGGCTAGGATCGGAATCAGTAGCTCGTCGTGCTCAGCTCAGCATTACTCAACCATCACTACGAAACGGTACTTTTCAGGAGCACCATAAATTTGTTAAGAGTACTATTTGGACATTTGTCAAGGTCATCAGTTCCCGCAAGCAGCTAGCTATCAAAGCTCAACCTGGTCTTTATAGAAGGTGTGGAATTGTAGGCCCGAATGTATTGGTGAGATTAATCAACGTCCGACCATTTTACAGAACACGCTGGTAGGAAGTGTTAAAAATCCATATAGAATTTGAGAGAAGTGGGAATAATTCACTTTGGGTGTATATTCAGTCTCCAGAAAGCCAATAAAATCAAATTTGTGAGAAAATTTGCTCTCACGAGTTCAATCTCTCGAAGTCCCTCCTTTTTCAAATATTCTGCACAAACGATACTTTCCGCCCCGCCCATTCATATAATTCGGAAGGAAATCCTGTGAGGGGTGAATTGAATACACTTTAATACCAAAATGCACAAAACTAAAAAAAAATCAAAATACACCTTTTAAAGTCGGGTAGATGAATCGAAAATACTCAAGTTCACAGTCCCTTGAATTCTCTTCATCAACTTTCTCTTTGAAATAAATACTACAAATTTGATACGCTTACAAATAAAAAAACGAAAAGAGTTAAGATAATTGATGATTGATCAATTAAAAGAACTAAATGTTCACATTGTTCCGTCCACTAGCGGTCCTACGTCAAGCTTCCGTTCGTGCCCCTAGGCACAGACCCTTCTACTTTTTTTTTAGCATAATTATCTTAATAGGAGGGGTTTAAAATTTGCATCAAAAGGCATAAAGATAGGTACCGCCTGGCATGCTCAGTGCTCGGTATCAATATTCGGCGTCTGTGTTAGGGAAACCACTTTTCCCATCACGGAGACGCATCGTTTTCTTATTACAAAATTACGCATTTTCGTGCACAAAACGCACGGAATTGTTCGTATTAGAGGACGGCTAATAGTGATTGGAGGCATTTCTTTGCTAAATTTTTCTAATCGCGAGATATTCACGATCAATCATATAAATTCCGGATTATTTTGCTTTTTCTAGCGTCCTGCAGAAAACCTTACGAAGTGTTTCTGGTTAATTGACGCATTTGACCACAAACGTTTTGTTGCTAGGTACATTATCAAAAAGCTTTGAGGGTGATGTTGCTGGCAGCAAACGGTCAATGACAATTAACTCTTAAACAACAATAATTTATGGTGGTCCTGAAAAGAACCGTTTTGTCGTGATGGTTTAGTAATGCTGAGCTATTAGGGTGTTCAACACGGATGAGGCTGACGAGCTGTATGTTGTTTAGAACGAGGGTGACGTGTTGGTGGCCCACAGCGACTCACGAAGATGGATCCCGATCAGTAGCGGGGAGGCTTCTTCCTCTTTCTTCGGTGAATGGACGCCCATGTGGGCTGCAGTTTGCTGCTTGAAGCAGCCTTCCGTTGTGTACTATGTTCAACGCCACGCGCCGAAAGCACTGCTGCTGCTGACGACCGACAGGACCCCGCCGGAACTTACGGTGATTGAATAAGCACCGTTCAGGGAGACCGGATGGAATTTGAAATCTGTGTTAGGGAAAGGGCTGTTTGCAGGCAATTGGTGATAATTTTGATCACAGTGATGGGCAACTGAACCAACCGGTGCGCACCGTGTGCTGGTTCGTGTTCAAAAAATACTCCTGAGTTTATGTAAGCGTGTACCCTGGTTCGGTTGAGTTTTAGTGTACCAGTCAGTGTGTTCTAAATCAAAACCGTGTGCTGGTTTTCGAGTTGATGTTCAGAACCGCAGCTTGAAAACCGAAAACTGGTGTGCTAGAATTTTGGTTTTGGTACACGAGATATAAACCGTGTGCAGGGTTCAATTATATGTTACCAAAACCGGGTATACCGTTTTTGGTTCGGAACATTGGCAAGAATTAAATAGCAGTGCTCCCAAAAAGGTGAGTAAAATATTTGTACCAAGCGACAGTTATTAATTCAATTGCCAAATATTTTCATCGACAATATTGGTAGCGGAGGAACTAGAAATCATTTTGAAGTCTGACAAATACCCTTCGATATGGATATTTTTGGAGTCCGCGTGACGCCTTTAGTCTGGAAATCGATAACCGATACCTTCTTGATATCCAGAAGGCGGCATCCTGTTGCAGATAAACTGAGAAGTCCTGTCAAATACCCTTCGATATGGGTATTTCTGGAATCGGGGTGACGTATAAATACCGGAAATCAATGTCTGACGCCATTTTGAAATCCAAGATGGCGGCTTACGGTTGTAGGAAAACTGGGAAATACTAGCAAATACCCTTCAATATGGGTATTTTCAGAATCGGGATGACGTATATAGACCGGATATCAATGTCAGGCACCATCTTGAAATCCAATATGGCGGCTTCTGGGTACAGAAAAACTGGGAAATAATGTCAAATACCCTTCAATATGGGTATTTTCGGAATCGGGGTGATGTCTAGAGACTGCAAATCAATTTCTGACGCAATTTTGAAATCCAAGATGGTGGCTTCTGGATGTAGAAAAACTGGGAAATACTGTCAAATACCCTTCAATATGGGTATTTTTGGTATCGGGATGACGTATAAAGACCGGAAATCATTGCCAGATACCATCTTGAAATCCAAGATGGCGGCTTCCGGTTGTAGGAAAACTGGAAAATACTAGCAAATACGCTTCAATATGGGTATTTTCGGAATCGGGGTGATGTCTAGAGAGTGGAAATCAATGTCAGACGCCATTTTGAAATCCAATATGGAGGCTTCCGGTTTCAGAAAAACTGGGAAATAATGCCAAATATCCTTCACCATGGGTATTTTTGGAATCAGGATGACGTATAAAGACCAAAAATCAATGTCTAGCGCCATCTTGAAATCCAATATGGCGGCTTCCGGTTGTATAAAAAGTGGGAAATAATGTTAAATATCCTTCAATATAGGTATTTTTGGAATCTAGATGACGTATAGGGACTGGAAATCAATGTCTGACGCCATCTTGAAATCCGGTCGTCAGACATTGATTTCCGGTATATATACGTTATCCTGATGCCAAAAATACCCATATTGGAGGATATTTGGCATTATTTCCCAGTTTTTATCCAACCAGAAGCCACCATCTTGGATTTTAAAATGGTGTCAGACCTTGATTTCCGGTATATATACGTCCATATTCCAAAAATACCCATATTGAAGGATATTTGGCATTATTTCCCAGTTGTTAGCTAACCAGAAGCCACCATCTTGGATTTAAAAATGGCGTCAGACATTGATTTCCGGTATATATGCGTCATCCTGATTCCAAAAATACCCATATTGAATTATATTTGGCATTATTTCCCAGCTTTTACTGTTTTTATATAAACGGAAGCCGCCATCTTGGATTTAAAAATGGCGTCAGACCTTGATTTCCGGTATATATACGTCATTCAGATTCCAAAAATACCCATATTGAAGGATATTTGGCATTATTTCCCAGTTTTTCTATAAAGGGAAGCCGCCATCCTGGATTTCAAAATGGCGTGAGACATTGATTTCCTGTATATATACGTCATCCCGATTTCAAAAATACGCATAGTGAAGGATATTTGCCATTATTTCCCAGTTTTAATCTAACCAGAAGCCGCCATCTTGGATTTCAAAATGGTGTCAGACATTGATTTCCGGTCTCAAGACGTCATCCTGATTCCAAAAATACCCATATTGAAGGATATTAGGCATTTTTCCCAGTTTTTATCCAACCAGAAGCCACCATCTTGGATTTTAAAATGGCGTCAGACCTTGATTTCCGGTATATATACGTCATCCAGATTCCAAAAAATACCCATATTGAAGGATATTTGGCATTATTTCCCAGTTTTTCTATAAAGGAAATTGGATTTAAAAATGGCGTCAGACATTGATTTCCGGTATATATACGTTATCCTGATTCCAAAAATACCCATATTGGAGGATATTTGGCATTATTTCCCAGTTTTAATATAACCAGAAGCCGCCATCTTGGATTTCAAAATGGCGTCAGACATTGATTTCCGGTCTCAAGATGTCATCCTGATTCCAAAAATACCCATATTGAAGGATATTTGGCATTATTTCCCAGTTTTTCTATAAAGGGAAGCCGCCATCTTGGATTTTAAAATGGCGTCAGACATTGATTTGCGGTATTTATACGTCATCCAGATTCCAAAAATACCCATATTGAAGGTTATTTGGCATTATACCCAGTTTTTCTATAAAGGGAAGCCGCCATCTTGGATTTAAAAATGGCGTCAGACTTTGATATCCGGTATATATACGTCATCCTGATTTCAAAAATACCCATACTGAAGGATATTTGGCATTATTTCCCAGTTTTAATCTAACCAGAAGCCGCCATCTTGGATTTAAAAATGGCGTCAGACATTGATTTCCGGTCTCAAGACGTCATCCTGATTCCAAAAATAGACATATAGTAGGATATTTGGCTTTATATCCCAGCTTTCCTACAACCGGAAGCCGCCATCTTGGATTTCAAAATGGCGGCAGACATTAATTTCCGGTCTCAAGACGTCACCCTGATTCCGGAAATACCCATTTTGAAAGGTATTTGACAGGTGTTTAAAGGTGTTTAAATTTTTTTTCTATGACCGGAAGCCGCTATCTTGGATTTCAAGGTGGCGTTGGTTGACGATTTCCGATCTCCACGTCCCACCGATTCTGGAAATACCCACATTGCGTAATACATCATTTGAATTCACAGTTTTTCTGTATTCAAAAACCGCTATTTCGACTTGACACTGCATAATATTATTCATCAAACACAATTTCTGTTTAGTTATCTGCCATCACTAGCAATTCTGAATAATGCGCACCACGCACATAAACACATAACAGTACCGGATCGGTTCTTGAATTGAAAACATCATCCTTGTGAACACAGAACACCGGTACTGGAAAATCAGAACCGCACCGTGTGCAGCGAACTGGTGAACACGGTGCGGTGTTACTTGCAACTACCAAACCGAACCGACAGCAGCACCATATACTCGGGACAACAGATCAGAACATTGGTTATGCTTTAGAAAACCGTACCGGTGCTGTACCGGTGTTTTGCCCATCACTGCTATTGCAACAGTTGGACATTTGTATAATTTTCAGTAGTGACCTATTGAAAATTAATGAAGTGTTCAATTTAGCAGGTTCGTAGCAACATTTCTAATCCATTAGCTTGTTTAAAATTAAAAGCCATCCTCTATTGTCAGAGTTATATGTGGTCAAAATCTGACCACTTTTCGTAATGCGGTCATTTTTGGTTTTTTTGAAATTCTATCCTACGTAATCCTACCTGACGTCACCAATCAGTTGATCGGTAATGTTTACATTTTTGAGCTACTAACACAAACAAGCTGCGCTCTGGGCCTTATATACAGTCATCGGTGAAGCAGCCATAATTTTGTGAAATATTTCACGCAGTTTGAAATGACGGTTCATCGTTAGTGTATTTATAAATATCGGAACCCCAGACAAACAGGCGTAACTCTTTGAAAAAGTTTTCTTGAAAACATACATAGTATCTCAAAACATAGGACCTCAGTAACAACACCTCTCGGGCTACTCGTGGAAAACATAGCTTACTCTCTAACTCTCAAACAATATTGCATAAAAGTTCTATAGGATGTATAGAAACGTGAAAGTGATCAGATGGCCGCCCTGATAATATTCAAATCAACCGTTAAATGCGTGACCGAAGATACACAATGAAAAGTTACGTCTGTTTTTCTGTGTCGGAACGGTCTTTATCTGTTGAACGAAAGGTGGTATAACTGTAAACCCCTGAACAAGGCCAAGCGAATAGACCGAAACATCGGATATAAAACATCGTAGCTTTGTGATCAGAGTTTTTAATGACGTTAAAGTCTTTCATACAAATTCCCTTTGAAGACGTTAACGCTGAAGTTAACGGTTATCAACCACGGTGTGATCCACCGTTAAACTGAAGAGCCAATATAAAATGTAGTATTTTTAAGTTTTATTACGAGCTTATTACAGACAAGTTTTACCCGTACCTTTCTGAGTCATAATACCTCTAATTATTTAGTTTATAACTGAGAAAGCCGTTTTAATCAACATCTATCCATTCCCAGTCGATAGTGAAAATGGCTCTAACGTTGGCCTATGGATCTAAGATTGGGCCCATCGCTAAAAGTCTGCTATTTATCAATTAGATGAACGCGTCAATGGGACGGTACTAATGGATATTTTTGGCCGCTATTGAAAATTTAGTTGATTGCTGAATTTATGTATGGCCCTAAATTAGGAGCAATTAGGCCGACAATACATCCATCTCCCCTACCATATAAATTCCTAAATAACAATTTTGTGCGCTCTTTAAAGGAGCACATGGAGTTGAGGTGGGCGCACATATGAAAAATCAGTTAGGTACCAGCTCTAAGTTTACATGATAGATCTGAATCAGGTCTTCAGGATCAAACTGTTTCAACGATTTCTTTTAGATCGTTTCTTACGCTTCATTTATAGTTTGATTGAAACAATTGGTTCAGCTCATCAATGCCAGTTTCCAGTAGCTGCAGCAGCTCTAGTAGCATTCTCGTCTAATCACTGTACATAGTTAACCCGTGGGTTCCACACTCACCGAAAACTGCTGACTGGTTTACAAAAATGGTGGGCCGTAGTGTCTGTTTACACGCATATCGACCGAGGTGGCACGGCGGGCGGCACCACCACCAATCAGCCCTGAAGCATTTCCCGCCAGTCATTCACTAATCGCCACCGCATAAGCGTGGACCCATTTTCATGAAATCAGAACACAGAATCCCGCTTGATCTCGCGCCGCATATGTGGGTTGGTCGGCATTTTATCGCTTTGTCAAGTCTGAAATCGAGATTGGCTCCATTGAATTAGTGTTAATTAGAGGATCTGTGGGCGGAGAGTGTGAGAAACGCTGGTTGCTTTACCGATTAATGGTAATTACATAATGACAAGGGAGTGAGGTGAATCGGTTGGAACGGATTCAAGTGTTTTGAATGATGGAGTTAGTACAACTAAGAGAAATGGATCTAATTTTGGCCTATGGATCTAAGATTGGGCCCATCGCTAAAAATCTGCTATTTATCAATTTTATCTAGATGAACGCGTCATTGGGATGGTACTAATGGATAGTTTTGTTCGCTATTGAAAATTTAGTTATTTGCTGAATTTATGTATGGGCCCAAATTAGGGGCATTTAGGCTGACATTACATCCATTTCCTACAAGTATTCACGGCAAATGAGAGTAACTCAGTAACCGAGTCGAATTTGACTCAACATTAAAAAAAGGGGGGTCGGAAAAACTGTTTGGAGATGAGGGAAATCGAGATATAGACATAGTAACATTTTCGTCCAAGCAGTTGTTCCAGAAATATTTTACTCATCCGCTGCGTAGCTTTTCAACTTTGAGTCGAATTCAACTCAACTACTGAGCTACCATCATTAGCCGTGTATTCAAACACGGCCTGGAAACACCCTGGATCTACATTTGATTTGCAATTCTAATGACCAAGAAAATTGCCCTACATGGCAAACAAAGTTCCACAAAAGCGGTGATTTAAGCGAGAGCAACAAAGTTGCACCGTTCAATTTTAATTCTAATTGGCCAATCCCACCAAAAACTATAACATCCAAGGAAATCGATCAATTTACCCGACTCCGTCGAGCGGGCGGTGAAGAACGCCTGACCTGATGAGGAGCCGGTCAAACCGAAACCGGTTCATCAGAAGCGCTGAGCACCTTAAACGAATGTCGGCAAAGTGGCCTTGCTGTGTGATCATTCGACTTGTCGTCTGCAATGCGTTTAAATCGAACTATTATTGCCCATTAAATGGAGCACATATTTGCGTAAAAGCTCCATAAAGATTGCAATTGCATCTGATGGGTATGTGCACCGATATCATCATCATCATCATCATCTTTGTTATGATCATCATCGATCGGGCGGAACCAGCTGCCGTGTCACATTTATAGTTTGTTTTGTTTTCAAGTGAACCGAGGTGAAAAAAAATCCCACTTCCGGTCCGAAACCGAAAGTCAAACGATCCTTAAATGGAAGATGTCGTGCGTGGAATGGGCCTGTAATGATATGGCACCGTGTCCGGTCCGTTGAAATGTCACATGTGCAAGCAGGGCAAGGTGGTATGCAAAATGATTTTTTCTTCTTTCGATTGCCATTCAAAGCCCTTCGGGGGCAGAAAAAAAGGGCCCGAAGGCTAATTAAACGTGCATCGCGTACCCATGTGGCAGTGTTTCACCTGAGTGACAATAAGTCGGTAATTAGACAACGTATAATTGAAACCTCGTGTATCGTGGATGTGTTATTACAGATAAGCTGCCTCTTCAGCAAACAGAGCAATTAGTTTATGTTTACAGAGATAGGTGAAGTGGAAATTGATGGTTACCACTGATCGATGATCAAGGCCTTTGGAGAGCAATTTGAAACATGTGTTTCAATTATTGTTCTCCATATTTTTTGAAACAATGTTGTAAAGTTAGAATCGTACCATTCAGTCCTGTTCGTTCGGTTTCATACCAGTTCGCAAATCGAGTTATGTTTGTACCCTTTGATTTAGCTGAAAATTTGCAAAAATTTTATTTATGCCATTTTACATCTTCAGATCGCTATTTTGACTCCAGCCTTATGTTTGAAAAGGGCCTATAGAAAAATGCTAAGCTTATCTTCAGAAAACTGTTGCTCGAAAACGTTTTGTTCAAACGGGGTGGTACCTTTGGCAATGTTGTAGGTAGCATCTGGCACTATTGAAAATGCACTCTAAAAAAATTCACTATTTTTTTTTTAGTTTAAAATAAAACTTAAAAAGTGTTCTATTCAAAATCATTTGATTTGTTTTTTTTTTTGACGTAGAACTACGTCTAAAAAGACTATACTGGGGTGCAAATCAAAAAATATGTGTGGTGAAAGAGTGTTTGGTTTTTAACGCTTGTAACTTCGTCATTTATAGATGAAATTAAAATCCAAATACGCCAATCGATAGGATATTACATTACAAACCTGTTAAAATAAATATTCTTCCAATTTTTCTGTAATTTAACTTTTGAAAATGTACAAATGATAATTTTATCGCTGATTTCATGAAATAAGCCTTTTTCCCAAATACAGTCATCATAAACGAATACCACTTGGTTGCACATCATTCTGCATGAACCTGAAAAGATATAAATCAGCGCTGCTCACATGCCACTGCTCAGGTGATCATCATTCTCTGCTTGAACGTCAAGCAGTACAGTTCGGTCTTTGCTCGCTCTGTCGAGTTGTTCTAAAGTTTCTAGTTTGTTCCAAACATTCGCAGTTTAATCGCGTCGTCAGTAGTGTCGGTCGCTTCGTGTGATGGGAAGACAGCGCTCCCGGAGCAGGTTCCGAGAGAAAACGGAGAAGAAGAACAGCGGTGAGGGTAGCTTGAGTGTACCTATTTCGAATAGGTACGCTACTCTTCCCACCGATGTAGGGAATCCCACCTCAGCCACGGTGAAGCGGTCTAAGAAGAGGAAGAAAAATCAAGGCCAGTCCGATGGTGCGAGTGGACGGGACGATGCCACCGCGACGAACGTCAGCGTCATTGGTGATTTTGCCGACGCCGTCGACAACGAAACTGCTGCCACCCCGAGTGCAGCAAAAATGAAGCTTCCTCCACTGGTGGTGAAGCAAGTCCCACTCAACACGCTGATTGGCGATCTTTCGTCGCTGGGCGTTGCAGCTGAGTTTAAGCTCGGCAGGATCGGCACCAAGGTGATGCTCCGAACAAAAGCGGAGTACGAAGTGGCCGTGAAATATCTGAAGGATACCAAGGCGGAATTCTTCACGCACGACATCCCCGGTGAGAAGCCCTTCAAGGTAGTCATCAGGGGTCTACCAAACTTCGACCCCAAGATGGTCGAAGCTGAAATCAACCGGTACAAGCTTGCCCCAATCGCTGTCTTCCGAATGACAAGGAGAGACGAAAACGTGAAGACGTACCCGGATTGTCTTTTCCTGGTGCACTTCCAGAAAGGGACGGTGACGCTCAATGCGCTACAAGCCATCCGATCGATCTACTCCATCATCGTACGGTGGGAGCCATACCGTGGCGGTCATCGTGACGTAACGCAGTGCCAGCGGTGCCTCAATTTTGGACACGGTACCCGCAACTGCAACATCAAGCCACGCTGCAGTAACTGCGCTCAAGAACACGCCACTTCCAACTGCCCTGCGGATGGAGCCGTGGCGATAAAATGCGCTAACTGTGGTGGTGCACATCAAGGCTCTGACAGACAGTGCTCCAAACGCGAGGACTTCAAACGCATCCGAAAGCTGGCGTCAAGCAACAATCAACCAGGACGAAAGAAGGACAAAACCCCATCATTCAGGACGGAGGATTTTCCGCCTCTTCGTGCTCCCCAGCAAAGGCAAGCGAATTCGCGGGTGCAACCCCTGGCCTGTTGAGGGGGTCAAGAAGCTTCCGGTGATTCTGCTGGCCAAAGCTCTCCATCCCCCCCCCCCTGGATTCTGGAGACAACCAACAGCGCAAAACAACAACCCCGATCTGTTCTCAGTGGATGAACGGATGGAAATTTTCGTCAACATGTCCGGTGCTCTTCGTAAGTGCCGCAATAAGCCCGAACAGATCCAAGTGCTCGGTAAGTTCATCATCCAGTATGGCGTCTAAACCGCTAACTATCGTCACCTGGAATGCTTGCTCTGTAAGAGCAAAAGAGATTGAGCTTGCCGACTTCCTCCGCAAGCACAGCATCGATGTGGGCCTTCTAACCGAGACCCATCTAAAGTCCGGCGACAGCTTCTGGTTGCCTGACCACAACATTATCCGGATTGATCGCACCAGCTCCAGGGGGGAGTGGTGTTGCGGTCGTCGTCAAGAAAGGAATAAAATACCACACTCTGTCCCATATCCGCACCACTATCATCGAGGCCCTTGGTATGGAGGTGGAGTCGTCGACTGGATACGTCCAGTTCATCGCCGTCTACTGCCCTCGACAGTGTGCCGCCAGCAGTTGACTATCGGCTAAATTCAAGAAAGACCTTTCCACCATCACCCGTAACGGTTCCCGCTTCGTAGTAGGAGGAGATCTAAACGCTCGCCATGAGGCCTGGATTAACTACAGGCAGAACCAGAACGGTCGTCTGCTGTTCCACCACTCACAGGATGGGCTGTATTCCGTTTGGTTTTCGGATGAGCCAACATTTATCTCACCGGTGGGCAACCCATCGACGCTAGACCTGTTCCTGACAAATATCGGCTTGTCCAAGCCGGTAGCCTTGAACGAACTCAGCTCCGACCAACATCCACCAACTGGGCTGCAACGTGGCTCCTGCTTCAAGCCTGCGCAAGGCCTACCATCGCGTAAACTGGGCCCAGTTTGGACGCGTGGTAGACAGGCACATCATCGACAACCCACCGCTTGACACCGTAGAGGACATCGACCGAGCGTTGGAGGGACTCCACCAAGCCATAACCGTGGCTGACGAGGCGTGCGTCCGACGAGTTCCTGTGAGGGGTAAGTTTATTGCTATTGATTCCCACACCCAACTCTTAATTCGCCTGAGAAATGTTCGTAGACGCCAGTTTCAGAGGACTGGAGATCAAGCGAGGAAACGTGAAATGGCCGATCTGAACAAGGAGATTGCTTCCAGAATGGTCTCACTTCGGAACGAAAGTTTCGGGCAGCTCGTCCATAATCTGGACGACCGCTCCAGACCATTCTGGAAAGTTGCCAAGGTCTTAAAGACGCACCCTAAACCCATTCCACCACTAAAAGATGAAAATGATGACGATCGGCTCATAATCACCCCTCAGGAGAAAGCAAATGCGATTGGTGAGCATATTGCCAAATCACACTTGCTTGGCTCGAATATCCAAAGTCCGCTCGAAGTTCAGGTTGAGCAATGCGTACTCAACCTTGATTCCTCCCCTTCCCAAGTAACAATTCAGTAACCATTTAGCATCCACTCTGATTTATGATGGTTTTATAACGGCAATGAACAATCCATTTAGTTTAAATATAGCATTTTAAAGTGTAAAACATTCCTGCTTGGTAATTCAGCTTTTTGCTGTTTTAAAAACCTTTTATAGTGTGGCAAAAAAGTCAAAAACTGTCTTGTTTTAAAAATAAATTTAAAACAGTTATCAATCCCTCCATTAAACTGTTCTGTAATTCAAGCATAAACGTCATTAGCAATTGTTTATTAATGTCAGGATAAAATACTTTTTAAATGTGTTCTATCATTATAAAAGCAACCACAAAACAATTAGGTTTTGCATTAGAGAAAAAAGCATTTATTGTTGCTTTTTAGCCCTTTTAAAGAGCATCATTAACTCCCCAATTACTTTGTTTACAAATTGAGCTTAAAAGATGGTTCCTCATAGTTAATAAATGCCAAATTTATGACAAGGAAATCTCGAAGGATAGATGAAGTAGGATGAAAACATCAAGTAAATTTCAGATAAATTTACTTCCTTAGAAGAACCAGCACACCACCAACGACTAACCATCTGTCGGAGAAGAGTAAAGTGAGCGGAGCCCTCGAACTCATAAAACATTGTCTAAAGTTAAAAAACATACCAGCCTTCTCCAGATCTTGCGATGACAATCGAAATAACAACCGACAGCAAACCACTGAAATTGTTAGTTAGTGGAGATTAGCTGGTTTCCGATCCAAAGCAGCGATTTTATTCGGCGAAAGACTCTTCGAAAATTACATTCAACCGTACATCTCTGCATCATCTGCACTTCTGTAACCAACCGGAAGAAGGGGATCTTTTTCGGGAACGATTGCGCTTCCAGCTGCTCGAAATGCGAAATGTTGTAAAACAGTATCGCAAACTATCTGAGTAACTGCTCCCAATCCATCGGGAGAAAACTGCCTTGAAGAATCCTGGATCTCCCAGCGCAACTATCGAAAGATAAACAAACTTTGACGTTTAACTTTTTGCAGGCAACTTTGCCTTCATAAATGCTGCCATAAATCTGAACGGGTTAAGATCTAGCTAAATGGCTTTAGATAAATACAATTCAGCCTGCAAGTTTTCTTCATAAAAGCCATTTTAAAACCTTATTAATTTGTTAAGGAATTCTTGAAAGCAAAACAACTTTTTCACAAATGACCCATGAAAATCATCTTTTATGCCACCGCCATGTTACAATTAGTTTGCTTGTTTTTTTACAATCTTCGATTTCAATCAATATTTCCTTAGATATAACCATATTTTGGTAAATTTAGCAATGAGCAAACATTTAAATGCGAAAATAATAAAAAAAAATCTCGTCCAAGCTCGATCTGAAGAATATATTTTTTTTTTCAATGTTAAATAATTAGTCAAATTGACGTTTTCCGAGGGTGGGCTTAATTTTTTCGATGTTTTCACGTACATTTCACATAAAATTTGATATGGCACTTAAAACTAGGCCACTTAATGAGAACTATTGTAATAAATTTGGATATTCAACAAGATTTTTATACCATCAGTTTCTATTTTAATTATTTTGATAAGATCGGATTCATAAATCCTTTTCTATCTTGATTGATGCTTTCCTAGTGGATTCAGCATGCGGCTAGGGGAAATAGCTCTGAAAGGGTTTTTATTGTTGCTAAATAGCTTTTATTGTAGCTTTCAAATGGTTCTCAATGCGTTCGTCATACAACTGTTTGCAGTAAATCAATCTTGAAGAACTTCGAGAATACACCCTTCAGAACCTTCTCCAGGGTGGGCCAACTAGACATACACTGGAGTCGCTTTTTACGCGGTTTTTTTTTACACGGTTTTTTTTTACGCGGTTTTTTTTTACGCGGATTTCGGAATTTACGCGGTTTTTTTTTACGCGGATTCCGGAATTTACGCGGTTTTTTTTTACGCGGATTTTGGTTTTTTTTTACGCAGATTTCAGAATTTACGCGGTATATCGCTTTTTACGCGATTTTTTCTTACACGGTCTTGTTTTACTCGGTTTTTTTTTACGCGGATTTCAGAATTTACGCGGTTTTTTTTACGCGGATTCCGGAATTTACGCGGTTTTTTTTTACGCGGGACGTATCACCCGCGTAAAAAGCGACTCCAGTGTATTCTAGTCTTAATGAGGTTTTGGTGGATGCATTGATGACAAAATAGCCTTGACCAGAGTTTTATGAATGCTGTTTTATAGTTGCTTTGTAGTACTTCATAAAACTTAAAATGTTACTTGGGTTGTGCCATCCATCCGGAGGATAGAATCACAGTGGAACAGATTTGCTCAGCGCTGAAATGCATCAAAAACATGAAGGCCCCCGGGTTTGACGGAATATTCAACATAGTGTTGAAAAATCTCAGCATGAAGGTTCACTCTCTGCTGGCTGCTGTCTTCAACAGATGCTTGGAACTGCACTACTTTCCAAGTATCTGGAAGACAGCGAAAATCATACCTATCCGCAAACCCGGGAAGGATCCAACATTGCCTTCAAGCTACAGACCAATCAGCCTCCTATCAGCGCTGAGCAAATTGTTCGAGAAACTCATTCTCAATCGTTTGCTCAAGTTTGTCGAGGAGCAAATTATTCTCCTACCGGAACAGTTCGGGTTCAGGAAGGGGCACTCCACAAATCATCAGCTAGTACGAGTGATGAATAATATCTGAAGTAACAAGGCTGTATCCAAGTCCACAGCCATGGCATTGTTAGACGTTGAGAAAGCGTTTGATAATGTCTAGCACAATGGGCTTGTATACAAGCTTTGTAACTTCAACTTTCCTTTGCATCTTGTTAAAATCACCCGTAACTACCTTCAGCAAAGGTCGTTCAAGGTATCGTTGAATGGCTGCCTTTCAAACACGTTCTCCATCCCAGCAGGAGTTCCGCAAGGAAGTCTGTTGGGACCTTTGCTTTACAGCATCTACACTTCAGACATTCCTCCCCTCGGAGACGGTTGCGTGTTCTTCCTATTCGCAGATGATACCGCAATAACCGTCAAGGGTAGGATACCTCGCGAAATAACAAGCAAGCTCCAACGATGTCTTGACGCCTTTGCTGATTATGCCACCACGTGGAAAATCAAAATCAATGCTTCCAAAACACAAACAATCATGTGCCTCCATCGGCAATCACCCAAACTAAAACCGGCTCCCTCTTGTACTGTAATCATGGATGGCACAAGGGTTGAGTGGTCCGCCGAAGTTACATATCTCGGGATGTTGTTTGACGAAAAGCTCCTATTCCGCTCGCATGTGGAGAAAACCGTAGTCAAGTGTTCCTCCCCCCCTCAACAACCTCTCCTAATGGGGGGCCCCATTCATCAATAACCTTTCCTACCCCCCCCCCCCCCACATCAACAACCTCTCCTAACCCCCTCCCCTCAACAATAACCCGAAAAAGACATAGACTTTGACGATCTCTTTTTGCCGGGAAATAAATTTTAAACAAATCACAAGTAGTAAAAACAGAAGTTTTTCCTTTAATTTCTTCCCACACCAAAACTCTCAAATTTTAACAAAAATTGCTTGAAAGACATATTCAATGATATTAAGTTGGTGAATTACACACAACTGACGGTAAAACATATCTGGTACCTCTATATGTATATGCAATTATATTAACATCCAAAGTCCATCCTATTTAACATATTCTGCACAAAAGAAAGGTTCTGCCCCGCCCCCATTCATAATAAAATGGCGGGAAATCCTGTCAGTTGTGGGGCTTAGAAAGTATGTTTTGTGCAGAATATGTAAAAAGGGAGGGACGTCGGATGTTAACCTAAATGCATATATCCTGCATCATAGATAGAGATAGATAGATAGGTTCTACGTCATACTGCGGTCGTGTCTAGGACACAACCTTTTAATTTTTTTTTAATTAATGCCACCTATTGCATTATAGGTCAAGATGGTGAAATGCTATACAAAAAAGTAATGAAAGAAACTCAAGTTTTTGCAAAATTATCCACAACTTGGCTCAATTATTGTTTCGATATATTGAAAGTACATTGGCCATTTTCACAAATTTTAAGAAATCTGGCAATGACTTTCAAGGCCTTTTTGGCAAAGTACTTGAATACTTAGGAAATACTGAAGAGGATTGCAAACAATTCTGATCTTACCTACAAAGCAGTTCAAAGGATAAGTCTGAGAAGAATGTTACGCTCATTCTGAAGAGCGTACCATGGAAATTATTAAGAATATTCTAAGGGAATTTCATAGAGAAATATTGAGACAAAATTATACCAATTATTAGAAATTATTACCAGTTTGAGGGAATTGTAGAACCAGAGAGCGATTTATAAGAGATTACAAGAGATAATGCTGAGCACTCTTAGAATGTTATAAGTTTGGATATTATCAAGATTAGCTTAGGGGAATTCAGAATAGAAGTATGATGAAATTCTAGGATGATTAAAATTGATCTCTGTAAATGAAGTAAATCTGATCTGCTCTGGGACCCAGGAAAAATATAAATTCCAGAACTTAGAATCATTTCAAGATCCTGAGACTTCAAAAATGACTCTTTCAGACTTTTATTTTAGTTATATAATAATATTATTCTTTGGCATAAAACTATTTGTAATGATCATGTAGCTTAGGTAAACTGTGTGTGAGAACCACGATGTTAGAATTTGATTCTCACTTCAGCCAGGAGAATTTTAGTTTAAAATAAACTTGCTTACTGGTCTACCGAGTGTTGTGAGTTGTACGATGTCAAGAATGAAATTGGAAGTCTGATCAATCGCAGAGTAATATCAACCGGTGGAAACTAACGATTTAAAATTGGCTCACTACTTGACTAGCCTATCGGTCCCAAACAAATCGATTAACGTACCCAATTCTAGTCGAAATTCTAGTACTATACAATGTTTGTTTTGATTCGCTATGAAAGTTTGACAGATAAAAAGAGGGGTTCGTAGATTTTCCTATGTTTCAAGGAGTGAATCGATTAGCTTGGGACCGAAGATAGTACCAGAGCTGAGCCAATAAGTTGAGCAAGTTTCTTCGAGACCTACTAGTCTTAGAGTTACCTCTATGGTAATGTTACAAATATTTAAAACTAATATAAATTTTAAGACATATTCTGGTACTGTATCAAAGATTAAGGACTAAATCGACTATAAGTTAAAAACAAACATTAAAGAGGTAGCTCATCGATTCTTCCGGTTCGCCTCCTAGCATCGTGCTATAAGGTACCAGGCGATAACCAGGGTAGTTGACCGATAGCTCGATGACGTCATTTCGTTGGCGTCTGCAATGGGAAATTCTCATAGCAGGCGTTGACGATGGGACGTTGTCGAGTTGTTGAATAGCAACTATCGTGGTAACTCACCGATTACCTGTCGATCTGCCAAATTTGGAAAGACGTCTGCATTGAATTGTCTCATATAATACTATTCCGCCCACTATATCACAAGAAATTGCGAGTAGCTGAGTGGAATGGAGATAAGTTAAGCATTGGGTACAGGACCAAGTCTCCCCTGGGTGGTTCAAGAAGATGAGCGCAATAGAATCATCAAGTTGCCATATGGCATGGAATGAGACTATTGCATGGCTGGGTAGTCAAGTCTTCCATTCGTTAGTTATTTCAGGTGGATTAGAACAGGTTTAGGTTTAGGGTGGGCGTTGGCCAGATTTGGATTTTTCAGATGTAATCCTGGATAGGACCCTGTCATTGAACGTCGCGTGAAAGTGGAACTTAATGAAAGCCTAAGTACTTTTTCGTAGTTTATAGTTTTCGGATTTGAAAGATCGTCGGTTACAGTGGCCTGCTTACTGAGCAGAAAAACGCTGTCCCAGGTCCTTACATATTAAAGAGATTTATGGTAAAATCGCTTGTGTATCGTGTATTTTGCGAAACTCGTTGTTGTCGTTCGTTCCGGGTTTGAATGGATACACAAATTTGAGCAACGGTATTATGTGATATGAGGGGCTCGGTGGCCTTAGAGCAACCGTTTTTTCTTACTGAGCAGAATATCATGAGTCTAATCTCAAGCTCATCCACATTCAAGATTCGTCAATCGTTTTATTTGTTAATATGACTACATGGTAATAACAGCAACTCGGTGATTAAAAAGGTGCTCGTCTGCCTAGTGGCAAACGTTTTTGCTTACTGAGCAGAAGACCGTGTGTTTAGTCCCAAGCTCCTTCGCGTTATATGATCGTTAGGACATCAATTCAGCTTATCTTTTACGAAAACGAACCCTGCTGCAAACCCTACCCTCTTATCCAACATCCCAGTGATTCCTCGTGGAAGTGCAGAGGTGTTCTCGGCTTCCATCAAAGCGAGTGTCATGTCAACACAATCCTTCCCATTCCTTTCTTGACCTGTGTTCGGGCGCGGCCGGCGCTGGTATTGCCTAATTTAAGATCACCAGTTTTTACACATTGAGGATGATTGCTAGTCCCAAGCATCGTCTATTGGTTCTCTGTGTAATTACAGCTGATCTGGCAGTAACAGAGTAGCAACCGTGGGCGGTCAATCAAGCTCAAGCTCAAGCTATAAGTTAAATAAAACCTCCCATCAAAGTTGCTTGACTCTTTGCTGCTTCAGAATCCTTAAAAATATTTTCTGCCTATAAATATAAAAATTTAAAATTCAGTTCGCGTTTGTATGTCAACGTTAGCAGTTCAACTCGAGCTGTCTGTGCATTTTTTTCTTCTCCTTCGCTTGCTGTGTGCTGGCGTTCCGCCTCCCGGACGAAAGGCTGTAACTAATGAAGACTTCCACCCGTTGCCGGGACGGCCGTTTTTACTAGTTTGCCGGACTAGCTCACCAAAAAATAAAACTCAGGGTCGGCACAAAACCACGCTAGGAAAAGACTCAAGGCGAAACACTCCAACTATCGTAAAGGAAACCACACTAGATCGATTTCTTTGGTGCATGCAAAAGATGTTCGCGACACAAGCAAATTAGATAGAATTTTAAACTTTTAAAAATTTATTCAAAATGGAATTGGAACTTTTTTTGGACACTTTTGACTCACTGTTCTCTCGTTGATGCTGCTCACTGCTACCGCTGCCTCGTTGGTCGTGCGCCACGTGGATCGCTGACCTCGTTCCCGCGCTCGGCCGACCGCCAAACACGCCTCCTCGATGAAACCGCTAGCTTCTTCGCACTTTCCGATGGTACGGTGCGTTGATGGAGTTTTTGGAGAGGACCGTATGGTGACGGACGGTCCGTTCGACAGCCTGGGAAGTGGTCTAGCGTGGATAGCACTCCGGAACTATTTGGCTTCTAACCGGTAGCTACAAACTATCACTGCACGCTCTCAACACGTGTCGTTTAGAAAAAATGTCCAATCTATGTGATGAACTAGCCTACGGCTAAAAATCACAAAAATAAAGAAAAAAAAAAAAAAAAAAAATGTCCAAAAGATTCACAGGACCACTTTCTAAGTTTGCGGAACACGGTTGGAATTGGGCACAACGTTAATCGACCGCGAGAACACTCCTTGACGTTTAGCGACCGATCAAAGGTAACGCGGCAAAAGAACTTCTGTTCTGAATTTTTTTAGAAAATTTTGTCGAACTTTTGAAACACTCCGTATAACTTCACTTCCCAGGATTAAGAGAGCTTTGTCGGGGTGAAGTGAGCTTATATAGCTTTGCCAAGATAAGTTAGGTAGCATTCCAACTCATCGTACGATCATCACGCCATCCTCGATCGCCTGAGTCTGCGCGCCTTCGGCTCACTTCGTGCGTTCGAGCAGTTGGGTTCGAGTATCGGCAGCCCGGTCGAATTCGAACATGCGAGTCGCCCTAACACTACCTAGATTTTAGATGGCCCTAGCTGCTTCTACAATGCTCAAAAGAGATACAATCCGTCTCATTTGGCAGCACATCCCATATTTTTGCACCATGCTAGTCTTCTGAAATTGTTTTTTTTTTTTCAGGACAGCGTGACAACGAATTATATCCTCTTTCAGCATGATAATTTCAAAATTTAATTTAATTTCATTTATTGCATTTAATCGTCTTTTTCTTTATATAATTCAAACTTTCTTTGCATGATTATTTACATTTATTGACAATATTCCTGTAGATCTTATTTCAAATTTCTCACCAAGCCATCATTTCTAGGTGGAAACTTCTTCGAAGGTTACAAGGCGCTTGCTAAACGTTGTCGTCATCGTGTTTGTGTGTTGAGGTTGTGTTTCAGTAATACAATCGAAGGGTGCCATGGCGTTTGTTTTCGGTCACTCGCGAGTTTATTCTGCCGGTGAGGTGCTAGCGCTGCGTTTTACAGACTGTGCTGGCGAACTAAAGCCATTGTGTCGCGAGTGATTGGTGATGGAAAGTGGATGCAGTCCAATTTTTCTCTGCTGAGATCCCTCCAGTTGGAGCAGCTAGTGTGAGTTTCGGGGTTTTTGAGAGTTTCCTCTGCTGTGTGAGGAAGGAAAGGCGAGAGTGCTGTTTTTAACACCGGTTGAATAAGTAGCGGCAGCATATCTATGGAAGCTCTTCGAAAACATCGTGAAGTCATGGATCCCTTTGCAACATATCGGGTGAGATCTTTCCTTTATTTTTCTCTTAACATTCATTCCATTATTATATGAAACATTATATGCTGGGTACGGTAGGGTTCGCCAGGGCACCCGATTGAGGCGAGGTGGATGGGGGGAGTGGAGGTGCCGACTCCCTGTTTGTGGCGTTTCGTGAGGGGAGGGCGGGCTCTTCTCTCCACTCACGTCCCTTTGTTGGAAGGCCTGTTTTATGGCCGGTTGTGTGATCCTGTTGTTGGAGCTGCTACGAGCAGAGCGGTCGGTGTTAAAACTAAACACATATAAACAGGTACAACAGAAATTGAGAACTCCCGTAGATTAGCCTCGGATCGCAGTATTTTTTTGATGGTTGTAGTCCTCGCTAAATATTATTGTTTCACAATTTAAATTTGTGAAGCGCAACATCGTATGATGTTTTTTTACCCAATCAGAGCAGAACACGTAAGAATTCTATTCAATTCTCGTACCCACGAAGTGGAAGATAATTACCCTGATGTGAGCTACATTTCATTCCGGTGAGACCTGTGCGAGCGATCGGATCGTTAAGCAGATTTTCTGAAGTCAGTAGAAAATACCGTGTGTGCTTGAGAAATTTGCCACAAGTGTAGTATAGTGCGATTAAGTGAAGCCTAAAAGGCTATAGGCAAAAAGGTAACAATATACTGCAAATAGTTAGACCGACAGGTTTCCCTTAAAGTTTTCGTTATCGCCTGAAGAACCTTCTAGTTCTAGAAGTCACCATCTTCGCCGTCATACCGAGCACCCTGCGCTCCCAGATCTGCGCGTGCCACGTGCGGCTCCGAGTAGTTCCTCGGCAGCGTCCGAGTCGAACTAGGCCCACGTGTGGACTTGTCCACCATCGACCTTTTGTGTGACGACAAAATCGAGCAGTTGCGATAGTCGTACCATCGACTCTGTGGTAACCGGAACGCTACGCTCCCAGACCATAGACCAGCGTGGGAAACGAAAGCATACCAGGCACCCCACGCTTCAAGATCTGCGCGTGCCCCGTGTGGCTCCGAGTAATTCCTTGGCGGTGGCTAAGTCGAACTAGGCCCACGAGTGGAGTTGTTTCACCGTCATCATCGACCGGCCGTGTAACGACGATAGTGAACGGCGTCGATAACAGCACCGTCGACTGCGCTCCCAGACTAGCGTTTGAAACGTGGTTGCTCCGAGTAGTTCCCCACGTGTTTCATCGAGTGCATCTACGTCGGCGATCGCGGCGTCAACAGCGAGCACCGTCGGCAACGGTAACTGCAGCAGAAAAGACCAGGTTAGATCGAGCCAATTTTATATTATGTGCACGTTTAGGCCTTAGGACAAAAACCCCCAGAATAAATTGAGTGTCAAAGTTTAGTCCTTGCTTCACATTTTCTTGTCGACCGCTGGGTTGATCTGTGGAAGAATCTAGCCTATATCAGGAGATTTTGGTTTTGTTCGCGTTTTGGGTTTTGCCGGTAATTTGTGGTAGTTCTTACCTGACCTGCCCTTAGAGGACTAGCCGGGTACGGTATTTGAACACGCCCTCTCGCAGTACGATTTATCGTACTGGCGCTTAAGCGAAAGGGTTTTCGAAAGGGTAGTTCGTTGAGGAGCTTGCCGATTTTGCGGACATAGTTCGAAAACATTCTGCTGTAAAAATAACTATGGTTTAGTGAATATATCCGCTGTTTTCTGCTATTTCCGCCTTGCCATCTACCCTACTGTTACAAACCCAGAAATCTAGGAGGGAGTAAACACTATCATTTTCTATATCCTACCGATTCGATTGTGGTGGTGTGAATTCTACTCCAACGGTTTCAGTGAGATTGACGCACCCTTCTTAACAAACCATCCTGTAGGAAGCTTAATAAGTATTGCGAATTGCTTTATTCGATTTGTTGTATCGTATCGTTGGAAGGAGATTCTTAAATTTCCGTGGATTTCGCGTAAGTGTCTCTACTTACGAGTCCGCCCCTCCGTGTTTGACCCTTCATACAGCGATATTGTGAATTCAGATCGGTAGCTCAAATTGATCTTGCTATTAAGTGGAGCTGCATACAAGACAAGATCTTTGAAGGGATGGTGGTTATCTTACATACATGAATAATAAAAATTTAAATTAATTTTTAAATACTGAATAATGGATTTTTGGGAATAATGTGTCAATACTTTTCTTAACTTTTGGACGATTTAAGCAATGCTAACAAGTTGGCTTTATATATATTTTTAAACATGGATTTCATAAACATTCTGGTAGACTTTGAATAAATTCCAGATGATCATACTGGCCGATTTTTGCGAGATATTGACACATCACTTTGATTTCAGTAACCTTATGTTAAAAACAGGATTTTTTGGAGCATTCCAGATTTATCCAGATTTTAAATTTAGACTGGTCCAGATTTTTTAGAAAATGACTTGGCAACGCTGATCATAATTCATACTTCAAATCTCCTTCTCCCTCTCCACATCCTTAAAATTGTCATCCACTAGCCTCGAGAAGACCGGGAGTATTCGGTTGAATTCCATTAACTTTGGAATTAAAGGGTGATACGGTCAAAATTTGGTCAAGGGAAAACGCGTGTGAATCGGTGAAATCGTTTATTTAAAAAATCAAATTAAATTTCTTTTTCAAGTTCAATTAGTATAAAATTCAGGAAAAATATTCAGTTAGGCTTCCGCTTTTCCAAATCCGAATTGCCGGGCCTTACGCTTGACCCCTGCCATCAGATTTTGTACAGCCACCTTGTCCACCTTCTTCGCCGCAGAAAGCCAGTTTGCCTTGAACTGCTGCTCGCCCTTAGCAGTTTTTTTGGTCTTCTTTAGGTTCCGCTTGACAATAGCCCAGTATTTCTCAATTGGGCGGAGCTCTGGCGTGTTGGGAGGGTTCTTGTCCTTGGGAACCACCTGCACGTTGTTGGCGGCGTACCACTCCATGGCCTTTTTACCGTAATGGCAAGATGCAAAATCCGGCCAAAACAGTACGGAACAACCGTGTTTCTTCAGGAAAGGCAGCAGACGTTTATTCAAACACTCTTTCACGTAAATTTCTTGGTTGACAGTCCCGGAAGCTATGAAAATGCTGCTTTTCAAGCCACAGGTACAGATGGCTTGCCAAACCAGATATTTCTTTGCGAACTTTGACAGTTTCATGTGCTTGAAAACATCTGCTACCTTTCCCCTTCCTTTTGCCGTATAAAACTCCTGTCCCGGAAGCTGCTTGTAGTCAGCTTTGACGTAGGTTTCGTCGTCCATTACCACGCAGTCAAACTTCGTCAGCATCGTCGTGTACAGCCTCCGGGATCGCGCTTTGGCCGTCGTATTTTGTTTATCATCGCGATTTGGAGTCACTACCTTCTTTTAAGTCGATAGTCCGGCTCGTTTTTTGGCTCGATGCACGGTTGTAGACGATACACCCAGCTTATTTGCGGCATCTCGGAGAGAGAGGTTAGGGTTTCGCTTGAAACTACCGGCAACTCTCTTTGTCGTCTCAGCGGCTTCCGGTTTTCGATTTCCCCCCGATCCAGACTTCCTGGCTGTCGACAAACGTTCCCCAAACACTTCAATTACATTTGTAACGGTTGATTTGGCAACTTTTAGCGATTTTGCCAACTTTGCGTGCGAGTAGCTCGGATTTTCGCGATGCGCGAGTAAAATTTTGATACGCTGCTCTTCTTGCTTGGACGGCATTTTGACAACTGAAGAGTGAATTCCAAAACAAAATAGGAGCAACATTCTACACACACACACCTTCAAAATGAGGGCTGTTCAGGTTTTTTAAATGCAAAATTGAAAGAAATACGTCATGTTGATATTGACCAAATTTTGACCGTATCACCCTTTAAGGGGGGAAATACAAGTAGCACGTCAAAAACTCGACGATTTTCGGAATTTTTTGTGAGCAAATAAAATAACGTAAACGTTTGAGGTTTTTTTTCCATTAAATTGCATCGGAAGGAGGTCGCCTCCGGTGAGGATTGGTACCCAACAAACAATTTGAGTTGATTAACAGCTCAATAAGCAATTTTTTTTAGCTGAAGAAGCTTATTGTTGCCTGAATAAGCTCTTATTCAACATTCAATGTTTGTTGGGTAATTGGCGGGCGTTCTAGAGACCTGAAAAATGGACAAAACATACTTTTATCAATTGGACCTTATTCAGAAAAGATTTTTGTTCTATGTGGACCTCTAAAATCCAGAAAAAAAAACGATTTAAAAATTTAGAAAAAAATATCTGAAATTTTTTTGATTTTTCACTGTTTTTTTTTCCACTTTAGGCAGACCTGAAAATTATTTCTTGCTAATTTTTTCACATATTTATTTCCTTTAAGATGTTCCAGGTTTCAAGTCATTTGGATGAGAACTTTTTGAGTTATCTTTCCCACCAATTTGGAAAACACCGTTTCGAGAAAAACGCGTTTAAAGTTTTGGATTGTGTAAAAACATGATTTCTGGAACTAACAGTTAATCGGCGATACTGGGGCCATAGATCACTCCTTCTTCGTGCCCGCAGCATTTTTTAAAAAAAATTAAATTAAAATATAAAAAATCTTTAAAATATTTTTTTTTACTTGTATTTCCTCCCTTAAGACTTTATAAATAACGGAAGTGATAATTCGGCTCTGTAAAGTTTATTCGATTGAGCCTGTACAAATAAAGTAATTAACAAAAAAGAAAAAAAAAACAATAATGCGAAAAAACAGAAGAAGAGAGAATACTGAAAGATCTGCAATATTTAGGATTACCGATCTAAGACGATAATTTGACTCACCGAACTCAGGGTATCTGTTTAGGTGTGTACACACACACACACCTGCAAAATGAGAGGTGTTCAAGTGTTTTAGAGGCACATTTAAAAAAATACGCCATATTTTAGTCGACCAATTTTAGACAATTCCTCCCTTTACATCCCGTAGCCCTATGAGGTTGGATCGGGATCGAAAACGGCAAAAGTTTATAAATAAGGTTGATGTTACTTTGATGCGTATATTCTCAAATAATTCATCATGTGTCATTCCCCTTGGAATTTTCCATAAGTTCGTAGTTCAACCATAAAGGTAACTCTAAGACCAGAAGGTCCCGAAGAATCGTGCTCGAAACTTTTTGGCTCAGCTCTGGTACTATCTTCGGACTCAAGCTAATCGATGCACCCCTCGAAACATAAGAAAATCCACGAACCCCTCATTTTATCTGTCAAACTTTCATAGCGAATCAAAACAAACATAGTGTAGTACTAGAATTTCGACTAGAAAGGGGAACGTCAATCGATTTTCTTGGGACCAATAGGCTAGTCAAGTAGTGAGCCAATTTAAAATCGTTAGTATCCACCGGTTGGTACAACGCTATTCGCTATTATGCGGTTTTGACATTTTAAAGTTCTGCTGCTAAAACATTTTCACCCGAGGCAAACTGGATAGAGAAGATGAAGTGAATTTACATGCTGGCTACATGGCTTAACTTCATTGGTGATTTGCAGCATCAACCTCATGATCTTTATTGACCACGAGGGGTTGTAAATTTTAAATTGTGCAAAAAATCAGCGTCATATAAATTAAATATTATTGCTGGCGTTACAACTTTGAGTTTGGCGAACAAAAGAGTGTAAGAGCCATACACCCTAGCAAACAACAGCCCATCTACTGACCCCGATCAATGCCACAGCTCAACGGAAACGTTTTAGTAAGTGGCATCATTTCACGTTTAATGCTAAATTATTCATTATTTGCATAATAACAGACGTTAATGATTACATTTGCTGCAGCTCTTGATTCCCTTCTTTGGTTACATTCTACAGGGCACAGCATACATTGTACTCTGGGCAGTGATGGTCATGACGCGCTGAGTTCTTCACCCTGAACGAGGAAAAAAAATCGAATCGAAGGAAGTAGGTAGCAAGGCCACGCACAGCGAAAATGAAAACAACAAATCCTGCTCTGCAGCAGTGCACCCCCTCGACGAATCAACATCAAGGAATAAAGGCGAAAAAAATTGTATCCTGAAAGTGTTTTCATGTTGTTTTTCTCGCCCATTCACTTTCCATTCTTGGAAATTTATGCAAAATCATTCCGCAAATAAACGGTCCAAGTAAAAGAAAGACGGTAGAGCTTCTAAGGACGGACGAGGTGCCAAAAGTGATGTTCGATCATTATGTTGCATTTCGTTTGTTCGGCATGGGGGCTTCCGAGAAATCTGCGTACCGCAACATTTGTCGAAAGTCTCAAATTACGGGAAAGTCGATCGATCTCGGTCGGTGTAGAGTTCGGATACCGTTGACCAGGGCAGGTGAATGGTGTGAAATTTCGTGTAAACAAAATAGAAGATCAATAAACCGGTTGGATTCGTGGAAATTGATGATACAGATCGCACCACGGAAGACGCATGCATTGGAGAAATTATTGACCGCTAATTAGAAAAAGACTAAATGTGTTGAAAACAATAATCACTCACAACATTTCTTCACACCATTCCCCTTCCGAAGTGACTGCGCACGGTGATGTCTACTCGAGATGACCCTTTCCAATGGGCGACAGCACTAAGGATTCAACGAACCGACCATCCACTGCCGGATCCGATGACCCGTCCCAACGGCGACCACATCGGAATTACCGCCCAACACCCCACTTCGAAAGGCCACATTCCGGCCTTGTCTCGTTAAGTGCACATCACATCCTCCCTGCACATTGTATTGTGTATCAAAATAATAGCAGCACGCTCATCATACACACGTGACCATAAACCACACACCTTGCGAAGCGGATGGCCCAACCGAAGTTATAGCCTATCGCAAATTGGTCATTATCCGGAAAGACGACCGCGCACTCCCGAGCGGATATGGCCGAAGCACTTCATCACGCCGCTTTTGGTGTGGTTCCGCTTGTGCCGTATTTTGAGATGAAGTCGTAACCATAATTTGCGGAAAAGATGTTCCGTCAAGCGCGAACACGCGGAATTGCTTTGCGGTTCTGACGCCCCGTTTCATTGCTCCTAATACTTTGGGAAAGTGCCGCCGCCGCCGCGAACGGTCGGAAATGCCACCAACAACGTTCAGGTTGTCTAGGCCGATGATTTATCGAATAGCGCTACCTGAATGCTCTGCAGCAGCCGAAAACAAAACACCTTTCGTTGCTGTCGTTGTGCTCAAAATATTGACAAATTGATTACTACTTCGGATGGTTCTTCAGTGTTCTGAGAATTTGCGGTTGTTGTGGGTTCGAGGCGCTTATCTTTCGGATCCTATCTGGCGTTTTCACACCTAATAGTCTTTCCAGTCAACACTATTTAGCTGCAGCTGAAAGACATTTTGGAACTGGATGATTTTGCTTTTCACCTGCAATAAAGTTATTGGGCTTTGCCTTTTTTGATATTGGGCACAGTTGACCCATATCCTAGATACCGACAGATCGATCAAAATTATGGAGTGTGAAAATTGAATCCGCTTGGTTCGGATATCATCGAATCCAGTTTAGGTTACTGTTGGAATGGTTCTTAAAATAACTACTAGTACCCATACTGTACGGTTTGATGCGACATCAACATCCAAAGAGCCTGTGTGATATGCATGCATCTACGACAGTAATGGCTATTCAATCTGGCGATTGCAAACGACAGCTTTTTAACTTCCCAACGTTTCGGCTGTTTCCAAGAGGGCCAGGATACCTATTATCTGGTACAGAGTGCTTTGACGTATGTGAGCAGAAATCAAGCCAAACAGTGCATGAGGTCCTAAGTAAGATTGATTCACAGACGAACAGACATAACACTCACAACTTGTTCATCGAACAAGCATTTAACGGTCAATTTTAAAGTATCTTAGTTGGTAGTACCGCCACCTATGGCGCGCATAGTCAATTCCCTTGCGTTTGACGTTTACACACTACCGCCATCTGTTCAGCGTACTACCCACTACAGTATACTCAACAGATGGCGGTAATGTTTTAGTGACAATGTTTTACAGCGATACACGCAAACCAAAAATTTATTACAATGAATGTTAGTTCATCCTCTGTTCATGGACATCGCAGCGAATGTTAGATGTTAACCTTGCAGGCAATGTAATGGTTTTTTGTCTTTTTTATTTCGTGTTCTATCTACGCTTTCGACTATACCAGCAAGCTTTTTATTTATAACATTGTAGAACGACGCACACACTTGCCTCGAATTTCTCCAGCAGAAAAAAAGCATATGAAGTCGAGTATGAGAGGAAATGAGCGCTTGGTGTTTACTTTTAGGCTATCCATATTCAGAACCATGGAGATAGCAATGGAGAAAGCACAGGTTTGATAATCGCAACGTTCGGGGTTCAAGTTCATTCGGTGGCAACCTTTTTCCTATTTTTTTTCGACATAATTAATTTCACTCACTAATACACTTCACATTTTTCGGTCTCCAATTTTCTTGCATTGGACCGCAACTAGGTTTATCGCATCCACGGTTCATGCAGTCTCCATTAACATCCTCTGATGATGAATTGATAGCGAATCTTACATCCCCCGGTTGGGTGTACATATTCAATGAGTTATGTCTGTTTGTCTGTGACTGATCAATTCTCTTCATCGAGTTTTTCATCCCTTAATTACTCGTCTACTAAAACCCCTAGCAGCACACATGTCACTGAACAGTTGTGATTACTATTTGTAGCTTGTTTCAGTTACAATCAAGTTGAAGCAGCTTATCCAAGTAACATTATACCACAGACAAACAGACATAAGCTCGCCAATTGTTCATGTTTAACGGTCAATTTTACAGTATCGTAGTTGGTAGTACCGCCATCTGTGGCGCGCATAGTCAATTCCCTTGCGTTTGACGTTTACACACTACCGCCATATGTTCAGCGTACTGCCCACCACAGTGTACTCAACAGATGGCGGTAATGTTTTAGCGACGATGAGAAATATTCAATGTGTTATGTCTGTTTGTCTGTGATTCTACATTTTATGAAGTACTACAAGGCTGCTAGAAAACAACATTCATAAAACCCTAGTCAAGACAGTTTTGTCTTTATTACATCTACCAAAACCTCATTGAGATGTCTTTGGGTGACGATCTCACTAGTACTACATCTGCTAAATGCAATCTGTTCGCAAAGCATTTTAAGAGTGCTTTCAATTGTCCAACATCGTCTACAGCTCAAGTCGAAAATGCATGCAGAGATACACCCCACGATGCTCACTGGGAAATTTCCGGATTACTCACATCGCGTAACCATGATGGTATCCCTTCATACATTTTGAAAAGATGCTGCGACGCTCTAATTCATCCTTTAACAGTACTGTTCAATGCTTCTGTGTGCTAGCTCGAAGATTTTTGAGATCATCATCAATGTTAATATCCTGTTTGGTTCCTGTAAGAATTATATTCTTCCGATCAACATGGTTTCCATTCCAAGAGATTTGAGACTACGAACCTCATTCAGTTAACTTCTTTCTGCTTGCGCTCGTTGGACAATGGCACAGAAGTTGACGCTGTGTATACCGACCTTAAATCTGCCTTTGATCGTGTTGATCATGGGATTTTTCTTGAACGCCTTGAAAGACTCGGTGTTCCGTCATCATTGACTTGCTGGTTCAAATCTTATCTAACGGATCGGAAGCTAATTGTGAAGATTGGAAATAAATCATCTGAGCCCTCCACCAACTTATCAGGTGTACCTCAGGGTAGTAACTTGGGTCTTCTGTTCTTTACTATTTTCATCTATGAACTATCTAAGACACTGCCCACAGGTTGCCGATTGTTCTATGCTGATGATGTCAAACTTTATATGGTGGTGAATAGTCTTAAGGGCTGAATGGTGTATTTCAAACATGCTTACATTGAGCATTCATAAGTGCAACGTCGAATTTCGCTCGTTGGGCTATATTTAAGTGGGCTACGTTTTAGTTGGACTCCCGTTAGTTGGGCTGTAGCCCACCTAAATCAAAGTCAAACTGACAGTTTTGGTTTATCTTCTAGGGGCTCATGCATGAACAATTTGGATAGTTGCTAAAGGATTGTGATGATAATAGACAGTCGGTGTATCCCTCAACCAATTTTCAGCTTGACAGCTCAGCCCAACTAACGAAAGCCTTTCACTAAGTGGGCTATGGGCTTAGTCCAACGAGTGACAGCTGACTGCATAACATCACCGACCAGCCTCGCGAGCGTTTTCATCAAGTACGGGATTTGGGTGTTATCCTTGACTCAGCGCTCACCTTTCGATTACATTACAACGACATTATCTCTAGAGTCATTCGGCAGCTTGGATTCATATTCAAAATAACCAACGAATACCGTGACCCACACTGCATTCGATCGCTGCTATACTGCGCTTTGTAGCGATTGATCCTTGAATCCATTCTGTAGTTTGGCGTCCGTATCAGTCAACGTGGATTGTTAGGCAATCCAAAGAAAGTTCGTGAGATATCCTCTTCGTGGCCTTTCGTGGCGAGATCCCCTCCAGCTACCGCATTACGATGACCGTTGTAGACTGCTGGGTATTGAAAATCTGGAGAAAAGGAGAGGCACTGCCCAAGCAGTTTTTGTGGCTAAGATCCTGTTGGGAGATATGGATTCATCGGAGATCCTCGCGCAGCTGAATGTTTACGCACCGGAACGAATCCTTCGGCTCCGTGATTTTTTGATGCTCGAGTCTCGCAACGCTTTGTATGGTCAGCATGATCCCATCCGCTTCATGTCAGTCAGGTTCAACCAGATGTACTGTACTTGCTGTTCGACTTCAAAGCTTCTGCTGCTACATTTAAGCGTAGACTTTCTGAAAAGCACAATTACACCAATTGAAGTCCGATGAAACGCCTCAATGATTCAATGAAATTGGTCACTGTCCAATTTCTTTTAGGATCGGAGGCGAATGCCACTTCGACTTGATTCGTCTACTTACTACTCTCTGACGACTGTGCTGGGGAAGCAGCATATGCATGTAGGTAATTGGTGGATTTGTTAGTTAATTCGACGCTTTTGGACAATGCTTGACATTTACCAGTTTTTCAATATTTTCTTGTTGAAAATCAACATTAAAAAGCATTGTTATCGATGCGTAGCCATATCGATTGGTGAAAAATTATTGAAATTGGACCAAGGGCAGCTGAGTTATTAACGTTCAAAATCTTTCTTAATTTGTTACATGTTCCATTTTTGGTTTTCATCAAGTATACCCCCATATAGAAATCGAAGACGTAGTCCTACGTCAAAACAGGCCACTCTTGATGTGTGCCACGCGATCGTCTGTTTTCTCGGCAGCAACCATTGTGTGGTCCTCCCCATTGTTCTTCATCAGCAGTTCTTTCGGTCGATGGGTCGTCGACTTTCGAAAGCAACCGTTTAGTGGTGAGTGTGTGAGTGCTGACCACGTTTTGCGTCCATTGCTGCAATGATAAGCGCTCTGAACCCCGTTGGCAATACTGCCATACAATGAAAGCGGCTGCCGTTCTGATGGAGGAGGCATTTTGGATAGCGGAAGATAAAGTGTTTATTGTGTTGTACCTTTTGACTATAGTTTTAAGATGTATTGTATAGTGACCTGGGGCCTCCCTTAGCTCAGTCGGTAAAGGCGCAGCTACAAAGCAAAACCATGCTGGAGGTGGCTGGGTTCGATTCCCGGTTCGGTCTAGGAATTTTTCGGGTTGGAAAATTTCTCGACTTCCCTGGGCATAGAAGTATGATTGGACTTGCCACACAATTATACCAATGCAAAAATGGTACAGGCATCAAAAGCTCTCAATTAATAACTGTGGAAGTGCATCTTGAACACTTAATTGAGAGCACGCAATAAGCTAATATGCTATAAACAAATAAGCTTGAAATGCGAAGAAGAAGAAAGAAGTATAGTGAGCAAGAACCCTTGGCTCTGTAAAGTTAATTCGTTTGAGCCTTATCAAATAAATTAATAAACAACAAATATCATCCGCAGCTGCTTGCTTGTTGATTTTTGTCTACCAAAATCAAGCGTGATCTTGTTCTATGGTGAGATTTGAACCTTTTGATTTGATCTGCTTGTTGATCTGCTGTTGTATTAGCATCGGTTATGCGCTCCCGGGTGTAATGATTTGGTGAGTACGTTCCAGTTGAAGATTGTTGAAAAGTGTATTTGTGGTGATACAAATTATGATTTTGTATATCCAAATAAAACATATTACATACTAAATACGCACAGGGCATCATCTGCTAACTATTGCCGCGGGTATATCGTGTGAGTTCCAGGTACCCGGTTCAAGTTTTAGTTGGCGGCGGTGGCTCTTCTTGACCTTCTACCCCCTGAGTAGAAAGTGTGAATAAGGGCGTCTATTTGATGTTTTGCTGTACCTGTTGTGGATATATATTGCATCCTGCTCCCCAACCCCTGTCTTCCCTCAAAACATAAATGGCACCATCAGTCCGCATCGTGCTCTCTTGCCGTGCGGATCTATTTGCTTTTTGCTTAAGGAAGTGTTACTACTACCTAAAGCTACAACAAATTTAAACAGCACTTTTCAGTGCTCAACCTGTAAAAATTTTCTACCTTGTTCAACTCCTCTTATTCCTCTTCGATCCTTGTTTGGACCCTACCCGAGGTAATACTTCTTGGATATCGATTTGGAAAATTCCTCTTCGATCCTTCAGATTTTTATAGTAATCTGCTTGGAAGTTGATTTGGATAAAAATTTACTGCCGCCATGGCGCCTAAACGCAAAAGAAAGGGGCAAACTCTTGACCCCCCTTCTGATGAAATTAATTTGAGTAATCAATTTCAAATCTTACTGAGAAGAAGCACAAATTTTTTACTTACGACACCAAAACTGAACGTGTGTTCAAGGTTGTCATGAAAGGACTGCCCAGTGGTGAATCCCTGGATCAGATCAAAGATGAACTGGCAAAATTACTTGGAGTTGTGCCACTCCAAGTAATCAAAATGAAAATGAAATCCCGTCCTGGCGATTCGCGCAACGGGATTTCTAATGATTTTTATTTAGTTCACTTCAAATCTAGTGAACTAAACAACCTTAAGGCCTTAGAAAAAGCTAGCCTTATGCTCCATGTCCGAGTGAAGTGGGAACACTTCAGGAAGACTGGAGGAAATTTCCAAAACCTCACTCAGTGCCGTAAGTGCCAGGGATGGGGTCACGGAACTGAAAATTGCTACATGCCAGCTAAATGCATGAATTGTGGTGATTCCTCTCACGAAAAGGACGACTGTCCTGTGAAAGAAGATCGTAAGAAATTTAAATGTTCAAATTGTGGTGAAAACCACAAATCCAATTTTTGGGAATGTAAGACTCGCAAAGCGATCCTACAATCTCGTTCTAACCGCCAGGTAGGAAACGCTCCACGTTTCCGACCAGGTACAAATTCCTCTGCTGTTAACAACGGTCAGCGAGGAACAAATTCTACATTCGTACCCGTAGGTACAAATATCACCCCTGCTTCAAATTTTTCATCTGTACCTACTCCCCTCGCTGCTAACAATGTTCAGCGAGTTAATGGAGCTACCTATGCTGCTATTGCATCGGGTAGAAATCAAAATACTAACCAACGTTCTAACGGAAATTTTGACAATTTTGACTTAGGAAGCATTACTGCTCCTAAAATGGAATTTTTACAGAATTCATTAATTGACATGATTTCTGATATGCTTAAATCTAACTCCATGTTTGATGCTATTCAAACTGGAGTAAAATTTGTAATAATATTGTCATGACTTTAAAATTCAGAAATGGATTTTAAAGCATTAAACATTTTAAATTGGCATGCTCGATCTCTTAAAGATAATGAAGATGAGCTATTTAACTTTCTGAAAGTTCATAACGTGCATATTGCCGTTATAACTGAAACGTTCCTTAAACCTGACCATAAGGTTAAGAAGGACTCAAATTATTTAATTTATAGAAATGATCGTCTTGATGGACCCTGTGGTGGCGTTGCCATCATTGTTCATAGACGAATCAAACATAACATTATTTCTTCATTTGAAACCAAAGTTTTTGAAACTTTGGGAGTTTCTGTTGAAACAAAATTTGGACAACTTACGTTTATAGCTGCCTATTTGCCATTCCAATGCGTAGGCCAGCAAAATAATTTTCTCAAGGGTGACCTCCAGAAACTTACCCGTCATAGGTCTAAATTCTTCATTATTGGTGATTTTAATGCAAAACACCGCTCATGGAATAATGCTCAAAGCAATTCCAATGGTAATATTCTGTTTTATGATTGTTCTGCAGGTTATTACACTATTCAATATCCAAACAGCCTAAAATGCTTTTCTTCTGCAAGAAACCCATTAACTATTGATTTGGTCTTTACTGATTCATGTCGACTTTGTAGCCAATTGGTTACCCATGATGACTTCGGGTCTGATCATCTTCCAGTTACTTTTGAAATATCCCAATTTTTAATCCCAACAGCTCTAAATTAAATTACCATAGAGCTGATTGGGGGAAATATCGAACATTTATGGAATATAACTTCGATCCAAGTATTCCATTGCAAGCCAAAGATGAAATTAATTATGCTCTTGAATCTCTGACTACTTCTATAGTTATAATAGACGACGATCTTCAGCTCTTGATCCGTCTTAAAAATGTCCGTAGGAGACAATATCAAAGAACACGCGATCCTGCCATGAAAGTTATCTGGCGGGAATTGCAAAACTAATTAAAAAGCGATTATCTATCCTGACGAACAAAGCTTTTGAAAACAGTGTTTCTAAATTAGACCCGAGTTCCAAACCCTTGTGGAAACCTCAAAAGCCTATTCCAGCGCTTAAAGAAGGTGATACCATTTTGATCACAAATTCGGTAAAAGCTCAGAAGCTTGCTAAGCAATTCGAGAGTTCCCATAATTGGTATTTGGGTCTTATTAGTCCTCTTGAGAATCAGGTTGCTCGGGATTATCTGAATATTTTCTCTCGAGAAAATAATTTTGGTGATACCTGGGGGACTAATTGGGCCGAAGTAAGATCTACAACTAAACATTTCCATAATATGAAAGCTCCAGATTATGATGGAATTTTCTATATCCTCATCAAAAAACTCCCAGAGAGTACCTTGTCTTTCTTGGTAAAACTATTTAACAGATGTTTCCATTTGGCATACTTTCCTGATAAATGGAAAAATGCAAAAGTTGTTCCAAGTTTGAAGCCGGATAAAAATCCAGCTGAAGCTTCTAGCTACCGTCCAATAAGTTTGTTTTCTCCCATAAGTAAACTTTTTGAAAAGATAATTTTAAATAGAATGATGCTTCATATCAATACGAACTCAATTTTTGCAGATGAGCAGTTTGGATTTCGCCATGGGCTTTCAACTACTCATCAGCTCGTAAGAGTTACCAATTTAATTCGTTCAAACAAATCTGAAGGCTGCTCAACTGGAGTTGCTCTTATAAACATAGAAAAAGCATTCGACAGTGTTTGGCATGAAGGTTTGATTGCTAAATTGAAAAAGTTTAATTTTCCACTTTATATTATGAAATTAGTTCAAAATTATTTAACTGACAGAACACTGCAGGTAAATTATCAAAATTCCAAATCTAATCGACTACCTGTTAGAGCAGGAGTTCCTCAGGGTAGCATTCTTGGGCCTATATTGTATAACATTTTCACTTCGGACCTCCCTGATTTGCCTCAGGGTTGCCACAAACCTTTGTTCGCTGATGACACAGGCATTTCCTCTAAAGGAAGAAGTCTTCGTGTTATTTGCAGCAGACTGCAGAAAAGTTTAGATATTTTCTCTTCTTATTAACAAAAATGGAAGATTTCTCCCAACGCTTCCAAAACTCAACTTATAATATTTCCACATAAGCCTAGAGCTTCGTTTTTGAAACCTAGTAGTAGTCACATAGTTACTATGAATGGAGTTCCAATTTCCTGGTCAAACCAAGTGAAATATCTTGGATTAATACTTGACCAAAAATTAAATTTTAAAGATCACATTGAGGGCATTCAAGCCAAATGTAATTATAAATGTTTGTATCCTCTTATAAACAGGAAATTCAAACTTTGCCTGACGAATAAACTTCTAATATTTAAACAAGTTTTTAGACCGGCCATGCTTTACGCTGTGCTAATATGGTCTAGTTGTTGCACTACCAGGGAAAAAGCACTTCAAAGGATTCAGAACAAAGTTCTGAGGATGATTTTGAAGTTGCCTCCCTGGTACAGAACTACCGAGGTACATAGAATTTCTATTGTTGTGACTTTAGAACAAATGTTCAACAAAATAATTAATAATTTCAGGCAAAAATCGTTGCAATCCTCAATTGCAACGATTAATTCCCTTTATACTTAGATAAGATTTAGTTTTAGTTTTTAGTTTTAAGATTTCAATTGTTATACTGACATGCAGGTTAAAAAAACTTGTTTAAAATACAGAATTGCCAAGGCAGGAATTATGTAAAAACACTTAGATATATATCATAATAATTTAGGCTGGTAAGTTACTGTAGTAACTGGAGCACCTAGGTTAAAATGAAATGTAATTAATTTTGAAATTGGAACAAATAAAGAGTTAAAAAATCAAATTACCTCAATTTCTCTATTTTCTGCGTCTATGTTACACGCCTTGAACGATTTATGATAATCGATGAGCGACCAACATACCTGCAGCACACTTAGCTTCATTCGGCATTGTGGCCAACCGTGCCAAAATCCGTCCATTCTACCAGAAACACATAATCAAACTCTGACAAACAATTTGACTAAATAAACAATAGATTTGATTACAAATAATGAACACCCAAAGATGGATAAATAACCAATATTTCATCGACGGATTGTCAAACTTCGTACCTTGACCTCTCTTACAATTTCCAATGGGTATCCCGCGATCAAGCCAAATATGCTTTACAGTTCCCCTTTGTGCGAGAACCGCTCATCTCTACATTCCCATTTGTTTTTCATATATCCCACCTCAATTACCCAACACTCCATGTGAGCAATGTGTGACCGATCAAATCCATCACAGTAACTAAGACCGCAGCTCAGGTTACCCATCAATTGCCTTCAATTTTCGGACACAGCGTGAAATTTCGACCATTGATCCAATTTGATTGCCTCGAGCAAAATTAAATCGAACATGCATCACACATTCTGGAGAAGACGAATAACCGAACAGGTCTCCAGCCTCCGGTTCCTTTTGCTATAAAACTGACGAACGACCCCATTGCTGTCGACACTATTAATTAAAATCGTCAAACCGCGCTCATCTCATGCTGATTTTCGACAACAATGGACCCCCGAGCCTAATGATTCTCAAATATGCAAAACTTTTGTGTGGATTGTAGCCCCAGCCAGCACCCGGGGGCTCCCAAAGGTCCGAACTTCAATTATTGATCCAGAAAGTGAGAACAAAAACAGACAGCCGATCATGACAATGTACGAGGAGTCCCCGTTCCGAAAAAGGCTTCCTGCTTTGTGTTCATCAAACAGCAATTAATCAATCCCGCCGGGTGGAGGATGGTGTTTTTCAAGTAAACAAAATATTTTTTTCCTCGCATTCATATTCCACGTTCGGACACAACTCGTGGTGGAGGTAATAAACGCTGAAACAGCAAAGCAACAAAAAGTGGCGGCGAATGTGGCGGTTCCAATTTATTACCGAACTTACTTGGAAACCACAAATCATCTTTTCAACCAGCTGCTTGGGAAGCCGATATCGCGTTCAATACGGGCTAATTCTTTCTTGAATTGGAAGCTTCCACATTCGGCATCGACATGTTTGCGGCTAAGAAAACAGTTTTCTAAAAAAAAACCCACCAACACAAAAGATTCCGAAAAAGCTCGACATCTAACGAGGCTGTTGAGAAATTTCCCAAAGTGGCTGATTGTTGTTATTATGTATTAGGTGGGAACGCGCTCCTCTTGTAATGATAGCAGTTATTTGGACAAAAGGTAAGGAGATCTGGGGAATTTCGTTTGGGATGGCTCAACAAAAGTGCAGCTAATTATCACGCGAGTTGATTCTTTCCGAAGCTGTCAAATATTACAATGGACGGTAGTTTGTTCGATAGAAGTGTGTAATTTTCAAGGGAATTGGCTTTGAGAAGAATCATTTACGAGGATCGTGAGAGATCAAGGATTGATGGATTTGTGGGATTTCATTTAACGTGGCTCTAGGCTGAAGTCATCTGCTTCCAAGATGTTTGTTTTCCGTCCGATTAGTATTGAGCAGTTCACGGATATACAGTAGGGGGGCAATGGAAATTGCCATAATATATTTCTTAGATGGATACATAGTGTCTACAGTGTAGAATCCTTACTAAGAACACTTTATAATTCAAGTTTATATTAATTCATTATGATTTTGATTAACTATTTACTAATTTATTAATTGACCAAACCTCTTAAATGCTAAGAAAAATCTTTCTAATGTTAAATCATTGGGATCAGTCTCACTGCGTCCTAGCAAGAAGTACGGTCGACTTGTTTCGCGCTCCGTTGTTTTGGAAGTTTTCTAGGTATTCGCTTGATATAAATTATCAGTTTTTTTCTCACTAAGTGACTCCTGGCATAGTTCCCGGTTAATTGATCGAAAAGTGAGTTTTTTTTAGTAGAAAGTGTCATTTTCGGAACGATTAATCCGTGCTATTGGTAATTCGCAAACCAATTTGGGCATTATCGTTGCGTGGTCACGCATATCCGCTCACGTATCATCATCATCGAGTGTGAGCACCCGTTTCTACATCTACGTCGTTCATCAATCATCGTGCGCCTGTGTGCGCTGAGTACCGAGCCTCGATCAAGTGCACCACAGCGAAGGTCATCCACGCTGCGCGTCGTCTCCCAGCCATCTGTGTAAACGCCTACCCATATAACGCTCGGTGGTAGTAGTATAGAATTATTAGATAAGTTTTTGTTTTTTTTTTATTCTTTTCCTCTCCCATTAGTTAAAATTTCATTTTGTATTTCAGTGTTTCTAGTGTTTTCTGTGTATTGTGTCTGTGCGTCCAGTGGGAGAGCGTTTTGCGCTCCCACTAGTTGAACAAAATGGATGTTTTGTCAGAAGACGACATGGATGACCATTCATCTCAGAAAAATGATGATGTCATCCATGGTTCGTCGTCTCAGTCTGTCAATGGGCAGGCTGAGAAAAGCTCCAGATTGCGGGCCTACCCGAATTACTCGACTGTCTATTTTCAGCCCAAAAACAAACCCTTGAATGTTGTTCAGATATCTGATGATCTGACAAAGCGATTCTCTGCCGTGACCGAAATAACGAAGGTTAGGCACAACAAACTTCGTGTGACCGTCACTAACCTGAAACAGGCCAATGAAATTGCTGTTTCCCAATTTTTCACACTGGAATATAGGGTGTACATTCCAGCCTCTGATGTGGAGATCGAAGGCGTGGTCACTGAGGCGAGCCTGAACCCCGAGATACTAGAGAAGCAAGCGGTTGGCCGATTCAAGAACACCTTGCTTCCTCCGGTAAAGATACTGGCCGTTCATAGAATGAAGTCAGTATCGCTCAGCGAGGGTGAAAAGAGTTTTACCCCCACAGACTCGTTTCGGGTGACCTTTTCTGGATCTGCCCTTCCCCAATACATCGAGCTGGGAAAATTTCGTCCTCCTGTGCGGTTGTTTGTAACTCGGGTTATAAACTGCCAGAATTGTAAGCGGTTGGGACATACGGCCTCCCACTGCCGCAACAAGGCACGCTGCTCCACATGCGGGGAGAAGCATGAGGATGGCGCCTGCGCAGCTACTGCACCAAAATGCGTGTACTGCAACGGAACTCCTCCTCATGCTCTCTCGTCGTGCCCGGCGTACAAACAGCTCGGGGACAAAATGAAACGCTCCCTTAAGGAACGTTCCAGGCGGTCTTTTGCAGAAATGCTTAAGACAGCCACGCCATTGACCAATGACAAAAATCCCTTTTGAGCATTTCTAGCTCAAATCGTTAAAAAAAATGTCAATTTTGTCTCGACCCCTTCTGATTTGAATGAAACATTGCTCACGTGTTCGCTGCTACTAATGGTTACATTTTTCATTTAAATATGATTTTTTCCTCCAGAGTAACTTTTGAAAAGGGCGTATAAAAAATGGATTATTTTTTTTTTCAAAAAATCACAACTTGAAAATTATTGATCTGATCAAAATGGCATATGAGAAAAAGTTTTAGGTAGTTAAATTATCTTTGCGAAAAAAAATACACTGAAAGAAAAACTTAGTAAATTAGTATTTAAAAAACGTAAAACGATGATTATCTCAAAACACCCCCCCTTCGATCTTCATAATTTTTTTTTTCAAGAAAATTGATGGAATACCCGTAAATTTCGTGAAAAGTGTATGCTGGTAACTTCCTTAAAAAGAAATCTATAATTTTTTAAATTTTTGTTGATTTTTACAAGTTGATGAAAATGCATATTTTTTTGAAAAATAGTAATTTATTTGGATTCTACGCATAATTTTCAATAACTTTGCATATAAAAACTTTTTTCCTAAGTCCAGCCGTTCTCAAGTTAATGCGAATTAAAAAAATATAATTATAACAATTTTCAACATTTTAGGCCATTTTCAAATGTTCGTCGAGATGTCTAGCAACGAGATTTTATTTCATGATTGTATATTAAAAAACAAACAATTCATTCTCAGATATGGCAGCTGTCAGACTTACCCGTTTCTATCTAGAGGCAGCGGAAGAGAAGCACGTTGATGTGGTCAAATGAAAGATTGGTTGAGATAAAAAACAGTATATATTTATTATTTTATTTTACAACTCATATTATTTGAATACATTGAATAATTTGGGTGTATCGTTTGAATTAGAGAATATTTTTACTGCAATTTGGTTGTTTGAAACTGGAATATAGCAATGATATTTTCGAGTTCCAGGAATTGGTTTCACTTTCTTAAAAATTGGATCAAATTCCGTGTCAGCCTTTTTGTATTCTTCCGTAGAAACGTAACAAAATGACATTTTTGTTTGAGGATCTTCTTTACGACTATTTGCCCCGTCGTACAGTTGTTTAGGGTTCGTTATAGGGTGCTCGTGTTGCTTAGCTAAACTTGCTCTGGTTGCCATTCTCTTAAGGGTACCGCCAATCGCATCACAAGGACCTTTGCCGTGTGAAGTTGCAAAAAAATGCCATTCAATTTCTACATCTACATCTACATCTGACATAAAAATACACTTTTGGACTGTTATTTGCAACTTTAAAAATTCTAATAATTTTGAGATAAACAACTGAACTGCTACTGTGTCATGCTTTGAAATTGATTTAGGTAGAGGTTTACAACACTTGAAATTGTTATCCATCGTAAAAAACTACTTGCTTTTTAACTTGAAACGCTAAGAGAGATGAACTGAATGGAACAGGTGAAGATCGTCCCAATATATATATATATATATATATATATATGTAGCAGAATAATTACAATGTTGACATTATACCTATCTTTATTAGGTACAATTGATTATAGCAAACTTTTTTAGGTGTGAGTGTAAGAAGCCTCCACGGGGTGCTTTTTTATGTAGTTGTGATATTGCGGGATGAGCTCTTAAGGCACAATATGGTATACGTCAGAGAAGTACCTAGATAATTTACCTCAATTACAGGTTTAATAACATATTTGTTTACCTGTTTATGTTTTGAGCCTCTGTTATGACATACACAATTCTATACAGGTAAACAACTAACAGAGGACAGAAAAAAGGCACATGAGTGGGTTTGTTGATTATTTGGGTATATTTGAGAGTATTTACTTATAAACTTGTTTCTTTTCCGCTGCGTCTAAATAGAAACGGGTAAGTCTGACAGCTACCATATTTGAGAATGAATTGTCTGTTTTTTAATATATATTCATGGAAAAACATCTCGTTGCTGGACATCACGACTAACATTTGAAAATGGCCCAAAATGTAGAAAATTATCATAATTATTTTTTTTAAATTGCATTAACTTGAGAACGGCTGGACTTAAGAAAAAAGTTTCTTTCTACAAAGTTTTTGAAAATTATGCGTAGAATTCAAATAAATTACTATTTTACTAAAAAATATGCAATTTCACCAACTTGTACAAACCAACAAAAATTTCGAAAATTATAAAAAAAAATTTAAGAAAGTTACCAGCATACACTCTTTACCAAATATTAGGGCATTTTTTCAGTTTTCTTGAAAAAAAAAATTATGAAGAATGGAGGGGGGGGTGTTTTGAGATAATCATCGTTTTACGTTTTTTAAATACTAATTTACTAAGTTTTTCTTTCAGTGTTTTTTTTTCCACAAAGATAATTTAACTACCTAAAACTTTTTCTCATATGCCATTTTGATCAGATCAATAGTTTTCAAGTTATGATTTTTTGAAAAAAAAAATAATCCATTTTTTTATAAGCCCTTTTCAAAAGTTACTCTGGAGAAAAAAATCTAATTTAAATGAAAAATTCAACCATTAGTAGCAGCGAACACGTGAGAAATGTTTCATTCAAATCGGAAACACTCATGACCAACCGGTTTGCGTTTTGGGCTGGAAATGCTCTTTTCTCTTTTGTCAGATGACGAGTCTGGCTCTGACTTGGCTGAGGAGGGAGTTTCTTTCAGTTTTCCGGAAGGTTCTGCCCGGAAACGAAAACGCATCCGTTCGCGGAAAGTTGCAGATCAAGAAACCCAAATCAGCTTGCCCAAATCAAGGAGTGGTGGAAAAAAGGAGACTTCTACTCCTCCTGGATTCCGCAGAACTGATTATACCCAGGATTTTCCACCTCTTCCGGGGACATCCAAAACCCCTGATGCCCCAATTTTAAGAACAGAAACCCCTTCTTCATCTGGGTTGTTCTCATTTGATGACGTTGTGGACGGTATTCTCAAATACCTCAACATTTCTGATCCTCTGAAAAGCATTGTCCTCACATTGCTTCCCACTGTGAAATCCTTCTTGAAGAAATTGACTTCAAAATGGCCCCTTCTTGCAGCTATCATCTCCTTCGATGGATAATTTTCCAAACGAGGTCGGGGATTTGATCACTGTTCTACAGTGGAATTGTCGAAGTCTTATTCCGAAATTAGATTCGTTCAAGTATTTAGTCCATAACAATAATTGCGATGCATTTGCCCTCTGTGAAACATGGCTCTCTTCAGAAATTGATCTCCCTTTTTTTGATTTTAACATTATTCGATTGGATCGTGAGAATTCACGTGGAGGAGGGGTACTTTTGGGGATCAAAAAGTGCCATTCCTTCTATAGAGTGAATCTTCCCGAATTCCCCGGTATTGAAGTTGTCGCATGTCAGGCTACCATTAAAGGTAAGAGCCTTTGTATTGCTTCTGTATATATTGCTCCTAGAGTCTCTGTTAATCGCAAACAACTTTTCGACATATGTGCGGTACTTCCCGCTCCATGGTTGATCATGGGAGATTTTAACTCCCACGGTACAGACTGGGGGGAGCTGTACGATGATAACCGTTCTACTTTGATTTATGATCTCTGCGACAACTTCAACATGACAATCCTTAACAATGGAGAAGTAACACGTTTGGCTGGTCCATCCTCGAATGGTAGCAGATTAGACCTCACCTTTTGCTCCAATTCACTATCGTTGGATTGCACTTGGCATGTAATCCAGGATCCGCACGGTAGTGATCATCTGCCGATCAAAATTTCGATTGCCAGTGGGTTCAACTCGTCAGAATCCGTTAACGTCGCGTATGATCTAACCCGTAACATCGATTGGACTAAGTTCCAATCCGTGATAGACGATACAGTATCGTCAGTGGAAGAGCTTCCGCCGTTGGAGGAATATAATTTCCTCTCTAATCTCATCGTCGACAGCGCACTTCAAGCTCAAACACGACCGGTGCTGCGATCGTCTATTCGTAAGAAAACACCATCGCTCTGGTGGGATCAACAATGCACGGAGGTTTACCGTAAAAAGTCCGACGCTTTGGAGTACGGCGCGAAGAATGCGTAACCGGTCTACTAACAACAAAAGCGAGGAATGCTCGGATCAATGGATTCTTAAATTCGCGCGAAAAGTGTGTCCGGATTCCGTGCCGTCGCAGTTGATTCCTCGCAAAACCGCGAATTCGGTAGACGAAATCAGTCAGCCTTTTTCAATGGTGGAACTTTCACCCGCTCTCCTTTCGTGTGGCAATTCTGCCCCGGGATCTGATAGAATCAAGTTCAACTTGCTGAAAAACCTCCCAGACGTCGCTAAGAGGCGCATGTTGAACTTGTACAATCAGTTCTTGGAGCTCAATATTGTTCCCGACGATTGGAGACGAGTAAGGGTGATAGCCATTAAAAAGCCTGATAAACCCGCGTCGGATCACAATTCGTATCGGCCCATCGCGATGCTGTCGTGTATTCGGAAATTGATGGAGAAAATGATCCTTTTTCGCCTCGACAAATGGGTTGAGACGAACCACCTTCTTTCAGATACTCAATTTGGTTTCCGTAGGGGTAAGGGAACGAACGACTGTCTCGCGTTGCTTTCCTCGGAAATTCAGTTAGCTTTTGCTAAGAAAGAGCAAATGGCTTCTGTGTTCTTGGATATCAAGGATGCTTTTGATTCAGTATCCGTTGAAGTTCTTTCAGAGAAACTCCACGCTTGTGGATTGTCTACAATAATGAATAATTTTTTGTACAATTTGCTGTCAGAAAAACATATGAGCTTTTCTCATGGAAACTCTACAGCTTTTCGATTTAGCTACATGGGTCTCCCCCAAGGCTCATGTTTAAGCCCCCTTTTGTACAATTTCTACGTTAGAGAAATTGACAATTGTCTTAGTGACAATTGCACGTTGAGACAACTTGCAGATGATGGCGTAGTGTCTATCACAGGGCCAAAAGAGGTTGACCTGCAAGGACCCTTACAGGATACCTTGGACAATTTGTCTACTTGGGCTATTCAGCTAGGTATCGAATTCTCCACGGAGAAAACTGAGTTGGTCGTTTTTTCTAGGAAGCATAGCCCAGCACAACCGAAGCTTCAACTTTTGGGTAAACCGATCACTCATTCCATGTCTTTTAAATATCTCGGGGTCTGGTTCGATTCCAAATGCACCTGGAGATCCCACATTGAGTATCTGAGACGAAAATGCCAACTAAGGATCAATTTCCTTCGATCAATTACCGGAACGTGGTGGGGAGCCCATCCACAAGATCTTCTGACGTTGTACCGGACAACGATTTTATCGGTTTTAGAGTACGGTAGTTTTTGCTTCCAGTCGGCAGCTAAAACGCACATCATCAAGCTGGAACGGATCCAGCATCTTTGACTTCGTATCGCGTTAGGATGCATGCACTCGACTCATACTATGAGTCTCGAAGTGCTGGCGGGCATGTTGCCACTATCCGTCCGTTTTTCAGAGTTATCTCTGAGGCTCCTCACCCGTTACGAAGTAATGAACCCACTGGTGATCGAAAACTTTGAGAAGCTTCTGGAGCTAAGTCCTCAAACATTTTTTATGACTTTATACTACCTATATTTAACACAGGATGTCAGCCCTTCAAGAAATATTCCCACTCGTTTAGTCTTCTCCGATTTGGGCAATTCAGGGAATTTTGATTTATCTATGACGCAGGAAATCCGCGGAATTTCAGAGCATCATCGTCCTATGATTGCTCCGTCATTATACTCTGCAAAGTTTGGCCATGTATATTCTGCAAGAACGTTTTTCACAGATGGATCTCTAAAAGAGGAGTCCGCTGGTTTTATTGTATTCAATGAATTTCATAGCGCCTCTGGAAAACTTGAAGCTCCTTGTTCTGTGTATGTGGCTGAACTGGCAGCAAACTATTGGAAACTATTGCTTCACTTCTTCCAGACCACTACTTTATTTTTACGGATAGTCTCAGTTCTGTCGAGGCTATCCGTTCCATTAGGCCGGTAAAGCACTTCTCGTATTTTCTCTTGAAAATACGAGAACTGCTTAGTACTTTATCCGTGCGCTCTTTCATCATCACCTTCGCGTGGGTCCCTTCGTATTGTTCAATTTTGGGCAATGAGAAGGCGGATTCACTTGCGAAGGTGGGCGCTATGGAAGGCGACATTTATGATCGACAGATCGCCTATAGTGAATTTTTCTCTATTTATCGTCAGCAGTCGCTCGTTAGCTGGCAACATCAATGGAGTGAAGGGAGCTTGGGACGATGGCTACATTCAATTATCCCTAAGGTGTCGAAGTTTGCATGGTTCAAAGGGTTGGACTTGGGTCGAGACTTCATACGCGTGATGTCTCGTCTCATGTCCAATCACTATTCGTTAAACGCTCACTTGTTTCGTGTTGGGCTGGGAGACAGCAATCTCTGTGAATGTGGGCAAGGTTACCAAGACGCCGATCGCATCCTTTGGTCTTGTGCGGAGTATCGTTGAGTCAGATAACATTTTTATGATTCCCTTCGGGCTCGAGGTAGACAACCTAATGTTCCAGTTCGGGATATTTTGGCTAGACGCGATCTGGAGTTTATGAAACTCATATATGTTTACTTTAAGGATATTAACCTTAGATTGTAAGTTTGATTAACCGTGTGTTTAGTTTGTATTTTGTACGTGTGGGGGGTTTTTTTTTTCAATGTTTGTTTTCAAGATGAATAGAAATAATTTCATGCTTTAGGATTAATTAAATAGTTGTATCGTAAACCACATTTAAAACCTCCTTCTTCCCTTTTCCCATTGAAAAAATTGTAAATCTCCACTAACCTCGAGACGACCGCGAGTACTCGGTCCAATTCCTTTAACTTTAAATATAAGACAGTAATAATGTATAACGCAAAGGATAACTCGGCTCTGTAAAGTTTATTCGATTGAGCCTGTACAAATAAAGTAATTTAAAAAAAAATCATTGGGAGGTCAATTCCATTGAACCACGAAAAAAGCAAGCTTTAAACAATTGAATCTTAAAGTCCACACTAAGAAAAGAGCATGCTAGGTTAAGTGTTTTTAAGGCAGCAAATATTTTGCCACACTGTTTTAAAATAAATCTGTCGAATTAGAAATTTTCTTGAATTGTAGCACCAAGGCTAGTAGCTTGCTCTTTAAATTCAATATTTTGGTTGTTAAATAAAAAAGTGGGTCTCAAAACATAATTTCCTCTACCGTTGCTTATAAAAATAACATGTGTGTTTTTTTTTAAATATTAATTGAAAACACATTGTTGAAAAACTTTTCTTAAACTCTGGCTAGATCTACATTGATTTTTTTCCGAGATATCAGAAGCAGAGGTTCCTGAACAATCAAAATATAATTGGACATCATCAACAAAGAGATGAATTTTGCAATACTTTTTGATACACTGGGCAAGTCATTTATGTACATATAAGGAAAATAAGATTGGGCCAAGAATAGAACCCTGTAGGCCCTGTACTAAGAAACAAGGATGAAGGCTGAAAATAATCCATAAATGCAAACAGTTTGCATTCAACCTTTCAAATACGACTGGATCAAAGTTGTGACATGATTCGAGAAATTGAAATTGTGTCAAATGCTTTTGAATAATCAAGGAATATCAAAACTACAGGCTTGCTATTATCCAAGACTTGTAACTATTATCCAAGACTATTTTAACCAGGGTTCTGTATTTTCGAAACAAAGACAAGAAAATGAACCCTCCGCAGAATCGCTTCATTTCGAGCAATATAGGGTATACGTCCCTAACCTCGGTCTAATATGCAGCCATAGATTACGTTTTTAATCATAACTCATCAATTAATTTACCTGCAAACGATATTCTACTGCTAAATGGTATGCTTAGATATGCTTATCATGTCGTTTGCTATCAGGAACCGCAAAAAGTTGAAAAACTTACTTTTTTTAAGACAAAAACTCACCAGGGAAATGTATGTAATATCGGTCTATTGTCCCCAAATTGGGTCTATTTATGGATGCAACTTCGTCCTATCCTGTTTGATTCTCAAAAAAAACGCTCTTGGTAACGTTTTCTTATGTATTTTTTTTTATCACTATCACTGTTAACTTAATACTCTTCATTCCTCAAAACATTTCTTAGAGAAAATTTTACGAAAACTACATTAAATCACTCAAGTTAAAAATTAAAAATTAAAAATTTCGCTTATCGTCTTTCGACCGCAGAATATCTAAATCAAAACATTGTGATGTTCATTATACAGATTTGGCAGAAAAAATCTCCCTTCCTGTTCGTTCCTTATCATCCAAATGCAAACCACATTGTTGACGTTACTCTTATTGCTATATGCTGTCAAATGAATTTCATGGGCCAAAGTTAGGAACATAGAAAAGAAATGTGTCCCTAAAGTTGGGTCCATGATTTACTTGTGAAAACGTTGTTAAACAATTAAAATAAACATAAAATATTCAAACAGTAACTGTGAGTTTTACGTCTAGTGTGTATTATCAGGTAATTCCATTCAATAAATGCCATAATCAGGCCATTTGATGATCGTCAGTGCAACCTTCCCATCTTAACCTTAGAAGTCATGGCGGCTAAAAACTCCGAACAGAGTGATATTCTCAACCAGTTTTATTACTTACGAGAGCTGAAAATGTATTGAAATGTTGTGATATAAATTGATTTGTGTGTGGTACACATTTATCAATCATCAGTGATCAATATTTTCCTTATTTTTTGTGTAATATTCCTTAATTAATTATTTATTTGCGTGATAGGCCGAATGAAAGGACTAGACCCACATTACATACCGTAACCCTAATTTTCGTTTAAGTCATTGTGTTTCTTGTTATCGAGTCACTATGCACATTCCTCCTCTCAACCATGACTTGACTATGACTTGTTTCGTTCGTCAAGTGCATCAGTTCATTTCATTTGAAGCAAAGACTTGTTTCAATTGACGCAATGAATGACTCAAAAACTGCTTCCTTCGTTTTTTCCACTTTCACTTCAATTCGGGGCGCATCCGACTTGTCACGCGTCGCATCGTCAGGCATCAAATTATAGTATCCACACAATATCGGTTGCCGATAGAGATGGCATCCGGATTATATGTAGTAATAAAATGTTATTTTATATTAAACGAAAATTAAATTAACGAGGCCATTCTAAAGTGGCCACCATCATCGAGCTCCGGAAAAGTCTCAAATACACTACAATATCTGTATTTTCGGAACGGGGATGACGCGTGGATGCCGAAAATCGATATCCGACACCATTTTGGAATCCAATATGGTGGCCATTGGGTTTCAAAAAAGTGTTAAATGCCCTAAGATAAGGGGTATTTTCGGAACGGAGGTGAAGCGTAGAAGCTGAAAGTCAATATTCAACGCTATCTGTAGGGTGATTGACACTTCTTCTGAAATAAGAAGCCACAATCATGAATTAAATGATGGTTTTGGACATCGATTTCCTGCCTATAGATGTCACCCCGATTCCAAATATAACCACATTGGCAGAATGCAATCTTTGATACAAAACTATAGAAGAATGGTACAATTCTTAAATATAGTATGTGATCATAGTCTCTGATTGGATGAGCAAAATTATTTTAATATGAGTTTTGTCTATCAAGCTAAGTTCACTGAAGCAGTACGTATTACACACCAAAACCAAAATGTATGCCATATTTGCTTAAGCCACATTATGCTTAACATCAGTTGACCCGGAGGGTCTTCATTTCTTCTTGAAGCCATCGTCGGCCTTTGAGGACGTGCATCATTCACGCTTTGAGCGAACCGGTGTGTTGTGTGTACCCTAAGCTAACGGTAGCTAATAAATTATGCCTGCTGTGACAAGCACGTGTAAGTACATGCACACCTTCCTGTCGCAAAAGGCGCTTTTACATATACTGCTTTCTGCTTACGGAGGTATTTAATTTTTCTGCTGTTTTTGCATAATTACAATTAAGATATGTTTACGTAAAACAAATAGCGTGTCCGGCTTTTGTTGTTCCGCCGATAGCTTATCGAAATTATTTTGACGCTGCACCTCACGTACATAGACATGTGTTCACCGAGGAGATGCGTGTTCCAGGGTAATGAAATTCCTAATTGTAATGCATGTAAAAAGTGCATTTTTAATGACGGCCGCAAAGCTTGCAGTGTTTTTCCAAGAACACAGGTCCGAAACACACACACAATGGTCAATGTGCTCCGATTGTTACAGGCGATAACATGTTTATTTGAGCAAGATAATGAATGCTCACGAATTTCATTGTTGTGGAATATTTATCCTGCGATTAAAATTTATGGATTAAAGCTTCAGCAGAACATTTTCCTACCAAGTGAGCAGCAAGAATTGCAATGAATCTGCAATTTTCTTTCAATTGGGACTCATTTTTATTTTCGAGAACAACACCACTCATCTGGTCAACCCCTCGATGATGAACCAATATTTGGCTTAAAGGAAAACATCAATTACCCTCTTCTTGGACCGATACAATGCCAAACTTTCGAACTCTAATACCGTTCAAGTGGCCCTTTCCAGAATAGAAGGTAGCGAACTGTGAATAGATCGCAAATCCCGTAGAGTGCCTTAAAGTGTCAAATCATTCTCACCCTCGCCCTTTCTTCTTAAGGCATGCATGCAAGCATCTAATCCTCTCCTTCACGGCAGTGCACTGCCAAGTTTGCAACGGATAAAAATAAAATCAAAGACGAGCACTCTTTTCCTTGGAATCAGGTCAGAGCCACTTCTACTGGCAATGTAAACAGGATTAGCACATTGTTTGTTTAGACAGAGTAATTGTAGTCAAACGGAGGAAAGGCTGATGATTAATTTTGAAGGATTTTGCGGGAAGGATTTGGTGTGGAATTTCTCTTCCTTTCTCTAGAAAAGAAGGGTTGCAAATGTGGCAGATTTTCTATCTTAATTTGTCAACAGAAGGTGAAAAAGTGGATTACAAATGTCCATTTTGCGGGTTAGATTCTGCTTCATTTCGAAGAATGCTTAATTCGGACAGAAAAGGTTTCAACACATGGTCCGTTTCTTATTTTGTCTCCCACTAATTCCCATTGCCAAGATATACAACACCTTTGGTATAGGCTTTCAACCATTCTTTTCCGTGGAGAAATTTATCTCTCATCTAACGACCATCAAAACGATCGTAAAATGTGTCCGTAAAGTTGAATTCCGAAGCAGACCTACCACATATACTCAATCGGTGAGAGGGAATTTATCGCTTCCTTTATCATTCGTGAATAATTTCTTTATTAAAATTTCACTACGTGAAGGACTCGCCCAATTTGCCTTCCCCACATAGGACCTGTAGAAAATAGGCGAAAACTGCCATAAAAACTCACACATCATCAATTTCCATTCCCCGGCTGCCTCTTTCGGTTGCATTGTCCTGAGCCTGACCCAGAAGAAAACAGACCGCGCCGGATGAAGTGGGACTAGCCCAATGTTCGCGCTTCCGAAGAAAAGGTGTAATTTTCATTTCCTCATGGCTTTTTAATTTGTTCCACAACCGGGCGGTGCACGATCCTGCACAAGGACCACCACCTTCGAATCCTTGATGATGTTTTCTTCGATTGCTAGTTTCTATTCCGTGAGAGGATCCTTTCATTCCATTCCGGCATAATTAGATAATAGCAGGATAGCACCTTTTCCAGCAGCGTGGACATTTGCAATGGATTCTTAAGCAGTCTGTCGCTGGGAAGGGAAGCTTCCCTACCGATTCACACTATCTTTTAACATTGCTATGACAAATCTTTACAATGATTTTGTCCCTATTTGTGTTCGCAATTCCAATCAAAAAATAATTCCTGGTTAGTACAACAAGCAAAGCAAATCATTGATGATCACAATTTATTCAAACGGCTACGCAGTAAAGTCAACAAGCTCATTTATAATGCGAAAAAGAACTATTTTGCAGTTCATCATGATCCCAAATTACCCGCACCTGAATTATGGAAAAGATTAAAATCAATGGGTGTTGGTAAAACCAACTCTTGTCCGACCAACGGATTAACTTCCGATTAAATCAATGTAAGCTTTGCCAAGCACTTTAGCTGTCCTAATACTTCGAATGATTGTAATATCCAAAGTCGAAATGAAGAACTGAAACGAATTCCTTTAGTTGTAAAACCAATTACTCACATGGGGGAAAAATCTAATCGAGCACAAAACATCAAATATATGTACACTCTCCCCCCCGAAGAACGCGAACTCGGTTCGGTCTACACGAATTACATTTACGTTGGTCTCGAATGATTCCGTTTACACGAGGGAATCGCGTAAATGGAGTACACGTAGCATATGGGATTGGTCCTAATAGGGACCAACATGGAATATCTCACGATCCTGGATATAAAGAAGGTCACTGTCTTGGGCAAAGTTGTTCAGTATACAATTCCAACGCGGCGCTTGTGTGCTTGAATTTATGATTTCCTTGTTTGTGCTGTATCTTGAAATCCTTGTCATCTAAAATTTAACGTGTTTCAAGTACTTTTGAAGACGGCGCCGGTGGTGTAGTGGTAAGCGTGATTACCTCTCACCCCAGCAGGCCTGGGTTCAATCCCAGTCGGCGCCGCCGGGATGTTCTGAGGCATAACACATCTGATCACGCCTTCCTTCGGATGGGAAGTAAAGCCGTTGGTCCCCTGTTCATGAGTTGATGGGTCGATAGATAGGGTCCAGGTGTGGGAGCTGCCTTCCTGGCACGTCGGTAGCATTGGTGCTCAGCACGGAAAACAAGATCGACGGAAAAAACAAACCAAAGGAAAAAAAAGTACTTTTGATTTTGGCCTATACTTATTTATTATATCTTAGTTCGACACAGGTAACACCTTCATGTGACTAAAATGCTTCATTTTGAAGTTAGTAACTTAGTTGATTTTTAAATTATATAGGGTATATGCTCCAACTATGCTCACACGCTTCCACTATGTCGCACCACAAAAATACGTATGGGTATGTCACAATAGAAGCACGCCACAGAGGAAATCCCGAGCTATAGTTCAAACACTTATCCCAAATCAAAATGAAGCACATATAAGGTTAGCTACAATACCATGTACAAAAATGATGTTTAACATTGTTCCCTGAGTAATACTTCAATGAAAACAACAATGAAAGCTTGTCACGCAAATAGAAGGAGCACCGTTGGGCACTTTCTGAAATATTTCAATAGTATAATTCCCTTGCAAACTCAAATAAATCTATCTGCGTAAAAATAAATAAAATAAGAGTGATTTGCGGCAAAACCCGTCAGTATCACACCCAACGTCAGTGCCTATACGTAAACGTGCTACGACGCGGCTCTCAATCAAAGGAGTAACAAGTGTGATACTATCACTGCTAGACTAGATCTTTGGTTCTCTCATGCAGTGGTTCATCAGAGAGGGGAAGCTTAGTAATCCCTATCGCCTGCTCATGACGCCATTCTATCGCGGCATGAGCCAGCAACGCCGGCCATAAACCAACCGTCTCCAACACTCCACTATAAAGCATGAAATTTAGCCCGCCCAGCGCCCACCAACAGCAAGGTGCAAAAACTAGCCAAGGGGAGGGTTATAAAGAAGGAGTCAACTTAAAATGAAAATTAATTAGTGATTATTTCAATTGAATTATTCATAAAAAAATCAATAAATAGCTCATGCTGTAAATAATGAGTCAAATCCATGAAAGATGTTACTTTTCAGAATTTTCAAATGGAATTTTCAAAAGCTTTTAGGGGCTGTCCATAAACTACGTAGACGGTTGTGGGGGAGGGAGGGGTTCCAAAAATGTCTACGTTTGTCTACGGGGGGGGGAGGGGTGAAGGTCCTGTCTACGTGGTTTTATTAGAACAGTTTTTTATGTATTTAGCCGCTTACTATTGTGATGCTTCCATCTACAAATTTATTCCGAATAGAACATTTTCATTGAGAGATCAAGAACAAAACCACAAAATATCCCAATCATTGAACATTATGAGGAAACATCACCACAGGAATAAACAGTTGAATTTCATAAAATTTGGTGTGCCTCAATTCAGTTTTGGATAAATCAGGATGCGACGCTGACCGAATTATTGGCCTTTTTGGATTATTGATTAGTTGTTAAGTCTATGAAATTCAAATGACCACTATCTGGAGTATTATGCAGTTAGAATAAAATATAAGGTCAGCAGCGAAATGCTGTTCCAATTCATCTAAAAGGATTCCATTTCGCTAAGTGCAAACGGTTGAAGGCCGGCGCACAATGCATAAAGTGTCACGCACATTTGATCCGGTTGTAATACGTTCCTGCAAAATAAAAGCTCAATCTATTGTCTAACTATCAAATTTGCATCAACGCTTCGCAAACGAAACAAATGTGCGTGAGCCTTAAGTAAGATTTGACAAATTAGCTGGATATTCAAATTATTTTGCAGTATCATTTAAGGAGAGACCCAGGAATAGTGGAAATAGGTTGTGGATACCAACGCTATTCGCATAACAGTTCCATGTATATAGGAAATCCTTAGGACATAGTAACACGAATAGATATTCTCTCTTTTTTACACAAAATTTAAAAAAATCAGCGATGTTATCAGTTATCAAGTTTTGGGTTTTTACTCAATACTCCTTAGCGACTAGACTACCATACGTCTCCATTGATACATAGCTAACATAAATCAAAAAAGACAAGTAGAGTATTATCATCATATTTCTCCTAAGAAGCATTTTTAATTACCTTTCATTTTATATTTTGATCTTTGGAATCGGCCGTGCGGTTCAAAAATTGACTTAAGAAAAAAATCGTTTTTGAAAAAAAAAATCCATTGGTAATCTTGGTCAGGATTACTAGTTTATGCTAAGTGCTCATAATTATTATACAAATAATGCTTATGCTCATAGATTCTCATACAAGAGTATCCGTGGCATAAGTAAATCATCTCAGCAATCCACGAAAAACCCGCATGGAAAATCCGGAAAACCATTGCCAGGGTGAAACATTTTTTCTTATAATTTTTTATGCTTGAATAAGGTACACCGGGGTAAGTTGAAAAGAAAGGCGTAACTATTAGCAGAAGTGTGATATCACTGTGATTGAACAGAGTAGTTCCAGGCCAAATAGCAAAAAAATGATTTTCAGACTCGACCTTCTCCGATTTGCATAAAACTTTATATAAATAGTTGCCATGTATGGTAAATCATTCACATTTCAGCTGAAATTAAGCCATTTTGAATCATGCAAAAAGTTTCAAAATGGCGTATTTAAAATATTTCAATAATTCCACGAAAACGCCACAACAAATCGAAATGACATCTGAGACAATGTTGTAGGAAGAAATAAATGCTTTTCAGAAAAAATATAAATGGTACAAAAATTTACGAAATTTTTGGTAAAAAATCTAAAAAGTGTTAAAAACATTAATAACATAAATGACCCTCTTTAATATTTTCGAACCATTTTTATTAAAAAGCATACTCAAAGTTCTATTTTTTGTGAAATTTTCAAGTTGGACACTTAAAAATTGACAAAAATCATGGAAAAACTTTAAAACTTTTTGTTTATACAACTTTTTGCAAGTTTTCTCACAGAAAACAATTTATTAGGTCAAAAGAATTAAATTGTGTTCAACTATATACCAAAAAATCGTCTAAACAAAAAGTTAAAATATTTGATTAACAGTTGTTGTTTTATGATTTTTATCAATTTTTAAGTGTCCAACATGAAAATTTCACAAAAAATAGAATGTTTCATAATGGACACTATTATTAATTCAAACGAAGACCAAAACGTAACGACAACAGCAATTGGTATCATTTGTACAATTATCATCAATTATCACAATTGTATCATGGTACAATTAGAAGCCGAAAAGTGTGCTCTAAGGATTACAAGGTCAGTGAAACTCTTTGAAGGAGACCTTAGACGAGATCTTAGGATTCTAAAAACTGTTAGTATCAACTCTCTAGTAAGGAACAACGAAGACTCGGATCTTCTCATAAGTTCATCGGGCCAGAGCCCTTTTGTGGCTTATCGGCTGCATCTTTTAGAATGGGGCTAAAAGCGTGGGAATCTTCAAAAGTGGAGGAAAACTGGAAGAACACTTCTATTACTAGGCATTCGAAGCGATTCATTAATCCAAACATTTCTGTGACCCACAAAATCCTGGAACTTTCTAAGAAAAGATCTTAGTATATATGCAGGTCTTACAACAGGTCATTGTCCGAGCTGTTATCACTTGAAGCTGATTGGTAAACTTCAAGATGATGTAAATCACTTCTGTGGCATAGAAAAGGAAGACTCGGAACATTTGCTATGCCACTGTTCGGCAATTTTCAATAAAAGGTGTCAGTTCTTCGACAAGGGGCTGATAAAACCCTTTGACATTTGAAGAACAACTCCCAGTACAGCAGTGCACTTTATTCGAAGTATAATGGCGTGCTGGGATAATGCTATTGGTCAAGCGATGGCGGCATATTTATATAGCTAAAAAAAAAAAATGGGGAATATATCACAATAGATCAGAAAAATGGTTGCAGTGATGGAAATACCCGACAATGAAAAAAAAAAATAAACCGTACACTTTGGGAGATACTTTTAATCCCGCCAGGCCGCCAGGGGTTTATAATATCCACAAAGGGTAATTTATACATGAGTAAACGTGTTTTACATCATCGTTCAACTGCTGTATAATAAGTGTTTCAACTAACCCCACTATATGGGGTAACATGAAATAATACACACTTTTATCATAGAGGTAACTCTAAGACCAGTAGGTCCCGAAGAAATGTGCTCAACTTTTTGGCTCAGCTCTGGTAGTATCTTCGGTCCCAAGCTAATCGATTCACCCCTCGAAACATAGGAAAATCCACTAACCCCTCATTTTATCTGTCAAACTTTCATAGCGAATCAAAACAAACATTGCGTAGTACTAGAATTTCGACTAGAATGGGGTACGTTAATCGTTTGCTTGGGACCAATAGGCTAGTCAAGTAGTGAGCCAATTTAAAATCGTTAGTTTCGTATTTTTTTTTTTTTTTCCTTTGGTTTGTTTTCCGTCGATCTTGTTTTCCGTGCTGAGCACCAATGCTACCGATGCCAGGGAGGCAGCTCCCACACCTGGACCCTACCTATCGACTCATCAACTCATGAACCGGGGACCAACGGCTTTACTTTCCTTCCGAAGGAAGGCGTGATCAGAGATGTTATACCTCAGAACATCCCGGTGGCGCCGACTGGGATTGAACCCAGGCCTGCTGGGGTGAGAGGTAATCACGCTTACCACTACACTTTAGTTAGTTTCGTATTGATTGTTGCTATTATTGTATGCTTAACAAATATGCTTCTGTGGTCTTATGTGTAATTTTATATTTTTTTATAATGGAAAACTCTTTCATGAAACTGTTTGTGTAAAAACATCTGGTGTCTCTAAATTAATTACTGTTCCAGAGAGCCTTAAAGTTCAAGTTTCAAAATACAGTTTCAACTTGCCCCGGTGTACATTACTTCTTATCTTTTACTGGTGCAAATTTCGAACTGGGTATCTTTTACCGTTTTAAAGTAATTATCAGAAAAACGAATGGACGATTATGGGCCATTTTAAGAAAATCATTAAACAAGAAAATGATAGTTTTCTTAGAGATCCTATGGCCGGTCGTTAGTATCACCACTGAAAGATAAGAAGTATTCAAGGATGTAGTAAGCCATAAGAAAATTTTCATAAACCTGGCAAAGGTTTTTCCTGATTTTTCTTTTGATTTTCCTCCACTGTGATAAATGCCGTTGAAAACATTTTTCAGATAAATAGATTGCTATTTAAATGTAATTGATGAGATAATTTTCTTATCATTTCTCTATACAACGTCATTTCTACAATGAGTTATAAATTATCAAAGTACGAGGTTTTCAGTTTTTTAGGGTGACTCCAAACTTGTGAGCGATGAAATAATTAACTATTTTATTTATTTAAAATATTTTCAAAATAAAAAAAATATCATGAACGGTGCTTGATGGGTATACAATAAGGGTGCTACTACCACTTTAATTTCAAAATTTGGCCAACCAAATTCTGAGAAAATCAGTCATGATTGTTAATGTGAATTTGGGAAAATGTAACTTTAGGTGAAGTTTTATTTTACAAAACTTATGGATCCAAATACTTACGAAGTAAATTTCATTCAATATCTTTCAAATTTCACACAGAAAATGGAAATTTTACGTTAAATGGTATGTTGTTTCGGGGGTGCCCCCAATTCTTTTATCGGGAGTGTTAATGATTTCCCATAGTGAACAATTTGCAAAGTTTCACGGTAATCTGAAAGGGTCGAGTCTGAAATTCCGATTTTAGCTCATTGGTCTGGATTTGCCCAAACGACAATCGGTATCGATTATTTTTTTAATGTTTACCTTTTTCCAGGACGCGTGTGCACTGTATATGGCCTATACTTTGCATCAAAGAGCAATGTGGCAGCTCACATTAAAAACTTCCACAAACTGACTGGCAGTCAATTCAAGGCACGGTCACTTAAAATATTGAAGCAGTGATCGGAGGAAGTGCTTTGTGTGGTTGACGGCCCAGCAGATGTCATGGAAGTTGTCTGGCTGGATAACGTTTCTGTTGAGTTGCCTCCTGATGAGATGTTGTTCAATAATTCAGACATGGAGTTCCCGGTGATTGACAATTTCAATGTTTGGTGTTGAGCAACCTTTTGAAGACTATATGGAGAGTCACTATTAAGGTTTTTTTATTGTTTTTATTTTTTTATTGTTTTTATTTTTTTTTATTTTTCCTTACTTCTTACTTTACTCTTGAGTTTTTTTTTTCTTAGTTATATCTACGTATACAAATAAAAATTTGAATTTGTTGTTTTTCAGAAGAATTCAATTTTTTTGGTTTTCAGCGTATTTAGGAGCATTGGAAAAAAACCACGTAGACAGGTAGGGGGGGGGGGGAGTTGCTAAATATCTACGGTTGTCTACGAGGGGGGAGGGGGGTGTTGGAAATGGAGAAAAATCTGTCTACGTAGTTTATGGACAGCCCCTTATCAGTCAAAGAACAGCTCAAGATACAAAGAAGGAGTCAGCACCAAGAGCAACATAACTTATGAGTATTTTATGATACAATTTTTAAAAGCATTTAGCCGTTAAAGAACACCTTATAGTATAAAAAGGAGTCAACTCAAAGCAAGACATGATTTGAACATTTCCTTTGCATTTTTTCTAATGAGAAATATTATTTGTGAGTACCGTACCCGTTCGACTTTGGCATGGTTTGATTTTGGCAACAGAACCACAAAGTCGTTCGATTTTGGGACGAGGTTCGATTAAACGGATTTAGAAGGTTATGTATTTTCACTCCATGCGATCACAATTTTTAATAAAATTAAATGTATTAACGTCTTAGTCATGGAGATGATTTCTCTCTACTTCTCGGTGGTCCAAAATTTTCAGAATCATTAAAGAAATTTGAAAATAAAACCGTTCGTTTTTGGCAACATTACATTTTTGGGTTTGTTGACAAAATACATATAACCCGGTACTGCATTGACATTGGATTAAAAAAACTCAACAACAACAAAATTATGGCTATCGTCTATTATGGCTATCGTATTTATCCCAGGTAACAATTTGATGCTTAACAAGCGTTGTTTAATCGATTTTTATACAGCCTTAGTTTGAATAATTGTTGTACGTAGATCACGTTAACCTTTGTTCATCTTTAAAACATCTAAATCTGGTAATTTTAATCAGCCGAAAGCTTAACAGTTATATAAATTATAAGCTTTTTAAGGTTTTAAATTAAATATCAGTGTTTTCGAACACTTGTTCACCCTTCTAATTGTATTTAGAAACAATAATAATGGAAGACCGCTTTATATCTTATATATTTTTATGGGACTGCAACAAGGTGCTGACTAATTTTATTTGCACATTTATATTGTTATTATAAGTCTAAAAGTTGCCTTTGCATTTCGGGATTCGAACCGGTAGTCGCTGATTCACAGGCATCAATCATACCTACTGGACCACTTAAGCATATGTGTGGCAAAAGGTATGATCATTGTATGAAACACGTAAAATTTAAGTTGAATAACAGTCACCGGAATAGTATTATACAGCTATGCAGAATTGTAAACAACAACTGGTGATAGTAAAATATTCCTCTCATTTTCAAGTGTAGTTAACACAATTTGGACACAAGTGCACGATTTATTTCGATGGTCATGTGGAAGCTATTTTAGTGTCATAATTGAGTTATTTTTTTGGAATGTTGTCTGAAAATTCAGTGCAATATAGCTGTCAAAACCAGTGTTGTTAAAATTCACTTACTTGAGGCTCAAATGGTATGAAATAGAAGACAACTTGACACAGTGTTACTACTATCCAAATGAATCTGATTTATGACGTGACAACATTCTCTTGACAACCGCAAACATGGATTTTCAAATCAACTTTTGTTTTGGTTCATTCGCTCGTTCGAGTTCACTCTACCTTTTACTACTGTCAAACTCAATATTCGTGTTCATTTGGATGGAAACGATTTTGATTTTGAGGATCAATTTGTAAAATTGATCTTCAATGGATACGGTTGTGGTCAGGCGGATTCCCAAGGAGCAGTCCGTAGAACCGAAGAAACTTAAACCATCATACGCCAGAGAAAAGGAAGACACCAAAGCTGGGCCCAGGTCGGAGGTTTACGATAAAACGGATTTCTATCAAGGTAAGACATCTACAATATAAACTAGCTACCGTTCGCCACATTTCTGCAAGCACAAAACCCCTGTGCAGATTTATCATTGGGAAAATTCAGCATACGATTAAAAATAAATGTGCATCATATTATGGTTTGTAATCGTAAGGCTATAAACCAATGAAGAATTTTACACGAGTTAGTTGCAGGAATGTGGCCAACGGTGGATTTTTTTTTAAGGAAAGTGAAGGCCAGATGCATTCCATTGTTGCTAAATGGCTCGAAAGTGCATTTGAATGTTCGCACAGTATTTTGCACAATACTAATTAATGCTTTCCTCTTTTAGATCCACGGCGGGTCGTTTTGCCTGCCTCTAAGATCGTATGTTTTGGAAATTGGTGCAGCTTTGGGAACAACGGTTTTGCACGTCGTGGGCATAGAAGAGTACCACTTGTCACCCACATCGTCTGATCATTTTGTCAATCGATGACAAAATGTGTTGTTAATCAACAGGCGTTCAGGAGGCAGTATTTGCGCAGACATGTTTCCTGGTGGTGGTATGTGACTAACTTCATGATCGATTCAATGAACAGTAGACAATCCATAGCCACCATACGCTTCGCCACAGTCCGGGGCTTTTTTTTCCGGAATATCGCCATCTTTCAACAGGCCGTTCTTGTTAGCAGCTTCGGGGTGTCGTGTCCGAAAATGACGGATGAAATTTCCAGCATCCAGAACGGTCTGCATATATTTGCAGTCGCTGGAGACATCGATCGAACATCGTGCGGAAGACCCATCACGATGTTTATAACGGACCGCGATGTCCTGGAGCTTCTGCTTTCCTGCAATTAGCAACGCCACATGTTATATTTACCATAAATAATGACATTGTACATACCGGTACCAGATGAAGAGCGTTTTGATCCAGCTTTAGCTGAATAAGAAGTTCCGGGCTGCTGATCATCCATTTTAGGATATATTAAAAAAAAATCACGACGTGAAATGACACTCAAATAAAAAAAATCAACGAGGCGCAAATGACAGTGAAAATTTTCTTCTCGATGATCGTTTGCAAATGAACATCAGAAAGTATAAATTCATTGATGAATAATGAATAGTTTAGTTCATTTCATGCATGAAATGGCAAAATGACATATCAAACAAAGCTAAAATCTTCAAAACACAGAAATACAAATGTCAATGCTTCCAACGTCGTCGCACCCCACTTCTACCTGGAGTTATTCCTCAAAAGCTCCTCTACCATGTCTCTACTGCTGCCGCTGCTTGGAATAAGAAAGGTAGCCAGTGAATTTAGAAGTACTAAAATGCCGGGTGACACTGACTACATTTAACCAATTAGGCTATCAAAATATCTGTAGTGCATTGCTGATTTGTAGAGTAGTGTTAAGCTAAATTAAGGCTGGTTCAATCTTTAGATCAGCTAACTTATTGAGGTTGAATTATGGGAATACAATTAGCTTCATGTACTACTAATCAACTATATATTTAGCCTGATGTTAATCATCTTTGTACACCTTAAATCAAACAATAATCAGCTTCTGTTCTTACTGTTCAGCTTGAATTGTTACTTGGGATGCCAATCGTACGTGTGGCAAACAATCGTATGAATAACGTAATTATGGATAATGTCCGGTCACCAACTAGACCCACTAGATGGAAGGCAACATGATGACATGTAACATATGGATTGAGTGGAATGGAGGCGACTTCAATGTACAACTAGGCTTGAATCGATAATTTTCATGCAAAGAGTATACCAAATTTAAAATTTTAATAAGGCTATTGGTCATTTCTGACATGCGATCCTCTTTGCACGCCGAAATGATGCATCCATGAAGATCACAACTTTAAGAAGCGGTTTTCAACCATGAGAATCTACTCGAAGTTTCTATATTGTATATGCTGACCACATGTCTGAACCCAAAGATTAATATTTATTTTCCGGATTAGTTCTGCATTAAACAGATAATAACAAACAAAGGAACACCAGTAGCAATGCTTCGAACAATACTGCTTCACTGTCGTGTTTATAGAAATCCCTTTTTGTCAGTATTTTCTTTCTTCGTTTCTCACCTCACTGCAAAAACAAATGAAAATACGATTCCTCTGCTTCAAACTGGCGATGGGAAGTTGTTCTTTATAAAACTAACGAACATTCGATGCAAGGCTACCTGTATTTTAAAGACTTCTCAATAAATACTCATGCAAGAAAGCAACTATAAGGACATCTTATAAACGTGTAATTGGCCTCTCTAAAATGTTTTCTTGGAAGCATTGCCCTAAAGCACTCTATTCATGATGCTGGAATGCACTACTTGATTTATGATAACAGTTCACATATTTCCACTATTAATGTCTTCGAACCGTCCCTCACTATACAATTAGTCCAAATTTGAATAGTTTCATTCAATCATAAATCATACAAATGGTGAATTGTTTTGCTCGTGCCTAATTCAAACTGGAACTTTAAACAAAGACCCCAAATTTTCATCCCAAAACTAACTCCAAAGAATGGAACCAACCAACCAGCCATATCCAAACAATACCGACACCCCAAATCGAACTCAGAAAGGTGTGTAAAATAACCCAGCCAAAGCGAGCGAACGGCTCCCCTCATAAACACACTATTAATATTAATATGCTTCCTATAAGGCCGTCCGATTCTTTCCTCGATGATCTTCTCCGGATAATCGGAAAGCAATTGTTTACCCATATCCACAGGGCGGCGTGGTCGGTCAGAGAGGTGGAAACATTATGGATATATACCCTCCCCTCCCCCCTTGCCTCCCCCACGCCCGCAGTCCGCAGCACAATAATGGAAGCTGCGCAGTGTGGATTCGACGATTCCCATTTGAATTTATTTAAAATACATTATGATGTTTTGTTTGTTAATAACAGTCTATTAAGGTGCGGCTGAAAATGGTTAAACAAAACCAGCATCATTTTTCAAATGGCTTCGCATGCGAGTCGGGTCCTGGTCGTTTAGTGTCAGTGGATGCTGTTGCAGTGGAATATCGTAGAGCTCGCCGCTAGTGCTCCCGCTGAGTGGGGAGCATGAACGAGGTGAGCTTTCTTTCAATAAGAAATATTGCACGAGGATTCATTTGCCCATAGACTTCAGGGTTTGTTCGGATTAATGAAAGCAACTTCCTCAGAGCAGTCTCGTTTTGGACAGCTTGAAGCTGAAATGGTTTTATTATAAGCATTAAGATTGGGTTAGATTTTATATTAGTTAAATAATCTTACAACAAGCTTGCCTTCACCCTCCTTTGACAGCCAAAGAGATTGTTCAAACCGAGAGTTATCTTCCGTATTTTTTCGACAAAGATTTATTTTATTTTAGTTATGCACGCAAACGATGTAGAATGAGCTACTTACTATTAACTTAGGGTAAATCAAGTACATAGCGTTTAGGAACGAATTGTAGGTTACCAGATTAAAGTACCTAGATTAAGCAAATATAGGTTTAATAAATTCAATATTTTTACGAATTCCACCTCCAACTAACCTATTTCAGCAGCTTGTTCACTACAAATCACTAAAATTTAATTAATCGATAGGTATAGTAACAAATTTAAGCAATTGACTTAATTTAGCTGTAAAACGTGTTCTAGGTGGTTTGGAATTGTAACTTCATTTCCTCTTCTTTTCTCGTTCTTAGTCCGACCTATCTAAACTCGCAGCTCCGTTAAACCAAACCTGACATCTGTCATTTCTGACAGCGTCCGTTACCGTAGCTCTACGAATCTCCCACAGGGTTGTCGCTGGATTTGGCAGTACAGGGTTATCCCGATATTCCGAACAGAGTTGGAGTTTTGGTTTTAAATATGTAACCTCTTTGGATGCCCAAATTTAAACGTGAGAATAGTGGTTAAAAGACAGCAAGAAAACCAATTTCAAAACCAGTAAATTCCGATACAGAAAAGAGCATTTCATCTCTTGCATCAGGAGAACATTCACATAATCCATTTAAAGTTCCACTACACTTAATTGAAAAGCTCGAAGTTTACTCATAAATGAAGCAATTATGCAGCCGGTAAAGACGAAACCCAAAACCCTTGGCGATATAATATCGATCCAAAAATATTATCAAATTATTAAGGAATCCAAAACATAAAATCGCTGGCCAAAGAAAAAAAAACGTATAAAATCAATTGAAAAACTATCGATTAATTTATAGATGAAAATGGGCTAGCTGCCTATACAGCCAGTTTATGTTAACCTTATTTTGGGTATGCTCAAGCCAAGCGATCAGCGGATTTAGAGGATGCGTACTCATTTTCTCTAAACTAAAATCGAAAAGAAAAACTAAAAGCAGCCTGTATGGCATAGCGTTATCATTCGGTTCGTTGATCGCTTGTCATTTTGTCATTTGGTGATATTTTTGATTCCTTGATTGTGGAAAATTTCAAGCTGCCAATGTGTACTTCGTCCAACGAGCGGCTGCAACTGGGAAGCTTGGTCTAACACCTTTCCAGAAATGCACAGCAGCAAGTCACCAGTTGGCCTACGGAACCCCCGTAGACGCAATTGATCAATATGGTCTTTATACAAACATCAAGTTAACTTTAACTGATCTTTAATATATAAACTTAACTTTGCTCTAGCTTCAACTTAACGTTAGCATAACTTTAACTTAAATTTGACATAGTTTTAACACATTAAGAACTTCCAAATGGAGTTTTAAAAAACTTCTTGACACGCTCAGAAATTTCAAAATCTTCCAAGAACTTCGAAAAAGTTTCAAGAACGTTTAATAAATTCCAAAAGGTTTCAACAACTTCCATGAAGTTCCATGAACTGAAGTTCCCTGGAAATAAATTTAACATAATTTTAACTAAACTTTATCTCAGGTTTCACACAACTTTATCTTAGCTTTATCAAATATTTGACACATATTTTACTTAACTTTGACTAAACCTTCACTAAACTTTAACTTAAATTGGACTTATTTTTACTTAACTTGAGTTTATCTTTTACTAAAATTTTTCTTGATTTTGCTAAAGTTTAACTTATTAACTTTATTTAACTTGTAATTAACTTTAACAAATTAGCATATCGTTAACTTAGCTTTTTATTAGCATTAACATAATTTTAACACATCTTAAAGTTAACTTCAAAATATCAATAACTTAACTTTAAATAAACTTTAAACTAACTTTAACTAAACGTTGACTCAATTAAGCTAAACTTGATTTCAACTTTAACGAACTAACTTAGCTTTAACTTTAACGAAACAAAACTTTAACTAAACATTCACTAAAATTTAACCTAATTTTGACTTAATGTGAACTTTCAAGAAGTGTCAAATATTAAGAAGTTCCAAGAACATCCAATACTTTCATAACTTAACATAACTCTTAGTATAACTTATCTTTATTATAATTTTAATTTAACTTTATCATAAATTTTACTAAACTTTAACGTCTCATTAACTTTAACTAATCTTTAACAAAACTTTTAACTTAACTCGATTTTATCTTATATGAAATTAAAGAAAAATTTCTACTAATCTTTTACTAGTTGACTAATTTAACTTAACTTAAACTAAACTTAAACTTAACTTAATCTTAGCTTTAACTTAACTTTAACTTAACTTTAACTTAACGTTAAGTTAACTTTAAGTTAACTTTGACTTAACTTTAACTTTAACTTAACTTTAACTTAACTTTAACTTAACTTTAACTTTAACTTAACTTTAACTTACCTTTAACTTAACTTTAACTTAACTTTAACTTAACTTTAACTTAACTTTAACTTAACTTTAACTTAACTTTAACTTAACTTTAACCAAAGTTGAAAATTATCTGGGGAGAATCACCCGGATGCAAGAGGTATCATTCTCTGGGGTGAATCTCTGCTTGTCTCCTCGGAGATTCCTCCTGGCACCACTGGAGAGATTTTTAGACACAGCACGAGAGAGTGAGAATGTTGACAGTTCACTTTTTGTCTGTCTGTATACACTCACTTCCGTGAGAAAGATAGCAGCGCAAATGCGTTATTGTTTCTCCAAAGATTCCGGCAGAGCTTGACGTGAGTGAGTGAAAACATCTATAAAATGGCTGAAAAACGTATACAAAGACAAGGGCGTAGCCAGGTTTTGAGCTAGGGAGAGGCGAAAAAAAAAATTTACTATGAAAATTTTTGCCGAATGCCATTTCACCGAACGCCTTTGTGTTGCTGAGTTTAGTGCGGTTTGAGGACAGTACCGAAAAAGTGGTTGTGAATGTTGTGCTTTGCAGGGCAAATGAAAAAAAAAACATTAAAAGTGGTCACGGTATTCAACTTGAAGCGGCATCTCGTCAATATTCATCGGGTGTTCTGGTGTGGCTAGATCGCTGCTCCTCTCTCCATTTTCGCTGCAGCTGCTGACGGCATTCCAAGTGCCTTCTTCTCGACACATTTCAACGACGACATTCTCCACGTTAAGGACGGGCATCTCCCTTCACAAAGCTGCCTCGATCCTTTGACAGTCGAAGACCACATGCTTCGGCGTTTCATCCACGTTGCCACACTCCTAACAGAGGGTTGACACTGCGTGTCCGAACCGATGCAGATACTTCCTGAAGCAGCCGCGGCCAGACAAGAACTGCGTTAGGTGGAATTTGAAGTCTCCGTGATTTCTGTACACCCAGGTCGAAAAAAATCTGTATTAGTCTACGTGGTTAGGTTAGGTTATCTTTAATAGTGAGATTTTCAGCCAGAGACTGTTTCATCTCTTTATTAGTCTACGTGTCCATCTACCGTTCTCTGCCGTGTTCCACTCCTGTTGCCACTTAGCCAACGACTCCGCTCTCACAACTTTCCGTACTCTTCCGGCTTCCCTCCGCCTGTAGCACTCGCTGTCTTCCACTTTGAGGTTTTGGCATGCCCCCGACGGTGATATATTCCCGCTGTACCGCTTTACAGTTACTGTCCAATAGAACTTCCGTTTTATGATGGACCATCTGCAGCTTCGCTCCTTACATCCAGTTACCAATCATGTTGATCACCTCGGTTGCCAGCACTTCCACCTCTTCCAGCGTCTCGCCTGTTACCGTCAAGACGATGTCGTCCGCAAAGCCAACGATCTCAACTACTTTGGGCAGCTTCAGCGTTAGCACGCCGTTGTACATCCCGGTCCAGAGCGCTGGACCAAGGATGGAGCCTTGTGGAACTCCCGCTGTGATCCTAATCGATCTCTGTCCCATGTCTGTCTGTCGACTAAACTGAAGCAAATTTCAATAATGGTGCGCTGATGCACTTCCCGTATTCGCATTTCCAAAATGTGTACACCAAATTTTAAAATAATTGACTACTGTACGTTAATAGAAAAAGTAACCTTTAAAATTTTTTTATATGCAACAAACCTAAGAGGAAGAGAAGACAATACGGGGGGCGAAAACGAATCACTTTTCTGTCAAGCGCGAACCAGCTCGTGATTGGCCGATTGGAAATGCGTAAGATAGAGATAGAGATAGAAATAGAGATAAAAGAGTAAGAAGTCAGTTGTCTCCTCTTCCTCTTAGCAACAAACTAACAACCAAAGTCTTCACCGGGGTGATTCTCCCCGGTGAAGCAAACGAACTCTCTACGGTGCTCCCTAGTGATCACTCATCCGCTCCGGTGTGTTGGACTGGTGGAGGTGCGAGGTCAGAAACTGTATTTGTTTGCGAAGTGGGAGACGCGATAGAAACTGAAAACAAAATAAAAATCTCTCGGGTGAGTTTGCTTTTGTCATAGTGCGAGGTGTCGTTTCAACTCATCACCCTGCTTACACTGGGGAGAATGGCATCCTTGACTTTAACTTAACTTTAACTTAACTTTAACTTAAATTTAACTTATCTTTAACTTAACTTTAACTTAACTTTAACTTAACTTTAACTTAACTTTAATTTAACTTTAACTTAACTTTAACTTAACTTTAACTTAACTTTAACTTAACTTTAACTTAACTTTAACTTAACTTTAACTTAACTTTAACTTAACTTTAACTTAAATTTAACTTAACTTTAACTTAACTTTAACTTAACTTTAACTTAACTTTAACTTAACTTTAACTTAACTTTAACTTAACTTTAACTTAACTTTAACTTAACTCTAACTTAACTTTAACTTAACTTGAACTTAACTTTAACTTAAATTTAACTTAACTTTAACTTAACTTTAACTTAACTTTAACTTAACTTTAACTTAACTTTAACTTAACTTTAACTTAACTTTAACTTAAATTTAACTTAACTTTAACTTAACTTTAACTTAACTTTAACTTAACTTTAACTTAACTTTAACTTAACTTTAACTTAACTTTAACTTAACTTTAACTTAACTATAACTTAACTTTAACTTAACTTTAACTTAACTTTAACTTAACTTTAACTTAACTTTAACTTAACTTTAACTTAACTTTAACTTAACTTTAACTTAACTTTAACTTAACTTTAACTTAACTTTAACTTAAATTTAACTTAACTTTAACTTAACTTTAACTTAACTTTAACTTAACTTTAACTTAACTTTAACTTAACTTTAACTTAACTTTAACTTAACTCTAACTTAACTTTAACTTAACTTGAACTTAACTTTAACTTAAATTTAACTTAACTTTAACTTAACTTTAACTTAACTTTAACTTAACTTTAACTTAACTTTAACTTAACTTTAACTTAACTTTAACTTAACTTTAACTTAAATTTAACTTAACTTTAACTTAACTTTAACTTAACTTTAACTTAACTTTAACTTAACTTTAACTTAACTTTAACTTAACTTTAACTTAACTTTAACTTAACTTTAACTTAACTTTAACTTAACTTTAACTTAACTTTAACTTAACTTTAACTTAACTTTAACTTAACTTTAACTTAACTTTAACTTAACTTTAACTTAACTTTAACTTAACTTTAACTTAACTTTAGCTTTAACCTATTTTTTTTAAGGATCCGGCTTCCCTATTGAGATCCAGCTTCAGATTCGCTGTGGAGATCTGGCAGCGGACTCCCTGTTGGGATCCGGCTTCATTTAAACATCAACTAAACTATCACTTAACTTTACGTTAACTTTATCTTAGCTTTTACTTAAATTTAACAAAACTTTATCTTCACTTAGCTATATCACAACTTTTACATAACTTTTACTTTATTTAAACTCTATTTATCTTTTAACAAACTTAAGCGAAACTTTAACTAATTTACTTTACTTTTCTTTAACTTTAACTACCGTATGCGTGATAATGTTTGCATCATTGAGCAATGTGAAAATTTTTTTTCGAGTTTTTTTTTTATTTATTCAAAGGGGGATGTTTCACAGAGTCTTAAACTATGTAAATCATCGATCGAGTTTCCACTTGCTGCAATTACGGCCTCCACACGCTTCCGGAATGCACGGCAGGTTCTAATAATCTGGATCCGTTTCTCTCCAGGTACGGGTCAATGTTTGTCTGAGGCTTGCTGTACTCGGGTGGCGTTTAGAACAGGCCTTGGCCTTCATGACGCGCCATATTGAGTAATCCAGCGGATTAAGATCGGGGCTGGATGGCGGCCACATATTCTTCGCTCTGAACGGAAGATGTTCCTGCAACCACTTCTGAGTGCGGTTCGAGGTGTGGCACGGAGCCCCATCTTGTTGAAATACAACATTTGGCTTCGGACCGTACTTTGATCGACGGAAGAACAAACTTACTTAAAATCCCGATGTAGACCTCCGTGTTGACCTTGTCGCCTTCTGGAATGAACACCGGGTCCATTTTTTTGCCATCGGAAGCCACCAATCCAAACACTATAACGCTAGAAGGATGCTTGGTCAGACACACGTTCTTGTGCTCGTCGGCCACGTCTTTTACCGGAAGAGAACTAATATACCGGTCGGTTCTGGAATTTGATATGGGATCGACGTTCATGTTTATGCTCTCGTCGGTGAACAGGATTACCGGATTTTTCGCTTAAGGAAGTTCAAAATTTTCTTGCATCGTTCGACTCGTAGCTCCCGGATGCGGTTGGTAATCATGTGAGTTTTTTTCCGTGCTCTCGACTTCGCCCCGAAATCATTCCTCTACCTGTTAGTGTTGTTAGTTTTTTAGATTGAGCTTAAATTCACGAGAAATCGAAAAATGACGTGTTCTCCGGATTTCGTTAAATAGCAACCCTCTCTCGCGCTCCTATCACACTGCTAAATTTGAGCACTCGATGCTTACCGAAAGCCTCACTCTTATGGGGTGTTTACATCTGTGCGGATTTACTTGCGCTTGTGTACTCGCCAACTAGCACGAATTTCAGTTGCTCCTGAAATTTCATGCTGGTGTGCTTTTTTGCTAGCGCTAGTGCAATAGCATAAGTGTAAACACCCCATTATTTTGGTAGCGCGTGTGGGAGCAACCGGTACGTTGCGAAGGTGTGGTAATGCGCGCTAAACAGCGCTTAGCAGCCCATCGTTAGGGTCCTCATAGCCCCCTAGTCGGGTTCGATTCCCGGTCCGGTCGAGGTAATCTTTCGGGTTGCAAATTTTCTCGACTTTTCTTGACATAGAGTATCATTGTGCTTGCCACACAATATACAAATTCATGCATTGGTATTGGCATCGAAAGCTCTCAATTAATAACTGTGCAAGTGCATTTAGAACACTAAGTTGAGTGCACGCAATAAGCTAATACACGCTAAGCAATAAGCTTGAAATGCGAATAATAAGAAGAAGAAGAAGTCCATCGTTACGGTTGCTCTTAAGCTGGGTTTAGACAGGGCAAGTCAATTGATCAAGTCAGTTGAATTCAGCTGACTTGACCGCGAATTAAACGTGTAAACCATGCCATTCAACTGACTTGATCAACTCACTTGAACAGAAAAAAGTTAAACCAGGCTCAACTTTTCAAGCCAATTGAATTCAACTGAGTTGATCATTTGACTTTCCTAGTCTAAACCCAGCTTTAGAGTCTTGTAGATGTGTGACTTCGAACAACGGAACTTTCTGGCCGCTTCCAGTTGACTTACCGAATCCTTGTTGTTGAACATGTTGTGCAGCGAGCGTAGCGTCCTCTTTTTCATTATCTTCGTCGGACGGCCGCTATCTCTCTTCGGGATTACTGCCATGGATGCCAGAATACGGTATGCGGTGGATACCGGAACCTTTTTGCCTCTTAAAATGGTCCACCGTGTACTTTTTTCCACGATCTTCGTTCACTTGAAATAATTATAAAATGCGCGCGCGCAGTTTTTCCTGTTTTGACGCCATGCTGAACGCGACTGAACTATACATACTATAGAATGCATAGATAAGCGGAGGCAGAAAACGTTTTATTTTGGCAACCATCAAAAATAAATGGTCTTACTGGCATCCGTGAAAAATGTTCCTGCCATCGTAGAGCTTTTCGTTGTGCAGTTTTGTTTTGTTATGTGCCCAAAAGTTCAAATGAAGTGCATGGCAAATCTTTGCAACAATCGAGGAGTTTTGTGCTCATAATATTACAATACTCCCCCCGCAACAAAAACCATGATGACGTCATGCTCGTTTGGCTACACTAACTGACAGTACATTTGGCTACATTCTACTTTGCTACCGCTTACCTACACGGAGAAAAAATACCAAAAATTTAAGTTCTTTTTACTTAATATTGACTTCAGCCTCTCACTTGCACTCGTTAATGTTGTCAAAAAAGGAACAAGAGATTCGACCCAACGATATAGTTAAGCCCAATAAGTTACTTTTGAGTAAAATGCATATTCTCAAATTTACGTGAATTAAACTTAATTTTGGGTAGAATATACTTGAGAGTAGGTATTTTTTTTGCTGGTGTTAAATGGAAACTACTATATGCGATTTACTCAAATTTAGGTTATTGGGCTGAACCCCGGAATTGAGGGAAAAGTACTTAATTTTGAGTAGTTTTTCATCTCCGTGTATGAAATCTATAGTATCTATAGATTGAACATGTTAGAGTGAAATACACTCAAAAAAATCCACACGTCATCATCATGTGTCTCACTCTTAGTTTTGCGCTTATTGTGAAACAGATCCATTTCATGTGTGAATATTAAGCTATGAATCATGCCTGAACACTATGAATTTGAATTGTGACACACTTGGATTATATGTGCCTCATTTGGTGATATCAATAGATTTGCACATCGTAGTTCAATATTCTACAATAATCTACTTTATTGACTTCTACTTTACCGACTCTAAAAACTTAATCGTCAAATATATAAACAAAACTGCCAAAGGCCAGAGCTTTCACATATATTTTAATGGGTCTGATTTGGGATTCGATCATGGACTGTTGGGGTGTGCTGCTGCCGGAGTCTTCGTTCGATCTTACTGTGCCACGGTCGTTCTCATATATGAGGCGGGTTGATAGGATAAAGTCACAAGTCTTGTTTTCGATGTTAACCTTTCTGAGCAAGCAATTCACATCGCATTGAAATGCAAAACACTTTAAATCCATCTGTTTTGAACATTAGTGTGATTCAATGTGCAATACACTTGAATAGATAGTGAAAGATTTTAAATATTTCAAAGTTTGAAACACTATAAATTAACGGATATAACACATTGAACCAAGGTGAAATACATTTAAAGTAAATGTGATTGTGCATTTAAAAAATCAAGTGTTTAAACAATTCGATCAAACGTGTGGAATTTTTTGAGTGTAGAGTGCGTTTCAATTTTCTAGAGGATGTAAGGATTCTTTCAACCAGGGTGACATATCTCTGCGAACGATTTTGCTCTGTCAGAAAAGTATTGGAATCATTCTAATTTTTTAGTAGATATCCGTTATATACTAAGCCAATGAAATGAGCATGGCGGGATGGACCAATGGTAAGGGGTGTTGCAATTCTCATGTATTGGTAGGGCAAACTACCTATCCATGGAGGGACTGTGCACCAACGAAATCAAGATGGTCAGACTAATGTTTCACGTGCATTTATTGCTCCCCCATAGGTCCAACACTTTTCTCCTCATGACGCCGCATGGTCCTTCAACTCACTCCTACCAATTCTGTCTTCCCTGCATCCTCTCCCTAATTAATCGATCTTTTCTTTCTAACTATAATGTCTTCTTCTGGTGAGTACTCACTTTACCGGCCAGGTGTACCCTTACCGCTGGTCGAGCCTGGCTGCTGGTGGCGAGCCCCGTCGCCTCGATGGCACAAACCTCCAACAGGGCTCCACCTCGCCTGAGGGTTCCACGTGCGTTGCGGACTTCGATGCAAGCACCGTCGCACGATGATAAGATGACTCATTTGAAGGCTTCGGGTTTCGAACGCAGCTATTTACCGCCGTCAGGCACTGTCCGGACTCTCACGTCTTGCTATCGAGTGGTTGATCTGCGTTAGCTGGTTGTTGCGCTGATGGTACGTTCGAGGGCACGTTTTGCCGTCGATTTCTTTTTTCGTGCGTCTTGACGCTTCTCGTTGCCAGTACGTGTGGTTGGTGTGACGAAATCTTCAGCTCATCGCAGTCTCCGAGAGGGCTGTGTTCGTTCCGGTTCTCTTAACCGCTGCTGGACATCCCAGAAACCGTCGGATTCCGATCGAAGCTTTAACCACTATCGAAACAGCAGCCCGCGTGACGATAAATTGCGCTACGCACTCTACTTGCACTCGCAACGGCCAAAAAAGGACTGTTCGACTGACACCGTTTTTTTTTTGCGTGCTGTTTGCACGGCAACCTTTCCACTTCTGCCTTTTGTCGAGTCCAATGCGGGTTGGTGAAGGGCCACCCACATTAGATCCGTTTGCGTTGCGTTGACGTAAATTTGACAGTTAGACAATAGATTTAGCTGTCACTTTGCCGCAACGCGTCCGATCCGGATCTAATGTGCGTGGGGCTTGAGAGTGTGTGTGCGTGCGGAAACGTATAGAGATCTCCAAGCGCAATCTCACGAACACTTAAGTCCAACGTTTATATATAAAAATGAAGAAGAAGAAGAACCAAAAAGGTATCGCGATATCACAACTACTTAAAAAGGTAGCGCGCGGTCTCACGCACACTTTTGTGCATCTGGAGAACTCTATAGCGAATTCGTTTATTATTCAGTTCCAACCTGGATCGGGTATCAAGATTGAGTCTGCTTTTTTTTTTTTTTTTTTTTTTTTAACTCTTTATTTGTTCCAAATTCAAAATAAATTACATTTCATTTTAACCTAGGTGCTCCAGTTACTGCAGTAACGTACCAGCCTTAATTGTTATGATATATATCTAAGTGTTTTTACATTGTTCATGTCTTGGCAATTCAGTATTTTAAACAGGTTTTTTAACCTGCATGTCAGTATAACAATTGATATCTTAAAACTAAAAACTAAAACTAAATCTTATCTAAGTATAAAGGGAATTAATCGTTGCAATTGAGGATTGTAACGATTTTTGTCGGAAATTATTAATTATTTTGTTGGACATTTGTGCTAAAGTCTCAACATTCGAAATTCTATGTACTTCGGTTGTACTGTACCAGGGAGGCAACTTCAAAATCATTTTCAGAATTTTGTTCTGAATCCTTTGAAGTGCTTTTTTCCTGGTAGTGCAGCAACTAGACCATATTGGCACAGCGTAAAGCATGGCCGGTCTAAAAACTTGTTTAAATATTAGAAGTTTATTCGTCAGGCAAAGTTTGGATTTCCTGTTTATAAGAGGATACAAACATTTTATATATTTGTTACATTTGGCTTGAATGCCCTCAATGTGATCTTTAAAAGTTAATTTTTGGTCAAGTATTAATCCAAGATATTTCACTTGGTTTGACCAGGAAATTGGAACTCCGTTCATAGTGACTATGTGACTACTACTAGGTTTCAAAAACGAAGCTCTAGGCTTATGTGGAAATATTATAAGTTGAGTTTTGGAAGCGTTGGGAGAAATCTTCCATTTTTGTAAATAAGAAGAGAAAATATCTAAACTTTTCTGCAGTCTGCTGCAAATAACACGAAGACTTCTTCCTTTAGCGGAAATGCCTGTGTCATCAGCGAACAAAGATTTGTGGCAACCCTGAGGCAAATCAGGGAGGTCCGAAGTGAAAATGTTATACAATATAGGCCCAAGAATGCTACCCTGAGGAACTCCTGCTCTAACAGGTAGTCGATTAGATTTGGAATTTTGATAATTTACCTGCAGAGTTCTGTCAGTTAAATAATTTTGAACTAATTTCATAATATAAAGTGGAAAATTAAACTTTTTCAATTTAGCAATCAAACCTTCATGCCAAACACTGTCGAATGCTTTTTCTATGTCTAGAAGAGCAACTCCAGTTGAGTGGCCTTCAGATTTGTTTGAACGAATTAAATTGTTAACTCTTAAGAGTTGATGAGTAGTTGAATGCCCATGGCGAAATCCAAACTGCTCATCTGCAAAAATTGAGTTCGTATTGATGTGAAGCATCATTCTATTCAAAATTATCTTTTCAAAAAGTTTACTTATTGAAGAAAGCAAACTTATTGGACGGTAGCTAGAAGCTTCAGCTGGATTTTTATCCGGCTTCAAAATTGGAACAACTTTTGCATTTTTCCATTTATCAGGAAAGTATGCCAAATGGAAACATCTGTTAAATAATTTTACCAAGAAAGACAAGGTACTCTCTGGGAGTTTTTTGATGAGGATATAGAAAATTCCATCATCACCTGGAGCTTTCATATTTTGAAAATTTTTAGTTATAGACCTTACTTCGTCCAAATCAGTCCCCCAGGAATCATCAAAAATATTTTCCCGAGAGAAAATATTCAGAAAATCCCGAGCAACCTGATTCTCAATAGGACTAGTAAGACCCAAACTGAAATTATGGGAACTCTCGAATTGCTTAGCAAGTTTCTGAGCTTTTTCCAAATTTGTGATCAAAATTTTACCACCTTCTTTAAGCGCTGGAATAGGCTTTTGAGGTTTTTTCAAAATTTTTGTGAGTTTCCAAAAGGGTTTGGAACTCGGGTCTAATTTAGAAATATTATTTTCAAAAGTTTTGTTCCTCAGGGCAGAGAATCGCTTTTTAATTTGTTTTTGCAAATCCCGCCAGATAACTTTCATGGCAGGATCGCGTGTTCTTTGATATTGTCTCCTACGGACATTTTTAAGACGGATCAAGAGCTGAAGATCATCGTCTATTATAATTGAATCGATTTTAACCTCGCATTTTGGTACTGAGGCAGCTCTTGCTTCAACTATAGAAGTAGTCAGAGATTCAAGAGCATAATTAATTTCATCTTTGGTTTGCAAAGGAATGTTTGGATCGAAGTTATATTCCATAAATGTTCGATATTGCTCCCAATCAGCTCTATGGTAATTGAAAGTAGAGCTGTTGGGATTACAAATTATTTCTTGGGATATTTCAAAAGTTACTGGAAGATGATCAGAACCGAAGTCAGCATGGGTAACCAATTGGCTACAAAGTTGACATGAATCAGTTAAGACCAAATCAATAGTGGAGGGATTTCTTGCAGAAGAAAAGCATGTTGGGCTGTTTGGATATTGAATAGTGTAATAACCTGCAGAACAATCATCAAACAGAATATTACCATTGGAATTGCTTTGAGCATTATTCCATGAGCGGTGTTTTGCATTAAAATCACCAATAATGAAGAATTTAGACCTATGACGGGTAAGTTTCTGGAGGTCACCCTTGAGAAAATTCTTTTGCTGGCCTACGCATTGGAATGGCAAATAGGCAGCTATAAACGTAAGTTGTCCAAATTTTGTTTCAACAGAAACCCCCAAAGTTTCAAAAACTTTGGTTTCAAATGAAGAAAGAATTTTATGTTTGATTCGTCTATGAATAATGATGGCAACGCCACCACAGGGTCCATCAAGACGATCATTTCTATAAATCAAGTAATTTGCGTCCTTCTTAACCTTATGGGCAGGTTTAAGGAACGTTTCAGTTATAACGGCAATATGCACGTTATGAACTCTTAAAAAGTTAAATAGCTCGTCTTCATTATCTTTAAGAGATCGAGCATTCCAATTTACAATATTTAATGCTTTAAAATCCATTACTGAATTTTAAAGTCATGACAATATTATTTGCAAATTTTACTCCAGTTTGAATAGCATCAAACATGGAGTTAGATTTAAGCATATCAGAAATCATGTCAATTAATGAATTCTGTAAAAATTCCATTTTAGGGGCAGTAATGCTTCCTAAGTCAAAATTGTCAAAATTTCCGTTAGAACGTTGGTTAGTATTTTGATTTCTACCCGCTGCAATAGCAGCATAGGTAGCTCCATTAACTCGCTGAACATTGTTAGCAGCAAGGGGAGTAGGTACAGATGAAACATTTGAAGCAGGGGTGATATTTGTACCTACGGGTACGAATGTAGAATTTGTTCCTCGCTGACCGTTGTTAACAGCAGAGGAATTTGTACCTGGTCGGAAACGTGGAGCGTTTCCTACCTGACGGTTAGAACGAGATTGTAGGATCGCTTTGCGAGTCTTACATTCCCAAAAATTGGATTTGTGGTTTTCACCACAATTTGAACATTTAAATTTCTTAGGATCTTCCTTCACAGGACAGTCGTCCTTTGCGTGAGAGGAATCACCACAATTCATGCATTTAGCTGGCATGTAGCAATTTTTAGTTCCGTGACCCCATCCCTGGCACTTACGGCACTGGGTGAGGTTTTGGAAATTTCCTCCAGTCTTCCTGAAGTGTTCCCACTTCACTCGGACATGGAGCATAAGGCTAGCTTTTTCTAAGGCCTTAAGGTTGTTTAGTTCACTAGACTTGAAGTGAACTAAATAAAAATCATTAGAAATCCCGTTGCGCGAATCGCCAGGACGGGATTTCATTTTCATTTTGATTACTTGGAGTGGCACAACTCCAAGTAATTTTGCCAGTTCATCTTTGATCTGATCCAGGGATTCACCACTGGGCAGTCCTTTCATGACAACCTTGAACACACGTTCAGTTTTGGTGTCGTAAGTAAAAAATTTGTGCTTCTTCTCAGTAAGATACTTGAGAAGACATTTAAATCCGTCCAAGGTTTCAGCCAATACACGGCATTCACCCCGACGTCCAATTTGTAGTGAAAACTTAACTTTCACGAAATTCAAAAGTTCCATGCGAAGAGCATGGAAATCGGTAGTGGTTATCACAATAGGGGGAATCTTTTCCTTCTTGGCATTAAGCCGGGAAAGTTTACTAGAATTTTTCTTGGATGATGGATCATTCTCATCATCCGTGAGCAAATCAAATTGATTACTCAAATTAATTTCATCAGAAGGGGGGTCAAGAGTTTGCCCCTTTCTTTTGCGTTTAGGCGCCATGGCGGCAGTAAATTTTTATCCAAATCGACTTCCAAGCAGATTACTATAAGAATCTGAAGGATCGAAGAGGAATTTTCCAAATCGATATCCAAGAAGGATTACCTCGGGTAGGGTCCAAACAAGGATCGAAGAGGAATAAGAGTTGAACAAGGTAGAAAATTTTTACAGGTTGAGCACTGAAAAGTGCTGTTTAAATTTGTTGTAGCTTTAGGTAGTAGTAACACTTCCTTCAGCAAAAAGCAAATAGATCCGCACGGCAAGAGAGCACGATGCGGACTGATTGAGTCTGCTTGTTTTCTGACAAACGTCAGTTTGATCGTTTGTTTTTAAAACCCAGCTCAGGTTGAGGTTCACACTGACAAAAAGTTCGGTTTCGATAATAAACGAATTCGCTAGTAGTCAGCAAAATCCCTGAAGAATGGTGTTTGCGAAATAATTTGCGATCCTCGTTCGCTTTCAAGCGATGCGTTCCATGTGGCATAGTTTCGCTGCTGCACGTTCGATCGGATCTACTCATTTTATTGTGTTTCCGACACCAGTTTAGTGCTGACCATAGGAGCAATAATACGAAGCAACCTAAAACGTAACAGGGGTTTGGCTTATCAAGGTGAGGGTCTGGCCAGCTCTAGTTGGTGCTGATAGCCAACAAAGCAAATGGATTACATTTTATGAATGTCAATCTTAGTATTTTAGTAGTTTTTGAGTTTTTATCCCAGTGTCAATAAAAGGGATTTAAATTATGTTTACATGCAGGAATATATTATTTTATTAATATTATGGGGGCCCCTTGGAGTTGGTGGGGGGTTGACCATTATACAAAATAGTGAGTAACCAGCTCTAAATTTTTCATTACAACACTGTTCTAGATGAAGTTAGAGGAAACTTTCATTAGAGGTGGGAAAACTTTTCGAGGAAAGTCAAATGTAATTAAGGACAGTATAAGAATATAGAAAATCGATAGCAAAACTTAAGGAAAAAATTGGAAAAAACTGTCGGGGAATCTTTGAAGACACTTTTGGGAGATGTTGGAGTGATCACCCGAAAGCAGTGATTTAAATTTTCCAAAAATTTGCAACAAATCATTTAAAAGAAGTCACAACATATTTTCGAAAGGAATTGGGAAGTCTTACAAATTAAGTTGTGAGAATTATTTACTCGATGAAGAGAATCGATCAATGTTACTTAGGACCTAATGCAATGTTCAGCTTGAAGTATTGTAATTTTTAGTGGACATCCGTTATATACTACACGGTAACCGCAAAATACCCAATAATGACTATAAAAGACTCGATATTGACTTCAAAGTAAGCCTTTTCGAGTAAAAAGATTACCCATTTATGAGTATTTGATTCTCATAAATGAACACTTACTACTCATAAATAGGTAAAATTTTACTCATTTAATGGGTGGTCCCAGTTCCCTCGAAAATGCTTACTTTGTAGTCATTATTGGGTATTTTGCGGTTACCGTGTAAGACAATGAAATGAGCATGACGGGATAGACCAATGGTAAGGGGTTTAGCTTATCATGGGTCTGGCCAGCGCTAGTTGGTGATGATAGCCAACAAAGCAAATTGACTACATTTTATGTGTGTCAATCTTAGTATTTTATTAGTTTATAAGTTTTTGTCCCAGTGTCAATAAAAGGAGTTTAAATTATGTGAAAAATTCATGTAAATTTAGGTGCTCTGAGACTGACATATATGAGCGTCAATTTTGACATAAAATTGAGTCATAATAGACGCCAAATTCAGCTCAATCAAACGTAATTTTCGTCGAGTAACGAACTTTTCAGTCTCGGAGCACTTAATTTTACGTGACATGTTTGTTTACGTCTCATTCTTTATGTCAAAGATGGATTCCGTCACGAGTAAAATTAAATATTTCTTAGTGTGAACACAGTTAGAACGAAACGAGTGATTTTACGTTTTACTGCATGTAACAAAAAGACCACATCATATATAACGTATTTTTGGATCAGTTTTCAAAATTTCACCTCGTATTCTTTTATAGCATAAATTTACATGCCATGTAAAACTCAATCATCATGTAATCTTGAGTCATGCGATTATATTTTGAGGTTAGGAATAACAATTTTATACCTGGTTTCGGATGATTTTATCAATGCATTATTATTTGTTTTCAGAATTATTCACAGGAAATAACATTTTTCTATTTTTTTACAGTTGCCATGTTTTTCTCGGGCACGCTTCTTCTGGATTCGCTGAATATTCTTAAGTAACATAAAGGCACAGTTGACATGGATGGCTCTTTCCATCATGGTCGAGATTCGAAAGCGCAGATCCGCTTTGAAGGCTTGAATAGTGATCTTACGTACCACGCTGGAACTGTAACATACCGATCAGTAGCTTTCTGGTATTAGCGGAACTTACGAAGAGATTCTGCTCCCGGACAGTAGCAGAGAGATTTTTCACGTGATGCGTTTTGGCAGCTGCTTTGTGAAGGGCATGTCTTCAGCATGCTTTCCAGCGGTCTACTTCGTATGGGTCATCGATGAATTTTCCTATCTGAAAAAAATCAAAGAATTTAGTGTTCATGAGGTTCTTGAACCTACAATCATACATTCTATCGGTTACCTGAAGATATTTTTTTCCTCAACGCATGCTGCTCCAACCATGAGTGGCGCGGGAGTGGCTTCAAAACAAAATGATAAACGTCAAAATTTGATGTTTTACGTTGAGAGCATGTAAAATTGTATCGTTTATGGTGGAAGATTGAATGTGGCACGGTAAATTAAAGTGTTTTTCAGTGAAATTGAAACCCCTCATGTAAAATTAAACTAAAATGAACCCACTTTTATATTAGATATTTTTATAAATTTCGTCTTTTCAAATGGAAAATTGTGTGTGATATTGTTTTTCATTAGAATTTATTCAATTACTTTTGAAATCAAATCACGATTAATTTTCATACATTTTTACTGTGTATCTAACTGTCAACTGTACACAGTTCGAAAAAGTAGTGTAAATTTCTGTTTAGTATGATGCACATAAATGGAGCGTCACATATCATATAAGTTTACATTATATATCATGTAAAGTTTTGAGACAATTAATGCAATGTAGCAAATATTGTATACAAAAGCCCATTGTTGTAAACAACATTGTTTACAAGTTGCTCGGTAGCGTTAAATGAAATACAAGTTTACGTGAATGAATGTTTACATCACTATTAAAATTCAGAATTTTTATCTGTGTACCTATCGTGCAAAGTAAATAAACTTTATGAGGCTATGAAAACTCAGCGAAAGTTATTGCAATAAAATATGGAGTATCAGCGAAGAGATGATCATAAACACACAGTGAGCTGTTCCGTGAGGGGATACGAAGGATTGAAGTGATCAGTTATGTGCTTTTGTGCTATTTTTTGTTAAGATAATACAATAAAATAATAATTGATATAATAATTATCTACAGCTGCTAAATTTCTTTCTCACTGTAAATCATTTGAAGTTGATGCAGAAGTCCTCTGTTGCCAAGTGCAAGGAATGGGAATCTTTCGAAAACCGTGATGCAAGTTCCACTGTTTTTCTCTTGGCGTGACTGCTGGTATGTGTGTATGTGTGTGCTGCCAAAACCTTGCCCTGTTTATTGATTCTTGATTGTGTCATCAAACATATTCATTCGCATGTACATACCTAAGAGCAAGAAGAGACAATAGGGGGACTTTTATGATCCAATTTTCAGTCAAACGCAATCCAGCGCCTGATTGATCAGGTGGACGTGTAGAACCGCGTGCATTTCTACAACAGGGAATCTATTTCCTTATATTTTGACAGTCGACTGCGTCGCCCATATTGAAATTGATTTTGCACGATCGTTTCCACGAGAGAAGTACACGTCACAGACAAAAAGAATCCAGTTGTCTCCTCTTCCTCTTAGGTACATACCTGTTCGAGTTAGCGTTCACCAAAATTAATAAGCTGGTCAATAGTTGTGCATATACACCTCCACCGAAAAGATTTGCCTCAGAATACAAAAGATTCCATCCATTTCAGCGAAACAATAATCACCATCCTGTACCCAATATATCATTTCCCGAAAAAAAAGCAAAACCCTTTTATCGACATGATAAAACCCATCTGCAGCCCGCAAACAGCTCGTTACAATCAATCTCGTCCACACGGACTCGACCTGGCAGCACACTGACTGGACTGTGTGCACTCGTCCTGGCAGTCGAGAGTTGAAAATGTGCGAAAAGGGAAAACTCACCGAGCGGCTAACAAGAAAAGGAGGTGTGCGTGCACATTCCTGGTTAATTTGGTCGATTAAAACGGCCCCGGCCATTTCCATCGAGTCCGCAAAGGCTCCGGCTGTCGGTTGAAATGACGAACTGCGGCATCTTTCTCGCTTAACAAGCAACACACGTTTTTTCCTCTTCGAGTCGTACAGTTTTTGAAAAAAAATAATAATAATACCGAAAACAAATGAGAAATCAAGGATCTCTTGCCACAAAGCGCGTTATCTCTGTTAAAGTACAAGATAGCTTGAAATTAACAGAACACAAAAAAAGAAGATCTTCTGAAAAGGGCTTTTCTACTCGCTAAAGTGTTTTTGTGTTTATTTTACCAGACTCGTTAGGGAATCGCGCGTGATTTTCCTTTTGGCTCGATTTTTTTTAAACTGTCTTCGAACAATCCGCCAAAAGAGCCTTGTTCCGGCACATCACACGCGGGGCCGAAATGATAAAGCAGGGAAAAGGGTATGCTCTACCGCCTGCCGTACGCAAACACCTCGCTTCGTGGTTATCCCCAAGGTAAATCGGATGGCTCAGAAAGATGCCGAAATACGCTTCCTCTGGGGGCAATTTGGGGCCGTTTTTCTTTCGGATACCAACCAACAAAACGCGCCGAAAAGGAGAAGAGCTAACCGCGCTTGGCTCTGCAGAACGACCGGCCGTGGTATAAACATAATTTGATGTAAGAAATATGTTTATTATTATCATTATATTGCATCTTTGTTCTCCCCGGCCCACGGCAAGGAGGTACCCTTTGTCAGTTTTCGCACTGCTGGACAGTGGGTCAAGTGGTATCGGTCCGAGGATACTAGCAAACGCTGTGCATATACTGCCCCATTTCAGTGATTTCAGGTGGTATAGGAGGACATTGATCTGTCAAATTGGTTATACCAGCTGTAAAATGAGAAAAGGAATCAAGGGGGTAGTCAATGATATTGAAATAATTCTAACGTGGTTTCCCAGGCAACAAATTGATGCTTACCAAGGTAACAATTTGATGCTTAACAAGTGTTGTTCAATCGATTTGATTTCAGTCTTAGTTTGAATAATTGCTGTACATAGACCACGGTAATCTTTGTTCAGCTTTTAATCATCTAAATCTGGTGATTTTAAGCAGCCAAAAGCTTAAGAGTTATAGAAATTATAAGTTTTTTAAGGCATTAAATAACAGTCTTCTCCAACCCTTGTTCAGCCTTCTAGTTTTATTTAGAAAAAATAATAATGGAAAACCGCTTTCATATCTTATATAATTTTATGGGACTACAAAGTGCTTACTAATCGGATTTACATATTTATATTGTTATTACAAGTCTAAAAATTACCTTTGCATTTTGGGATTCGAACCAGCAGTCGCTAATTCACAGGCATCAATCATACCTACTGGACCAGTTAAGCATATGTGTGGCAAAAGGTATGATCATTAACTTGAAACACGTCAAATTTAAGTTGAATAACAACACCCGGAAGAGTATTGTACAGCAATGCAGAATTGTAAACAACAACTGGTGACAGTAAATCCTCTTAGTTTCAAGCGTAGTTAACACAAAGTGGACACAAGTGCGCGATTTATTTCGATGGTCAAGTGGAAGCTATTTTAGTGCTATAAAATTTAGCAATAGATTTGGAATTCTGTATGAAAATTCGGTGCAATATAGCAGTCAAAACACAGAAATACAAATGTTAGTACTTTTGACGCCCTCGCAGCCCACTCCTACCTGGAGCTATTCCTAAAAAGCTCCTCTACCTTATCTCTACTGCTGCCGCTGCTTGGGATTAGAAGGTAGGCAGTGAATTTAGAAGAACTCAAATGCCGGAAATGCAACTAGTGACACTGACTACATTTAACCAATAAGGCTATCAAAATATTTGTTGTGCATTGCTGATTTTTGGAGTAGTGTTAAGCTAAAATAATGCGTGTTCAATCTTTAGATCAGTTAATTTATTGAGGTTGAATTATGGGGATCCAATTAGCTTCATGCACTACTAATCAACTACACAGCGAAAAATAAATTTTAATTTTACATTCATGCCTAAAAATTATCTTCATATTTTGGGATTCGATCCAGTAGTCGCTGATTCACAGGCGTCAACTATAACCACTCGATCACATAAACATATTTGTGGCAAAAGGTATGATCATTAACTTGAAGCACATCAAAATTAAGTTGAATAATAGCAACCGGAAGATTATTATACAGCAATGCAGGATTGTAAACAATAAATTGTGACATTAAAACATTCCTCTCATTTGAAGTGCAGTTAACACAATGTGGACACAAGTGGGCGATGTATTTAGATGCTATTTTAGTGCTATAATTGTATTATATTTTGAAATGCAGTATGAAAATTAAGTGCAATATAAAGTGGTGAATAGTCAAAACACAGGAATACAAATGTTAATACTTCCGACGTCGTCGCAGTCCACTTCTAGGTGGAGCTATTCTTTAAAAGCTCCTCTTCCTTGTCTCTACTGCTAGTGCTGGTTGGGATTAGAAAGGTACCTATTCAAGCTGAATTGTATGAACAGAAGTTGATTATTGGTTGATTTAAGGTGTACGAAGCTGATTAACACCAGAATGAATATGTAGTTGCTTAGTAGTGCATGAAGCGAATTGTATTTCCATAAACCTCAGTAAGTTAGCTGATCTAATGACTGAACAAGACATATTTAAGCTTAATACTACTCCACAAACCAGCAATGCGCTACAAATATGTTGATAGCCTGATAGAAAAATATGCAATTTATTGCATATATTTACTGCACAATATTGTTAAATGTCGTCAGTGTTACTTGTTTTTCCTGGTAGTGCAACAACAAGACCAGATTGGTACAGCATATGGCCGGTCTAAAGACTTGTTTATGTCATGCAACTTTATGAATAAAACATGTTTTCTATCTCTAAACGTTGAAATTTTATAGTAATTTTTCAGAATTGAATTAGGGTGTACTAACATAGAGGTAACTCTAAGACTATGTAGAAGGTCCCGAAGAAACGTGCTCAGCTTTTTGGCTCAGCTCTGGTACTATCTTCGGTCCCAAACTAATCGATGCACCCCTCGAAACATAGGAAAATCCACGAAACCATCATTTTATCTGTTAAACTTTCATAGCGAATCAAAACAAACATTGGGAAGTGCTAGAATTTCGACTAGGGTACGTTAATCGATTTGCTTGGGACCAATGGGCTAGTCAAGTAGTGAGCCAATTTAAAATCGTTAGTTTTCACCGGTACTAATTTGATTAGATTGGTTTCAACCATAATCAGACGTCACTGAAAAAAGCCAATCTAATCAAATTAGTACATGTTCACGGTGATTAAGCCCAATTAGGGTGCACCAGAAAAACGTAGAATTCTAGCTTTAAATCTATTTCTTCAAAGTTTTCGTCAAAGTCGTCCTTGAGAAACTTTAGAACTTGTTAAAATGCAAATTTTTGCTTAGTAAAGCGAATTTGTATTTCTTAAGGATCATGCGATATTAAAGATTTTCCCTGCAATATTAGCCCTCTTCAAACTCAACTTGCAATACATTATACAAAGTAATAATGTGTAGTCACCTGGGACCGCTGAATTTCCTAAATTACTTGAAAGACGTTAATCTGGTAATTGAGGGACCACGATTATCTTACGCAGATGACCTTATGTCACATGTGATGATGTCACAATTCTTCTTGTCTCTCTCCATATTAGAATACTGCTGTCTGAACTCCTCACTACAACAACGGTTTCGAAAGAGTTGAGTCTGTTCAACGACGGTTTCTTCCGATTGCTTAGCTACGAAAGTCGTTTGCAACTGATCCATCTGGAGCCCCTGTCGATCCGAAGAGATACAGCAAGGGCAAGGGACTTACTGCGGGTATTTTGCAAGGACGCACCGAGTGCCCTGTACTCCTTGAGCAAGTCAATGTTCACCCCCGAGCCCTATTGACTTCTCGACGCATGATCTCACTAATACAACCTAGCTAGCGTAGCCGTGTAAAATCGAATTCAAGCTGAACATTCCATTAGGTCCTAAGTAACGTTGACAGATTCTCTTCGTTGACTTTCTCTTTATATCCCCACGGCCATCTTAAGACATTTCCAGGTATTTTCAGCACACATATCGATAAAAGAAGCTATCATCTAGCATCTAATACGACAAACACAACAAGAAACGATCATGTGCTCATGTTATTAACGAAAGAGAAAGTCGACGAAGAGAATCCATCAATGTTACTTAGGACCTAATGCAATGTTCAGCTTGAATTATTTATTTTTTTCAACCACGAAATCAGCTGTCAAAATGTTCAACTTGACAGCGGTTTGTTTTGTTTTTAATTTTCAGCCAGTAAAATGCATGTATTAGTTAAACTTCTCACTAATACTAACGGTGGTAGAGAACTCTATGGAATAATTCCCGCGTCACTTTTCAAATGACCAATGTAACATATCCACCATTTTGAGAGAATCGAAGTTAAAGTTCGAGAGATTTTTATTTAAGCTGTTTAAAAACAATACATTTTGCAATACTATTTTACAGAGTTTTGAATGAATATTAAGCAGTTGCAGTTTCATTACTTATTTGTAGACGAAAATGTGCATTGATTTTATTAGAGAGTTCAACGATAAATTGAGCTATTTCAACGTGTTTCAAGAGCGGTAGGTGGGCATCTTTCTTTCAGTAGTGGTAGGGTTGTAAAAGCATCTGGGAATGGTTAGACGCATGAAGCGAGTGTGATGGAAAGGTTGAGTTTGAAGACACGATAAAATAAAATAACAAGAAGATATGTATTCAAACTTTTAAACTATGTAATGTATAATGACGTATATCTCGCATATATCTATGATGGCTATGTAACTAAGTATCATTATCGGTCTCTAAAAAAAGTGAAAAATGTTTCGGTATAAAATTTTTTAAATTCAATCATATAAAAAGTGTAAAAAGAGCTTACCCCAGTCGCTTTCGGAGTTATCAGATTCATCCTTGTCGTAGATCTCCAATAATTTTTTATGAAATTGATCTCTATCAACTGCCAAGCGTTTCCAATCATCGAAACTTAACTCCCCATAACGTTGCATTGTCTGAGAAATGCTATCCCTCCATGTAAAGCTTGGTCGGCAAGGCCTCAAATGTCGGGAACGTAGGCGTGCTGCAACTCGTATGGGGTGTGATCTAGGACGCCGACGCACATGCCCCCACCATCGCATTTGATACATACGGATTTTCTTAGTCACTCGACGCTTGTCCAATAGAAGATTTACGGATTTAGGCAATCTGGCTCTATCCTGAGCACTGCAACATTTGAACATAGATTGAACTATCTGTCTCTCGTATCCCCGAATGGATTTCCGGCTATATTTAGTCAGAACCAAAGTTTGGGTCCCATAAATCATTGCAGGTGCAATCACAGACTCGTATACTATTTTACCAACTTTCCATGATGGCCGGTATTTTTTTAGGAATTCAAGGACCACTCTAGAAGCACGCATAGCATTTCGACATCTGGTACGAATGGTCATGGGACGTTCCAGACGGGCAGTTAAATATACACCTAGATACCGTAAAGGCTCGGTAGCCTTGTATTTTCTCCCCAACACTTCTATCTCTTCCACAGCTTCTGTATTGGGTTCCCTCACCAAAACTTTACACTTGTTTTCGTTCAAGTTTAACCCTATATACCCCAGATATTCTTTTAGTTTGGATACGATCAATTCCACGTCTTCTACAGTTTCTGCTAATATAATGATATCGTCAGCAAAAGCAAGGATCAATGGAAGAGTTAAATACCCCTCCTGGTTGAGCCTGAGATTGGCAACTTCGTCTTCAACTGACTCGAGGACCGCCTCCATAAGTATATTGAATAGATACGGTGACAGAGGACACCCTTGTTTGATGCCTCGCACTCGTGAAACGGGTCGTGATAATTGACGCTGCCATAATACTTGCTGCTGCTCACCCTGCAGGCACTCAATGACTCTGTTTATCAAGAACCGAGGGACTCCCTTACCTGAATTGAAAATAACCCTGATGATTGTTATAAATTATGAATATGTTAAAAGTGGGTTGTATACCTTCTAAAATGTCTGGTAATGACGTCAATGAGACTCGATCGAACGCTTTTTCGATATCGAGTGACATTAAAATTAACGGCCTTCCCTCATTCCAATTTTCTTGCAACACTCGCTGCAAGACATGTAGATGGTCTGTTGTAGATCGCCCAGGTAGAAAGGCTGATTGATGGCTGCCGATGGGTCCAACGAATGACTGCAGTTTATGCAAAATCCAAGTTGCATAGATCTTGTATGCCGTGCATGTCAAGCTAATGCGACGGAAATCATCAACTGATTTCGGTTGCTTGACTTTTGGTATAGGAACCAAAACTACCTTCTTCCACTCTACGGGAAGCTCATTGGAATTGAATACCTCAACCAACAATTGATGAAGCTCCTTAAGGGTTTTTTCGTCACAATATTTATAGTACTCCGAATACAGATTATCGACGCCTGGGGCCTTTCCGTTCTTCATTTTGGCCAGTATCTGAGTTATTTCATCGAGAGTAGGTGGATCAACGGTGGGTGCAGTCACGGGATCTTCATCACAAGTTGGAATCAACGACTCACCGGAATCTTCTTGAATCCAATCGTCTATTTTGATAATGTTTGAGGTGCCAGCATTGTTTTTCCTTTTTTTAAAACGTTTCAAATACTTGTATGTTCGATTGATCCTTTGTCCTACAGGAAACCTATGAAGGTTTTCGAAGAAACCTATTATTTCATTCTCCTCGTCATTTCTTATAATTTTCTTTAAATCAGCTTTTGCTTCGGCAAGTTTGTACGCCCATTTCGGATGATAAGAACGTTGAGCCCAAAACGTACACCTTTTTACTCGAGCTAATGCCAATCGGCATTCCCGGCTGGATGGCAAACTGGTGGAACGCTTCAATACTGCAGAAGTTGCTAAATTTAGCTTCTCTTTAAGGTCTTTCCAACCCGTCTCTACGTCGATAGATTCATGAAAGGCAGATCCGAGATTTTTTAGTTTGTCAGCATAATTTTTCTGAACAGTTTTGTTCTGCAAAAGTGTTGGATCAACATCATGTCGTGGTAGTGGAGGAACTGGAGTCTTGATAAACGGGGCTGTTATAGCAGACTGATTCTCCACAATGTTAAACATAAGAATCTTATGGTCGGTTTGTATATCACCTGGTTTGGTACACTGCATTCTCTTCAGGAAAAGAAACGAGTATCGGTGGGTCAATATGTGATCAATCTGACTAGATCGATTCCCACATGACCAGGTCCGCTTGAAACTAGAATTGGCCTTAGTGCTTCTTACCACCAATGAGTACAGGTTCAAGAAAAAACGCATTTGCTGTCCATTTTCGTTAAAATGCTCGTGTCCTACAAACTTGCCAATAAGAATTTGTTCATCAATGGTTAGGGTGTTTGAACCGAGCTGGCTGTTAAAATCTCCAGCGATTATCAAACGTCGTGGGTCTTTGAGTCCACCGACCAAAGAGCCCAGTCCAGCAAAAAATCTGGAGCTGTTCTGATTAGGTCCATGGACATTAACAATAAGCATCGGATGGACAACAGCACCAAACTGAAAGAATTCAACAATTTCAACAACAAAACACAGAAGTAAGTACGCTGGCAGTTATTACCTGATAAGAAATTTCAGTTAATTCAATATTGGAACCCCAACTCTTTCGACGATGGACGCTGATGTTGGCACCGATCCTTACGAGCAGTGCCAATCCTCGTTTTCTACTTCTTGATCGGTCGCCCAAGTACCACCTGTAATGCGATGTCATTGCTTCGACTCCCTGAAGATTCACTTCCTGAAGCACAGCAATATGAACATCTTTGGACAACAAGAATGAATCGACCATATTCCTTTTCTCAATCCCTCTACATCCATTCACGTTTAGCGAAGCAAATCGTAACCCAATGCTTTGATCAAAGGGGACAGCCTGGACAGCGATTTCTGGAGTGGCACATATCTCTACACGAGCAACCTTTTCCGCAACCAGCAGAGGATCTTCTTGAAGATTTAGAGATGTGTCCAGTCGAATTCGTCTGATGTGCAGAACACTCGAATATCGATTGTAATTTTCCAACAAATTAATAGTGACGGTACTTCCATTGCGCACGGGAGCTAGCCGTACGGTTTGCTGACTAGTACTGTGCAGGTAGATATTTATATTCATCAAGGAAGATAAAAGTGTCAGGAAGCTTCTCCCAACGGTATGGCGTCCAGTTTTTAGGCGGAACAGATAGGTGTCAAAGTCAGCCCCTGACTCAGAAATTCCCAATGAGGTCAACACGGAAGCGGGCAGTACTTGAATCTCGTCCGCAACCAAACATCTCATCAAAGCAACAGTATTCTCATTGATTTTCGCTCCAGTCAGCTGATGGCCAACGGAAGTTATCAGAGAATCATTTTCGGAAAGCATCGTCGTACACTCCACCTCAAAGTCGCGATCAGCTAAATGTATGGTTTCAGTTCGGTTGTTTGATGTTGGGTTCGATAGTGTATAATTATATGGACGTATGCAAACAATGCTGTCGTAATGCGTTCTCGTACCGTCTGCCCCGCGATAAAATATTTCGAAGCTCCGAAGATCCGTATCTCCGCCAGCTTCTGGGCTGAATTTTATACAGGCGTTATCCTGATAAACTTTTATACTCACCGCGAAATAGTTCGACAAGGAAGAAATACACTCAGCGCCGCCCCAATATCCAGGAGTCTTCAACATTCGTAAATACTCCTCGATTTTTTCCGCAAGTGGCAAAGGATCACGAATCAATTCGTCAGCGTAGGTAGCTAGATGATCATAATAGCTCTCTCTCCGATTTCTCATCTCACGAACGGCGATTTCCCTTAACTGTTTGCTGTATGGCTTGAATAGCATGTTTTTTGGTGTAATGCCGTAGATCTGGTGAACCAGCGATCCGAACAAGCAATCTCCATCTTTGGGAATGCTCAAAACCCAATAACGATTTTGCTGCAGATCAAGTATTTGCTCCATGATTTCTAAAAGTTAGTCAATAATGATGTATTTAGGCATAGGATAATAATATTTCAAAACTTACGTGATTTGAGAACGTAGGAATAAAATGTAACGGAGCAAAAGTTTCTCGAGGGAGTGGAACGATAATGCAGATTGAGCTTGGTCAATGGCGAAGTGATAGTGCGTACAGTTTGGTTGAATGAATATCCACGCAAAGTGTTGGTTGTGTGAAAAGATCATGAAATGGGGAGAAAGACGTGTGGGTGTAGGTGTTCATTGAAGATATAAGTGATAATGATTGTATGAGAAAGACACAAGTGTGTATAGGTGTGTTGGAAGTGAATTGAACGTAGGGTGGATGTGCCGGCCTTTGTTATGTTTATGGTGTGGTATGTGTTCTGGATGCGACCTCGAGAATTCCATGGATCTTGGGTGAAGCGCAACGTGATGGGGGAGTATGACCGTTCAAACCAAGATGACATCATATTATAAACAGCTTTCGGGGACGCCGTTTTATTTGCATAGCTTTGTTGCGTATGCAACCACTCGACGAACACTTGAAGAAATATTATTATTTAAAAAATATTTTCAGCTCTTCAATGATGAAACATCTTTTGAATTCGTTGATGACGGCACATCTTTGGATTTATAACGTAATGATAAGTTTTTTTCCAGCCTTCACTCAAGTTAGATCCGTTTTTTTTTTTTAAATAACATAAGTTTATTTTCAGCTCGTTGAATATTTGAATAGGGGAAATGACGGCTTCGGCATGCCGGACTGTTGTCGGCAGCCCAGATTGAAACACTGTTTTCACTGGATTTTCTTGCGAAGGCGCTTCGCTGAGTGCGTGCAAACGATTCTTTATGCTTTCAGCTTCAATTTGACTGTGTTTTTGCCACTGAGGAGAGGCGGTCTAGCGGGATTTCCTTGAAATGGAACACACGCACTGCGGATTGTAGCTGATTTCGAGTTGCCGATGGTAGAGCAGCAGATTTGCATGCGGTTCAGGTGGAGCGGTTGCCGAGGGGGGGCTGGTTGCCGACAGTGCTCGCTCTCGCTGGGGAGGTTTGGAGCTTTGTGGGGGCGTTTCGGAGCAGTTTTTGACAGTTCTTTCGACTGGAGTTGTTGGAGCGGCTGGCAGCGGGGGATTGTAAACAGGCCAATACTGTATATGTGTGCGTTCCTTGCGGAGGGGGGCTATAGGAAGAGGGTCGCTGCTTGGGTTGCCGAGAATACGTAAATTCCCCTATGTGACATCATTAGATTTACATAATAATAAAACATTTTTTTCAGTTTTCATTCATGCGGGATGTATGGATTTTAATTATCTTTGCTTGCTTTCAGCTCTTCGATGATGAAACACCTCTAGGATTATATTATAATAATTCATTTATATTATTGAACTTTGCATTTATTTTATATTATAAATATTCACTTTTTCAGCTTAGAGATGAACTAGCCTACAGAAGTTAAAGTTAAGTTAAAGTTAAGTTAAAGTTAAGTTAAAGTTAAGTTAAAGTTAAGTTAAAGTTAAGTTAAAGTTAAGTTAAAGTTAAGTTAAAGTTAAGTTAAAGTTAAGTTAAAGTTAAGTTAAAGTTAAGTTAAAGTTAAGTTAAAGTTAAGTTAAAGTTAAGTTAAAGTTAAGTTAAAGTTAAGTTAAAGTTAAGTTAAAGTTAAGTTAAAGTTAAGTTAAAGTTAAGTTAAAGTTAAGTTAAAGTTAAGTTAAAGTTAAGTTAAAGTTAAGTTAAAGTTAAGTTAAAGTTAAGTTAAAGTTAAGTTAAAGTTAAGTTAAAGTTAAGTTAAAGTTAAGTTAAAGTTAAGTTAAAGTTAAGTTAAAGTTAAGTTAAAGTTAAGTTAAAGTTAAGTTAAAGTTAAGTTAAAGTTAAGTTAAAGTTAAGTTAAAGTTAAGTTAAAGTTAAGTTAAAGTTAAGTTAAAGTTAAGTTAAAGTTAAGTTAAAGTTAAGTTAAAGTTAAGTTAAAGTTAAGTTAAAGTTAAGTTAAAGTTAAGTTAAAGTTAAGTTAAAGTTAAGTTAAAGTTAAGTTAAAGTTAAGTTAAAGTTAAGTTAAAGTTAAGTTAAAGTTAAGTTAAAGTTAAGTTAAAGTTAAGTTAAAGTTAAGTTAAAGTTAAGTTAAAGTTAAGTTAAAGTTAAGTTAAAGTTAAGTTAAAGTTAAGTTAAAGTTAAGTTAAAGTTAAGTTAAAGTTAAGTTAAAGTTAAGTTAAAGTTAAGTTAAAGTTAAGTTAAAGTTAAGTTAAAGTTAAGTTAAAGATAAGTTAAAGTTAAGTTAAAGATAAGTTAAAGTTAAGTTAAAGTTAAGTTAAAGTTAAGTTAAAGTTAAGTTAAAGTTAAGCTAAAGTTAAGTAAAAGTTAAGTAAACAGTTAAGTTAAAGTTAAGTTAAAGTTAAGTTAAAGTTAAGTTAAAGTTAAGTTAAAGATAAGTTAAAGTTAAGTTAAAGTTAAGTTAAAGTTAAGTTAAAGTTGAGTTAAAGTTGAGTTAAAGTTAAGTTAAAGTTAAGTTAAAGTTAAGTTAAATCATTTTATATTCTGATTATACTCACGAGTGCGTGTGTGTGCGTGTGTGTGTTTTTGTGTTTGTGTACCTATCATAAATCACTACAATCAGCATTAGTTTACCAAAAACGATCCCTGCTGCTGCAAACCTTTCCCCACATCCAACATCCCAGTGATTTCTCGTGGAAGCGCAGAGGATTTCTCGGTTTCCTTCACAGCGAGTATCACGTCAACACATTCCTTCCCATTCCTTATTGGACCTGCATTCGGACACGGCCGGCGCTGGTATTGCTAAACATTAGATCTTCAGTTTTTACACATTGAGGATGAATGTTAGTCCCAAACATCATCTGTTGGTTCTCTGTGTAATTGCAGCTGATCTGGCAATAACAGAGTAGCAACCGTGGGCGGTCAATAATGCTAATGCTAATGCTAATGCTAAATACATTTTGCAATACTATTTTACATGTAGTCAGTGTATAATAACGTTGAAAATTCAGAAGATCACAATTTTACTTTGAATTTCATGCTACAACATAGAAAAAACCACATAGGACGTTTTGACAAGTCGAGTTGTATATCGGACATGTTACATTGGACGATTTTTCTCAATGAGTGTTACATTGGACGTTTTGTCTACATGATACTAGATTTTACTTTCACAGATTTCAGAGCATACTTCCTAACTTTAGATTGGCCCCACCTTTAGAAATGTGCACCAATCATGTTAGGCAGTCCAAATGACCGAAGTAACAATCATGTACCCATCATTTCAAACTGTACATTGGACAATTTTTGATCAATGATTATCTTAAACAAATAGAAGTAAATTGGATGGATGTTTTTGTATCACATACAATGGTAGAAGAGCAATAGTTTGTATCGTTTAACTCGATTTGTTTACATTTGTTACTTAGGACCTTTTGAAAAGTGACGCTCTGTTTGACTTTGACCTGACTCGCCAGCTGCTTTACCGGAGGCTTAGTTCGTTTTTTGCTACATCAGTTTAGTTTGTCTAGTAATGTTCCTTTTTACGAGACGACTTTCTATGTACACTGGAACCTCCATTTACAAATCAAACCGGGGGTTCGTAAATCGAATTTGTGCGTAAAAATCACAGTCCGCATCGTGCTTTCTAGCCGTGCGGATCTATTTGCTTTTTGCTGAAGGAAGTGTTACTACTACCTAAAGCTACAACAAATTTAAACAGCACTTTTCAGTGCTCAACCTGTAAAAATTTTCTACCTTGTTCAACTCCTCTTATTCCTCTTCGATCCTTGTTTGGACCCTACCCGAGGTAATCCTTCTTGGATATCGATTTGGAAAATTCCTCTTCGATCCTTCAGATTCTTATAGTAATCTGCTTGGAAGTCGATTTGGATAAAAATTTACTACCGCCATGGCGCCTAAACGCAAAAGAAAGGGGCAAACTCTTGACCCCCCTTCTGATGAAATTAATTTGAGTAATCAATTTGAGCAATCACGGATAATGAGAATGATCCATCATCCAAGAAAAATTCTAGTAAACTTTCCCGGCTTAATGCCAAGAAGGAAAAGATTCCCCCTATTGTGATAACCACTTCCGATTTCCATGCTCTTCGCATGGAACTTTTGAATTTCGTGAAAGTTAAGTTTTCACTACAAATTGGACGTCGTGAATGCCGTGTATTGGCTGAAACCTTGGACGTATTTAAATGTCTTCTCAAGTATCTTACTGAGAAGAAGCACAATTTTTTTACTTACGACACCAAAACTGAACGTGTGTTCAAGGTTGTCATGAAAGGACTGCCCAGTGGTGAATCCCTGGATCAGATCAAAGATGAACTGGCAAAATTACTTGGAGTTGTACCACTCCAAGTAATCAAAATGAAAATGAAATCCCGTCCTGGCGATTCGCGCAACGGGATTTCTAATGATTTTTATTTAGTTCACTTCAAATCTAGTGAACTAAACAACCTTAAGGCCTTAGAAAAAGCTAGCCTTATGCTCCATGTCCGAGTGAAGTGGGAACACTTCAGGAAGACTGGAGGAAATTTCCAAAACCTCACTCAGTGCCGTAAGTGCCAGGGATGGGGTCACAGAACAAAAAATTGCTACATGCCAGTTAAATGCATGAATTGTGGTGATTCCTCTCACACAAAGGACGACTGTCCTGTGAAAGAAGATCCTAAGAAATTTAAATGGTCAAATTGTGGTGAAAACCACAAATCCAATTTTGGGAATGTAAGACTCGCAAAGCGATCTTTAAATCTCGTTCTAACCGTCAGGTAGGAAACGCTCTTGGGGCAAGCGCCCCCAATTGCAGAGCATCTCCTTGCATTTCATCGCTAGTAGGTCTGTGATTTGAAGACGACGGGAGCGCAGCGGTTTCTTCGGTAACGGGTGCAGGCTGAATTGTATAACGCCTCCGATCATCTGAAAATTTCAAAGACGGCAATCCTTTGGTCTCTAAACGATAATCTTTGTACTTGCCTGCGAGAAAGCGCTCCCTACCACTTTGCCTCAACGCCTGTGACTGGGGCGGATTTGAAACTGTGCGCGGTGGGAGCGCAGTATGTGTCACGGTGTCAGCAGCATCCACAAAGGGTTCATCACTTGAAGTCGTTTCTTCGTTTTTGGTTGTTGGGTTGGCTTCGACGTCTACCTCCGAAATCGTAAAATCCAGCCGAACAAAGCTGCGCTCTGGACCGTTGTTGGACTTCACTGCTACTACCAATTGATGCTCACTGGATTCCTCGTCAATGAAAGTTACGTCACGACTTCTGAAGATTGTGGCTGTCTTCAGATTGTACAAGCGGTAGGATTTCGTTTCGTCGTCGTACCTAGTCAACACGCACTGTTCAGCCTTTTGGTCCCACTTTTGCCGCTTTTGCTTCGGCACGTGCGCCATCACAGTCGTATCAAAGATTCTAATGTGGGAAAGATTCGGCTTTCGTTTCGTCCACGCTTCCTCTGGTTTCGTATCAATACCCTTGCTTGGCGATCTGTTGATGCGGTAGACTGCTGCTGCTACGTCTTCTGCCCAAAACGATTTTGGCAGCTTCGCTTCGTACAGCATGCACCTCGCTCGCTCCACTACCGTCCGGTTGACACGCTCGGCAAGGCCGTTCTGCTCGAGGGTGTACTCCGTTGAAGTTTGGTGACGGATTCCTAACTGCTTCAGGAAGTTTTCGAAGCTTCTGTTCTTGAACTCCCAGCCTAAACGCATTCTGATCCCGTTATTGTCATTCCCTACACCCACAAGACAAGACAATGCAGCATGCTAGAATGGTTACAAGTACTTCTGAACCCGTTTAGGGTGCCATTTTGACGGTACAAACATCGCCAAAAATCGCATATATTGCACTTCGGTTGCACCCCAAAAATGCATACTAAACGCATTCCCAGCACCTTCAACTTCTTGCCACTCTGTCTCTCGACCATGCTATGTAATTCCTTGAACTTTTGCAGCACTTCCTCCTGCGATTTAGCGAATTAGTCTTATCGTCGGTTAAGGTTCAATTTACTTTGATGCTTTTTGGAAAATTTCAAAAGCAAAATTTTTCATCTGTACCTACTCCCCTCGCTGCTAACAATGTTCAGCGAGTTAATGGAGCTACCTATGCTGCTATTGCAGCGGGTAGAAATCAAAATACTAACCAAAGTAATTCTAACGGAAATTTTGACAATTTTGACTTAGGAAGCATTACTGCCCCTAAAATGGAATTTTTACAGAAATCATTAATTGACATGATTTCTGATATGCTTAAATCTAACTCCATGTTTGATGCTATTCAAACTGGAGTAAAATTTGCAAATAATATTGTAATGACTTTAAAATTCAGTAATGGATTTTAAAGCTTTAAACATTTTAAATTGGAATGCTCGATCTCTTAAAGATAATGAAGACGAGCTATTTAACTTTTTGAGAGTTCATAACGTGCATATTGCCGTTATAACTGAAACGTTCCTTAAACCTGGCCATAAGGTTAAGAAGGACTCAAATTATTTAATTTATAGAAATGATCATCTTGATGGACCCTGTGGTGGCGTTGCCATCATTGTTCATAGACGAATCAAACATAAAATTCTTTCTTCATTTGAATCCAAAGTTTTTGAAACTTTGGGAGTTTCTGTTGAAACAAAATTTGGACAACTTACGTTTATAGCTGCCTATTTGCCATTCCAATGCGTAGGCCAGCAAAAGAATTTTCTCAAGGGTGACCTTCAGAAACTTACCCGTCATAGGTCTAAATTCTTCATTATTGGTGATTTTAATGCAAAACACCGCTCATGGAATAATGCTCAAAGCAATTCCAATGGTAATATTCTGTTTGATGATTGTTCTGCAGGTTATTACACTATTCAATGTCCAAACAGTCCAACATGCTTTTCTTCTGCAAGAAATCCCTCCACTATTTATTTGGTCTTAACTGATTCATGTCAACTTTGTAGCCAATTGGTTACCCATGCTAACTTCGGTTCTGATCACCTTCCAGTAACTTTTGAAATATCCCAAGAACTAATTTCTAATCCCAACAGCTCTACTTTCAATAACCATAGAGCTGATTGGGGGCAATATCGAACAATTATGGAATATAGCTTCAATCCAAACATTCCTTTGCAAACCAAAGATGAAATTAATTATGCTTTTGAATCTCTGACTACTTCTATAGTTGAAGTCAGAGCTGCCAAAATGCGAGGTAAAATTCGATTCAATTATAATAGACGACGATCTTCAGCTCTTGATCCGTCTTAAAAATGTCCGTAGGAGACAATATCAAAGAACACGCGATCCTGCCATGAAAGTTATCTGGCGGGATTTGCAAAAACAAATTAAAAAGCGATTCTCTGCCCTGAGGAACAAAACTTTTGAAAATAATATTTCTAAATTAGACCCGAGTTCCAAACCCTTTTGGAAACTCACAAAAAATTTTAAAAAACCTCAAAAGCCTATTCCAGCGCTTAAAGAAGGTGGTAAAATTTTGATCACAAATTTGGAAAAAGCTCAGAAACTTGCTAAGCAATTCGAGAGTTCCCATAATTTCAGTTTGGGTCTTACTAGTCCTATTGAGAATCAGGTTGCTCGGGATTTTCTGAATATTTTCTCTCGGGAAAATATTTTGGATGATTCCTGGGGGACTGATTTGGACGAAGTAAGGTCTATAACTAAAAAGTTTCAAAATATGAAAGCTCCAGGTGATGATGGAATTTTCTATATCCTCATCAAAAAACTCCCAGAGAGTACCTTGTCTTTCTTGGTAAAATTATTTAACAGATGTTTCCATTTGGCATACTTTCCTGATAAATGGAAAAATGCAAAAGTTGTTCCAATTTTGAAGCCGGATAAAAATCCAGCTGAAGCTTCTAGCTACCGTCCAATAAGTTTGCTTTCTTCAATAAGTAAACTTTTTGAAAAGATAATTTTGAATAGAATGATGCTTCACATCAATACGAATTCAATTTTTGCAGATGAGCAGTTTGGATTTCGCCAAGGGCATTCAACTACTCATCAACTCTTAAGAGTTACCAATTTAATTCGTTCAAACAAATCTGAGGGCTGCTCAACTGGAGTTGCTCTTCTAGACATAGAAAATGCATTCGACAGTGTTTGGCATGAAGGTTTGATTGCTAAATTGAATAAGTTTAATTTTCCACTTTACATTATGAAATATGTTCAGAATTATTTAACTGACAGAACTCTGCAGGTAAATTACCAAAATTCCAAATCCAATCGACTACCTGTTAGTGCAGGAGTTCCTCAGGGTAGCATTCTTGGGCCTATATTGTATAACATTTTCACTTCGGACCTCCCTGATTTGTCTCAGGGTTGCCACAAATCTTTGTTCGCTGAAGACACAGGCATTTCCGCTAAAGGAAGAAGTCTTCGTGTAATTTGCAGCAGACTGCAGAAAAGTTTAGATATTTTCTCTTCTTATTTTCAAAAATGGAAGATTTCTCCCAACGCTTCCAAAACTCAACTTATAATATTTCCACATATGCCTAGAGCTTCGTTTTTGAAACCTAGTAGTAGTCACATAGTCACTATGAACGGAGTTCCAATTTCCTGGTCAAACCAAGTGAAATATCTTGGATTAGTACTTGACCAAAAATTAACTTTTAAAGTTCACATTGAGGGCATTCAAGCCAAATGTAACAAATATATAAAATGTTTGTATCCTCTTATAAACAGGAAATCCAAACTTTCCCTGACGAATAAACTTCTAATATTTCAACAAGTTTTTAGACCGGCCATGCTTTACGCTGTGCCAATATGGTCTAGTTGTTGCACTACCAGGAAAAAAGCACTTCAAAGGATTCAGAACAAAGTTCTGAAGATGATTTTGAAGTTGCCTCCCTGGTACAGTACTACTGAGGTACATAGAATTTCGAATGTTGAGACTTTAGAACAAATGTCCAGCAAAATAATTAATAATTTCAGGCAAAAATCGTTGCAATCCTCAATTGCAACGATTAATTCCCTTTTTACTTAGATAAGTTTTTAGTTTTAAGATATCAATTGTTATACTGACCTGCAGGTTAAAAAACCTGTTTAAAATACTGAATTGCCAAGACAGGAAAAATGTAAAAATACTAAGATATATATCATAACAATTAAGGCTGGTAAGTTACTGCACCTAGGTTAAAATGAAATGTAATTTATTTTGAATTTAAAACAAATAAAGAGTTGAAAAAAAAATGTTTATTTGACTTATCTTTACAGATCCGTTGAAACGGTGGTTTCAATTCTTGGACACAGTGAACCGTCTTCATATCACAGGATGACAATTCTCGTGTGCCCATAGAAATAACTGCAGCAAATAAGTAGGCACCTTTCTTGATGCATTTTGAATACAAAGTCATATAGCCAGATCACGATGGGGTGGTGACTGCATGACATAAATTGATTCCTACACAGTTAAAAAAATATTTTAATATTACATTCAAGAGGATGCACTTCAATCATGTCGAAAATCTCATGTAATTTTTATGGCCACAAAAATAAACAAACGCAGTAAAAAACGGAATCTAAAAAAAAACTAATAAATCCATGAAAAACGAGCAGCAGTTTAAATCTTACTGGGGTTCATAGGCGAATAAGGTCGATTAGACCACTGCGCAAAATTTAATTGAAAGGGTTAAGCGGAAGCTACGGCAGTTCGGATTTGGCAAACCAAAAGAATAAACGAATATTTTTTAAATAAAAAATTAACAATTAATTTTTAAATAAATTTGAACTACCAAAAGAAAAATAAGAAGATTTTTGTGATATGAATTTAATTACCATTTTATAGTATTTGGTCAAATATTTTTTGGTAAATATTTGCTAAATATCGGACAAGTGTAATGGCTTAAGTAAATAAGTATGACAAATAGCATTATTTGGCAAAACTTAACGAGTCAAATATTTGACGTGTGGACAAACAGTGTGATAGTAGCTTTACGAAGGTTAATCACGTTTTAAAAGCAACATCGAAACTGCTTGACAACAGTGACATTTAAAAATAATGCTGTCAATATCGTGTGACAATTACAAAACCCAGTACTAGGGCCAACTACACGTTTTTTTTTAATTTCACAAACGCGACCCACAGTGCAGCATCTTCGATACTTTCGAGTTATTCTGATTTTAACAGACAAAACCGCATCACCGCAGCAGTGCCACCGGGTTCCTTGCGCGCTGAAGGTTGTTCCGTCGAATTATTACGCGTGTTCGGCCAGTTTAAGAGAAACCTCAGCATCTCTTCACACCAACTCACGACGACGATGAATACACATAGGTATTCGCCTTTGTTTGGCCTTTTTGTGTTATTTTCATTTTACTTTATTTTTCACCACCAAACTTCGGGACTTCGTGTGTGCATACCGCAAGTGCTGAGCAGTAACGAGGCGTAAAAGAGCCTCTTGGCTGGCCCGACTGGTACCTGTCTGTCTGGCCAGTCCGGAGCGAAGCCGCTGGATGGGATCAATGTTTTGTTTTCACGTAATTCGTAATTCTGAGGCTCGTTGAATTTGGGACGTGTCAAATATTATACGAATGCTTAGCTTTGAGTGAACGTAACATGTTGGATTTTTTTAATTATTCAAAATTTACAACACGTTACAACTCAACGCAACAAACCCTCCTAGTATTTCAATGAACAATCAACATGCATACAATCAAACAATCCAAAATTCAAGAGGTGTTAGTTATGTCCAAGTGATGTACCTTTAACCATAAAAATCACATTAACAATAGCTGAAATCAAATAAAGAAAAGATGAGATTCGAATAAAAAACACCACTCACAAATTGCCTTGCTCGCTGACAACGACCGATGCGAGAGCGAAACAGAATGAAGCCGAGATGGAAAAGAGACTCCGAGAGAATCGTTAAATCTACAACACTTTTATGGTTGTTCAATATTCGGTGACTTCAATGCTCTCGTGGTCGACCATCTCCCACTGGCTGCACTCAATGGAGGTTGTGTCACGGCAGGACGGGGTTCGTCGCTTGAACTCAAGTCTTTTCTTCTCCGCAAGGGAGAGGGGCTACCCCTTTCTCGATCCACAACCTGTTCGAGTTACGTCTTCGGTTCGAAAACGAAATGCCGCGCTTTATTATTGGTTTTCTGATTTCATATTCCGCTGGTTTCTCCCACCGACGGTTCAAACCCCACGACCGAGAACGGGAGAGAGAAGAAATCAGCAGAAGCAGCCTCCCTATCGGAAATCCAAAGAGCGCACGATCTATCCGAATTGATTTTCGTCCAAAACTGGAATATAACAAATGCAACCGACGACGACGACGACGACGACAACAACGAACGCAAGGCGCGAGGGGTGAAAATGGCCAAAAACACATATATTTCATCCGTAATAAAAGGTGTGATGACTTTAAAATACAAATTTTCACAGCATGGGGCCTTTGGGACTGTGGCCGACAACAGGGTTCCTGTCTTTTGCCGCTTATGATTTGATAGTGGAAGAACAGCGACGCAGGAGGTGAATAGGGGTTTCGAGTGACGGCCAGTGGTGGTGCGGTGTCTTTGATTATCCGATGCCTTTTTTTTCATTTTGGAGCTATCGGTGGTTTTCGAGAGATTGAGGGCAAAAGGATTCCGACACCCTACAGTCTCGATTGGGAAACGGTAGGCTATCGGGTGTAGATGACCTGGCCTGGTCTCGGGTGCTTTGACCACTATCTGTTGTAGTTATCTAAATAGCGTTAAATTTGACAGTTAGAGTTGTTGCTTTATCAATTTTTTTTACCGCTCATGTGGGCGGAGAAACTGTGGGTTTCCTATTTTGTATATAGAACGAGTACCACTGAAAACCGTATGCTTTTCGATGTAAATAAGCGGAACATACATAGAATCAAAATCGACGGAACAGACAGCCACTTTACGGAAATGACCATGCTGAATAAATTCCGATAGCTTCCATCCTAAAAATCTCGGTTCAAAAACTTTACGTTTCCCGCAAATCATCCAAATTCCGAAAATTGTATTACATGCTTTCCGGAATCTAGTTGTTAGTAGTAGTTATTGCTTTATTTTAATCATATTGAAACTGTTTTGTTTTTAGTCTTCACAGTATGAATGAAACGTGTAATTTTCTGTTTAACTACATGTAACAAAAACGTTCCATGATAAATAACATATTTTTACGTGAGTTCTTTAAAATTACATGTTGTGTTTTGTCACGATGTAACATTCAATGTCATGTAATTTTTGCACATACACATATGGTTTTTTGAGGTTATGGATAATATATTCGGGAGTCTTTTTCTTTTTGAATTAATTCATCTTTATTTTTTAAATTATAGATTTATTTCAATACACTAAACGACACACTTGGAAATAACTAATTTTACAAGTGACGGAATCCATCTTTGACATAAAAGATGAGACGTAAACAAAGATGTCATGTAATATTAAGCGGTCCGAGACTGAAAAGTTCGTTGTTTGACGAAAAGTACGTTTGATTAAGCTATATTTCGCGTCTGTTATGACTCAAATTTATGTCAAAATTGACGCTCGTATATGTCACTCTCAGAGCACCTAAATTTATATGAGTTTTTCTAAGAGTGTAGATTATAAAATAATATAGACGACAATAGCTTCAAAGCACACTTCCCTTGAATGCATAGTTCGACATCACTGCGACCCGCTTGGAGTGGATAACATGCAAATTTATGTTTTTAAATAAGCCCCGCTAGTTCTGCAGGACCACCACGATCGAGATTTGGAAGCGCAGATCCGGGTTTGAATACCTGGGAGATTCCACGTTCCAAGCGCTAGAACAGTAACTTACGGATCAGAAACCTAGTCCATTTTTTGCGTAATGACAGATCTCACGAAAAGCCGCTGTTCCCAAACGAGGACGATGAGGCTTCTTCATTCTTCCGGTGGCTGGAACACACTTATGTGAGTTTATCGTTACATTGCATCTCGTTGCTTTCCAACTAGGTTGCATCGTATGGACCATCCGAATTCAGATTTGAAAAGAAATCGATGAAATTGTGTTGTAGATAAAATTCATGAAGCTGATACTTTCAATTGAGTACTTACCATAACACTTTTAGAATTTGTTACGACTTCCAGTGCGTAACTATTACAGTAATACCAACCGGTCAGCACTCGTGTTTATTTCAGTTACCGTGGGGACGTGATTTGTGATTAGCCCCGGTCCCTTTAAATTTGTAACATTATTTATGTACGGTTCTTATATATGACATGACGTTTCACATTCATCTAGTGATGGCCGATTTTTATTCGAATAATCGATTAATGGATTAACGAACCGAAAAGTAAAATATTTGTAATCGGTTATATTATGCCGATATAGGCATAAACTTCTCCAGAGAATCATCACCCATCAAACATATGCTGCACTCTCATTGGTGGAAAAATAACAGCACAGCGAACAAAAAATAATCGATTAGTTGTTAATCGAGTAAATAAAAAATGGGACATCTCTGATTTTGGTGTGATTGTTTTGATAAAAAAGAGCGCCAAATTTCATCTCTATCGAGAGAGCAGCAAAACCACAAAATTACTTTGCATACGGTAGATATTCATTGGATGAAAGGGACCAAGGAAGAGGACACTAAAATGGAAAGTTTTTCTTCCGACTGTTTCATCTTAGTATTCTTCTTTGGTAATACTGTAAATACCGAAATAAATAAGGAGTACATTTGTTTTGATGTACACGACTTCTATCATGGCCGCTGCAATGCATTGTTGATAAACGTAAAACGCTGCATGCCGAAAAAAAATTACGTTCAGTACATGTAAAATTATCAATGGGTATTCAACTCTGCACATCTCAATCTGTGCCGAGTACTTTATCTGTGCCAAAAGCTGTGTCAAGCGTTGTGCTGAACGAGCCGAAGTTCCGCAATCAAGATGTCAGTCTCAGTGTACCATGAGATTGGCAACCCTGCAGTTATGAGTTTTGAGATTGTTTGTTTACAACTTCAAGCTCTCATGGATGGTTCATTGACAGACGGAAAACGGAGATGTTAACATTAATTTCAATATTAATGGTATACGAGTGTCCTGTTGCAAGTAAAACGATCATAAAATAACATGCGTGTAGGGAGTTCATTCATTCCGCTTGGTTCAATGATGCAAAACGAGTGTGTCATGAAGGAACTGACAAACACGATCACAAAAGTAAATATATTTTGATTACAGCAAGGATAGGAGTTCAGCTTCGAAAAAGGCAGAATTAAATTAAATATCATTAGGCTTCTACCAAGATTTTTGGGTTATCAGTACGGCCTACAGAACTGATCTTAACCAGGCTAGTCAAGGCGGACCCAAACCAAGACATGGAAGACAAGCGACCAAGACAGGAAGGACGCCCATTTTACTATTAATATGCTAAAAAGAATGTACATGTTAGATCTAACAAGATGTGTGGTATGCATGTGTTAAATGGTATAGATAAAAATAAATACGAGCCTTATTTCATTTCCCTGTGTGGTGTATCTTACATAATAAGTGAAGAGAAGGGAGGTGTTAGAGTTTGTGACATGCAATCAATTATGTCGTTTTCGTTTTTACTACACTACACCGGTGTAGTGTAAGCAGCAATAAGTGCGAGTCATTGACAGTTCATCATCAATTGTTTGTAAACAAAGGTGCAACCGATAGCTACACCCTAAATTTTTTCGGTGTTCGGCAGTGTAGCACCGGTGTAGCTACACCGCAAAAACGAAAACGACATTAGATATAGGAAAAACGTGACAAGGAAAGAAGGACAGTCGTTTTTTTCTTTTTCTTTAATTTGCTCCCTGATTTCAAAAGTTGGTTCGGCTATTATCGATCATGTTGATAATGCTGATGATGATGATTTTATTGGTATTGCAATTTGTTTGTGAACAAAAAGCAATAACATTAGACGCTGTGTTTAAGATAATAGTTTAGTTTTCTAGTTTTCTTTATTAACGAGACATTCAGAGTGTTTTGCAAGACGTTTGCAAGACGACTAGAGTGTTCTTGACTAAAATAAATCTTTTTCGGCAACTCTATATGTGAAATGTAAGCATTGGGAATACTAGACTGAACTGTCATTGCAGTTAACAAACGCGGATCACCGCCTGAACAATGCGCAACTTCTTTTATTCCAGCTTTTTGCAGTTCAGCTTCCACTTACTGCCATCTTTGGATCACATGTTCATTAGTGAATTTGTTATCACTGCACTTGTACAGTACACAAGACGGTGATGTCCCGATAACCATCGGTGTGGCTAATATAGCATACAAATATTCTCCAACAGGGTAGATCAAGATCGGCACCGGATATCGATGTCTGACGCCATTTTGAAATCCAAGATGGCGGCTTCCGGTAACATAAAAACTTGGAAATTATGTCAAATACCGCACAATATGGGTATTTTTGGAATCAAAGTGACGTGTAAGGACCGGAAATAGTTATCTGACGCCATTTTTAAATCCAAGATGGCGGTTTCCGGTAACAGAAAAACTTCGAAATTCTGTCAAATACCCCACAATATGGGTATTTTTGGAATCGGAGTGACGTGTAAGAACCGGAAATCAATGTCTAACGCTATTTTGAAATCCAAGATGGCGGATTCCGGTTACATAAAAACAGAAAAATAATGTTAAATAACCCACAATATGGGTATCTTCAGAATCAGGGTGACGTGTAGGGACCGGAAATCGATGTTTGACGTTATTTTGAAATACAATATGGAAGCTTCCAGTTACAGGAAAACAGAAAAATACCGTTAAATACACAACAATATGGATATTTTTGGAAGCGGAGTGACCTGTGAGAACCGAGAATCCATGTCTGACGCCATTAAGATATCCAAGATATTGACATCCGGTTTCAGAAACACTGGGAAATACTGCCAAATACCCCACAATATGGGTTTTTTGGAATCGGGGTGACTTATTAGGACTGAAAACCCATGTCTGACGCCATTTTGAAATTCAATATGGCGACTTCCGCTCAAATATGGACTTAACAATAATGTTAAATAGCCTACATTATGGGTATCTTAAGAATCGGGGTGACGTGGTGGTATTTGCCAATTTTTCTGTTACCGGAAGCCACCATCTTGGATTTCAAAATGGCGACAGACATCGATTTCCGGTCCCTACACGTCACTCCGATTCCAATAATACCATTATTGTGGGGTATTTCACAGTATATCCCAGTTTCCCAAAATCACAAAAAAAAACTCGTTATTTGGAATTTACTTCGTAAAAAGAAAACTCGTTATTTGGGATTTACTTCGTAAAAAAAACCTCGTTATTTGGGATTTACTTCGTAAAAAGAGGGACGTAAGGAACTGCGTAAAAAAGACTTCGTAAACGGAGGTTTCAGTGTATTCTCAAATACAAATGAAGCGCTCCGACCGAATCAATCTTTATCTTCATCCGATTGGCCGAAGTGAATTCATCATGTCCCCAGCAAGGTGACAGATAACCTTAGTTTCACGTACCCACTTGCAAATAGTAGATATCGCCACACAACGTAAACAAAGGATTGTCCTTCACCACTGCAATGGTCTTTCTCCATGGGAAACCAACTTTTTCTTTCACCATGAGTGGATGACAAACAACAAGCAAGAATGCCATATAAAAAGAGCGGATCTATGATTTTCGTGGTGAAATTATGTTAATAAATCCAAACGTATTGAAACCGATTAATGGAGAGTACCAGATCTGAGCCAAAAAGTTGAACACGTTTCTTCGGGACCTTCTGGTCTTAGATTTACCTCTATGGTGGTACCATAGAACAATAGAAAAATCCATAAACCCCTCGTTTTATCAAACATAGTGTAGTACTAGAATTTAGACTAGAATGGGGTACGCTTATATATGTTCTTGGGACCAATAGGCTAGTCGAGTAGTGAGCCAATTTAAAATCGTTAGTTTCCACCGGTTGGAGATCGAGATGGCTTCCAAGCTAGAAGTGCTTCGACAAAAAATTATGGGAGCGGTCATGGGAAATCCAGGCCAGTCCCAAAGGTGAATCGCGAAACAAGCGTGTCCCGTGTGGTAAAATCGTTCAATCAGACCCAGACGACCCAGCGGCGAGCTGGATGCGGAAGAAAAGCGAAGACGACCGACCCCGTGAGCGCTAGGAAGGTGAGGGATTACTTCAAGCGCAATCCGAACCTTTCGATTCAGGACGTGGCCAAGAAGGTCAATTCTTCCGTCTGGTTCGTCCAGCAGACAATGTCTTCATGTCTTCAAGATAAGGAAGGCGCCTAATCGAACTGATAAACAGAATACGATGGCCACATCCCACGCCAGGAAGCTGTACCGCGACTGGTTGGTGCAGCCGAAATGCATCGTAATGGGCGACGAGACGTACATTCAAGCGGACACCCAGCAGATCCCCAGCCTGGAGTTTGTCGTCGGCGAGTCCCGTCTGGATGTTCCGAAGATGTTCCAGAAGAAGAAGGTCGACAAATTTGCCAAGAAGTACTTAGTGTGGCAGGCGAAATTCAGCAAGTCGTACATAACGACCGGCACCATCAACGGCCAAATATATAAAGAAGAATGCCTCCTGCTATCCTTTCTCCGGTCCCGCGAAGGTGACACTCTGTTTTGATGGAGTGGTACGAAGCCAACGATGTTGTTTTTGTGCCGAAGGAGGCAAATCCACCAAACTCGCCAAAACTTCAACCGAAATGGCACCAACTGTGGTGGTGTTCATCAAGGTTCCGACAGACAGTGCTCCAAACGGACGAAGAATTTTATCACCATGACCATGACGTGAAACAGGATCATAAATTCGCCAAAAAAAGTGTTAAGCGTCTTTTTGCTAAAGGTTAAGATTTACCAACTTGTTGAGAGAAGGAGTTTAACGAGAAAAGCTAAAAACGGGAGGAGCTTTAGCTGGGTGGACACTGATATACTGCGGCCTTCCAACCTGTCGCAGATACCAGTTCAACCCCTGTCCAGCAGCAGACGAGCCGAGACTTATTGCGAGTGCCCAATCATTGAACCGAAGAATATGGAATTGTCCGTTGTGATTGGCTGATCCAGCTGCCTACACGTCATCATCATCTTCCAGAGGCTTTAAGCTTGTACCTCCAAGATTTTCCAAAAGAGTTAAATTTCTGAACATGTCCCAATTAAAAATTATATCCAAAGGTTCTTTTCAGGGCAATCATAGCCATACAAAAGAGTATAAACAGAGATAACCCCGCTCAAACTCCTATTCCTACACAAAACACAAGCGCCTGCTGCAGTTAACAAACAACATTTATTATATAAGACCACGTAGTCCTAAATCACCATTGTGTACAACCCCATAGGGCTGTCCCTTGTAGTTTTTCGCGCACTCTGTAGCATCATCGGGTTCCAGCTTGTACCGCGGTGGGCGTCTGTACCGAAAGCCTTAGTCAGATATTGCTACGAATCGATCGTCGCAATAGGTCCTGGTGGAAGTGAAGTAATGTTATGGATTGTGAGACTGTCCACACAGCAATATTGAGTCCTCCAAATATACATACAACATCTAGAGGACATAAATTTCTCTATCACAACAGGAAACGAACATGGCAGAATAAATATATCCCTGCTCTCAAATGGGCGGAATCCAGAGTGGTGTTGTTCTTTCCGCAAGCACAATCCGAAAATAGGTTGCGCTGAACGTACAGATAATGACGGTTGTTAAAAGTCAGGATTATTTTTCGGAGCCATTAAGATGACTTCCATAAGATGTGAAACATTTGCAGAAAATAAACCTCACCAGAGCGGTATTTTAAGAGTCGCTTTTGCCTCCCGGCGATCGGAAAACAATGGGACTGTTAATACGGATTAAAGCGAATTCTTGCGGATTGGTTCGATGCAATCCATTTCATTCATTGAAGATCCCGAAATGTGGAAACGATATAGAATCCGTTGATATTTCAAACAATAAAAAAAAGATATACGGAGTGCAGCGCAGCGTGAAGGTGGGTGGGACCGTGTGGCACTTCCCAACAAAGCTAAATCTAATTAAGTCCGGAACGGCACTATTTGAAGAGTCCCCTACGGAGCCGGCTGCATGTCATCTGTTGCTCAACAACAATCATCACAGCAGGTAGGCGCACGAAACCTTTTCTTGCAGTGCTGGATCTCATCTCGGAGAGCTAAAGCACATTACAAATAACCGTCATCCATCGGCGACGATCATCGGACTTGGATAGCAGCACTCTCTGAGCAAATAGCGCGTCAGAAGGGATCAACTTCAATCAATTATTCACAGCTTCGTTGGTGGGATCTCGGACGGTGTCACCTCTTGAAGCCAAATCGGTTCGAGAGTGTAATCCCACTCTTTACGACGGGATTAGTGTCAAACGGTTTCCCACCGAGACGACACGATATGTCGATGATGATCGGGTGCCAAAATGGAATAAGTCACGCTTCGTTTATCGTTCAGCTCGTTGCATGTAGACCATTGATGGGTTTCTTTGAGGTATGTGATTAATCCAAATCACACGACTGCGAGCGTAAACTGCACCGAGGACTTCAAAACAAGCGCGAAAAATGATCTAACCGAAAGCACCCTTTCACCGGCGCGTCGAGGGTCTTGTTACGGCAAGAAGGGTTGGATTCTCTCATTCGCTTGTTTATTACATTATTTTTATCAATATCGAAACAGTTCGTGTGGAACTAATCGTTAACTACCATATTGGAAGCAAGAAGTGGCATGGTGGAATCGATGCGGCATTAAGAAGAGGCAGCCCTTATTTCCACCAAGGGATATATCGAGATGGTAAACCGTATGCAATGTGCAAAGGAGCGAATCAATGGCAGATAACGTTAATCATGTTTAAAAGTTGTTTGTGCAGCAACGCCGCTCCGACGGTGAGGAAGAATGATGCTATACGGGGATTCGCAGGGGTGTGATGAGGGTTCATTTTAAAGGGGGGACCAGTCGGCGAATAAATCTTTCAAACTCCACACACGCTCATGGATATGGGTTCTCTTATGTATCGCTGCACTGCCGCAAATGCACTCTTTCTCCTCTGGCAAAGCAAAGCTCAAATTATCTTATTTGCGTTCCTTTCTACCCCTTTTGCCCGTTCCATATTGCGATACTCCATTACCACAACGTGGCCACAGCTAGTTTGTACATAATATGATTTCGTTATAAAATAAATATCGTTAGTCCCGGCAAAGTCGGCCATAATGGTTTGTTAGAGTGGCGGCTGCGGCGATCGGCCTTTCAGCACATGGATTCTTGGTCGGCATGAAGATGCCTTCCACACCCGACGACCGAGGACGGCCGTCGACGCTGATCATCATCTAGTCGTCAGAAACCGTCAATAAGGTGCATGAGAGCCTAATGAGGCACAATTATGACGACCGACGATGCGCGTTGGTAGATATGACGACGACGAATGATGGCAGAATTTGCACACCTTTGAACGGGGGATGCACAATCTTCAAATTATCCGGCGTGACCAAATCATTTCGCCAGGAGAGCGAAATGAATTAAGGCTATATTTTACGTGCGGATGCGTGGCTCGTTAACGTGAGTTGCGACGATCGTATAGTTCTTGCTGATAACAACTGAACTAGGCGTATCTAATCGGAATTGATTAAATGTGATTGAACTCCAATTGGACTATCAAAATTCGATTCTAGTACTTCCCTAATGACACACGACAACACCAAAACGGGTAGCGAAAATGGTATTGGTTCAATGAAGTGTACTGTGCTACCTGCCGTGCGTCGTCCTGTCGCCACCTGCCTGAAGGCTTGCTTCATTGAGCGCTTCGTACCCAAAAGGACAATCGGCGTTTGGGGAATCCCAGGTGTAAAGTATGGGCGGTCAGGAAGCAATCAACGGTCGACAACAGTTTCGTCCCCAGAATTTGATCATTTATGGAAGCAAGGATCGTGAAATGGGCTGCACTTTTTTTTTCAATTTACTACAGGGTAAGTGCACTATTATTGACGAACATCATTGCCTAGTTATCTCACAATTTTGTTTTTTGACAAGCTATATTGATCAGTCTAATCTCGCTTTGCTTTGTACGTTTTAATATTCTAATGTGATTGTTACCATAAAGCAGGCAGCAGTCCCATTTTTCATTCATAAATTGCTAATCTATTCGACTTTCAAGTGTCCTACATAAACACAGACTATATCAACCCATTCAAGGTTTTTGAAATGCCAGTCGATGTTGATGATGCCGGAAATGGATCAGGTAAAAATTCATTGCGTTTGTTCTGCAGTGAACCCAATGTGCAAATTTGTTAATAAATATCAGTTTGATTTTATATTATTATTGTTCCATTATTATTCAGCATCAAATAGCAACTGGGCTGAGTTCCGGAGATATGGCCATGATCCTGTTTGTATGGGCCATGAGACTAAATCTGTCCTAAAACGAAATAAAACCCATCATGTGACATCTCGAACGAAATGAGAATTCAAATTACAGTTCAATGGTAACCATTTTAGATACTCAAGACAACACTGGCCACATCTGGCCATGTTATTGGAACTCCCGGCAAGTGACCAGTTTCTGACTGGTGGTGCATCATGCTTTAACTTAAATCACATCAGAATTTATGTATTAAATCACAGCAGTACTCATATACATTTTGGGGAATTTTTATTAGACAGACAGATTGGGCTGAGAATTTTGTAAAATTTTGCTCATACGGAAAGCTTATGATTATATTTCAGGTTGTCGGGTTAATTTTTTCGGAAAATTTTACTTATTTATTTATTTATATATAATTCTTTAAATTTGTCGAACCTCTTATATTATTTGTATAAAACCGAAGCGTAGTATAAGTAACCTATATGGTTCTCAAAGCATATACAAGACCAATATGATGATTAGTTCCTTGAAATATTGACAACACAATCTTTTAAATGCAGAATATGAAGAAGCACGTTTTCAGTCAATAGGAAGGTAGATCCATAAAATGACAGCACTGATACGTACAAAGTAAATTATAATTAAATACTCGGTAAGTCGTTTGCGTAAAAAAAATTTCTTTTACACAAAATAGGTAGCATACTTATCGCTCTAAAATCTTTGTTTTCGACAGGATTCTAATTTTTAGCAATTGGAACTATGCGAGAAATTTTCCACGTTTCTTGAAATGTTGATTTACATATGATGCAATTTAAAAGATCATTGATAAAAGAACACCAGATGCCTTCTTCAGAATCTTCGGAGAAATTTGATCAAAGCCAATTGCCTCACAACTTGCAAAATTAAGTTCCATTAAAACATCATTTAGTGTAACTGACCTAAAAGAAAATATTTTAAAAAAAAATTGATTAACGTCAAGGATTGAAGGATACCGGTGAAAAATTAGGAACAAAAAAGTTATTCAACGAGCTAGCAGCTCCACCTCCCCCTCGATGTTGCGTTTTGGTAAGACCCAGTTGATTTATATTTTTCCATAGTTTATTAGATGTAAGGGAAGGGTTAAGTTGTTGTGAAAAGTATTAATTTTTTAGTAATTTAGATTGTTTAAAGCATGAGCATGAGCATGAGCATGATGGACCACCCACGGTTGCTACTCTGTTATTGCCAGACCAGCTGAAATTACACAGAGAACCAATAGACGATGTTTGGGACTAGCAATCATCTTCAATGTGTAAAAACTGGTGATCTCAAACTACACTGAACGAAAACATCCGCAATACTTCGACTGATTATAGTATTGCTCGAGCCCTTTAACAATATGCTGTTGAATTTCGGATGATTTCCTTATGGTTGAATTCGTCATCAACTGATGACCATCCATATGACTCTCCTCCAAATAAAGGATGATATTTGAAAATTGTCTGTAAAACATACAGGGCTCAGAGGACAAAAATTTAAGGATAGGATGACTTGCAAATGTTTTAGATTAAATTATTAAATTGATTGTTTACATTTCCATATTTAATAGCCATGAACAGCCATTAATCATGGATACTAAAAGTATTTGTTGGTAGAGGAAACTTTCTCCACCACGAAGTTGAAAATCTACGGTTTCGGACCACTTCTGATAGCAATGGCTATGCTTCCACCTCGTTTGTCTACTCAAAGCATCATCGTTTTGAATGATTTGCGTTAAAGGGCTGAACCAATACCAAATGCATTTCAATTTAAGATTACTATCATTCTCCAGAGAACATTACGCATTCCAACTGAAGGCCCTATCCCTTCTCAAAACAATGTTCATGCTGTATTCGAGAGGAAAATCATCTGATTTCAAAACAACCGTCATCCGGTTGCAGCTATCATTCGAAAAGGCGATTTCGATGTTTCGATTTGAATGGTCTGAAGTTTCATTCGAACAGAGGACGGTGGTTTGGTACAGTGTAGGCAATACCAGCGCCGGCCGCGCCCGAACACTGGTCAAGAAAGGAAGGGGTACGAATGTGACACTCGCTTTTAAGGAAGCCGAGAACACCTCTGCACTTCCACGAGGAATCACTGGGATATTGGGTAATAGGGTTGGTATTGAACCCACGGTCTTCTGCTCAGTAAGCAAAAATGTTTGCCACTAGGCAGACGAGCTTCTTTTTAATCATCTAATTGCTGTTATTACCATGAAGTCATGTTAACAAATAAAACGATTGACAAATCTTGAATGTGGATGGGCTTGAGATGAGACTCATGATGTTCTGCTCAGTAAGCAAAAATGGTTGCTCTAGGCCACCGAGCCCCTCATATCACATTATATCGTTACTCAAGTTGTTATAACTATTCAAATCCGGCACGGAAGACAACGAAAAATTTTACAAAATATACGATAAACAAGCGATCTTACCATACATTTTTAATATGAAAGGACCTGGGACCGCGTTTATCTGCTCAGTAAGCAAGCCACTGCAACCGACGATCTTTCAAATCCTAAAACTAAAAGCTGCGTAAGAGTACTTAGGCCTTCATTAAGCTCCACTTTCTCGCGACGTTTAATGGTTAATTTTAAATATATTAACGGCACTGCCTAAGGCGACTACGATGGTGATTACGACAGCGACTACGACGGTGGATACGACGGCGGATATGACGGCGGATATGACGGCGCCTACGACAACAGCAACAGCGAATTTGTAACTTAACATTTGTCTAGGATATAACACCTTTGCCAGCACCTCAACTTGAGCTTCATGTCTGCTATCTGTCACTGTTTGAAACAATTTCTAATAGTGCTTTCCCCAGGACCCGTTCACGACAACCAGCTACCGCCCGTCCAGTCTTGGGCGTATCCAGTGAGGCATCCTTCAGCTTGCTCACAATCTCTGACACTGACAAGAGACCTGCAAACGAGCACTTTTGCAAGCCGTAAACTCGCTGATTCACGGCAACACCGGCAACCAAATCTCCACCAAAACTCGCGGCGGACACATTATCAGCACTTTCCCCAGCTAATTTTCCAACCGGACCGTGTTCAAACTCGCACACGGAACTGGTGCACGGTCAACTGGCCTCCCGGAAGGCAATGAAAATCACAAGCACACTTAAACACCGCTAGTTACAAAAAACACACCCATGCAAAGAAACGGATCCAATCTACGTTACTCAAACCCGTCGTCTTCGAACGGCAAAAAAATGAACTCGGTAAGCAATTTTGTGATATGGAATATCCACTGAAAATCAACCGGGAATGCACGCATTTCACCACACCCAACTGCGAAACACGTTCCGAAGCACTTTTGATACACTTTCGGTATAAATTTCGGTCGAAAACGCTTACCTTTTTGCAAAAATAGTTGCGAGAGAACTAACATCAATACCGACCGTGCCGAGCTCTTTCACGCACCTTACATTGCGTAAATAAACTAAAATTAAAAATTATCACTCGCGATGCCACAAATTTCAGGTCCGGGAGAAAAAAAATCCAACAACGCAGATAGCGGCATCTCTTCTGATGCTTGCAAACATGATGAATCACGTTTTCTTTCTCGATTCTAAGACTTCTCGTTAAGCTAGAAAACCACCAATCACACACGTATAATTGTCCCGGAGGCGGAGTGCCAGCGCTAATCCGGCAAATGCAGCCGAAAACTATGAAAGCGAACGCAAGCACAAGACAGAGAACAAACTTAAAACACAACCGTATCCAAAGGGGTTCAAAACTGCACTCTCCAACTGACAATTATTGTCTAAATGAATAAAACTTCAACTAAATAGTTACGGTCAACGGTACGGAAAATGCAAAGTAACCGATGATGAAAAACGTCAGCTGATACATTGAAGTCGAGCATGTAAAAGAAGTTGTTGAATTGCCGGCTGTGGTTCCATAAACAGAAAGTCCGTTGACGAAGAGGCCTCTCAGGGGCATACATATTTAGCTGAGAAAACAGTGTTGGACGGTCAATGTCTCCCGTAAGCAGCTTTCCAGCCAACATAGCTTGAGCGACCATCCGTCTCACCTCTAATGGTTCGATTCCCAGGAGACGGCAACGCTCCTCATACGATGGCAAATTTGTTTGGTTACGCCAGTTGAGGAAACGAAAAGCATAGCTCACAAACTAGCGTTGAACGGATTAAATTCTAGTGATTCAGCTAGCATGGAAAGGGTACCAAACAACTAAACTTGACTCCAATAAGGATCACACAAACTAGCAGTCACGGAACTCGTCGGCAATTTTGAAAATAAAGCCCAATTGTCGATTAGCTCTGGAGATTATGTCATTGTAGTGGATCCTGAAAGTGTGTCTGCAGTCCGAGGTAACGCGGAGATGCTTTATGTGCTCTACACGAGCATGACAGCGTCCATAGATAACATAGTCAAACATTTTTTTTTTCCTTTGGTTTGTTTTTTCCGTCAATCTTGTTTTCCGTGCTGAGCACCAATGCTACCGACGTGCCAGGAAGGCAGCTCCCACACCTGGACCCTACCTATCGACCCATCAACTCATGAACCGGGGACCAACGGCTTTACTTCCCATCCGAAGGAAGGCATGATCAGAGATGTTATGGCTCAGAACATCCCGGCGGCGCCGACTGGGATTGAACCCAGGCCTGCTGGGGTGAGAGGTAATCACGCTTACCACTACACCACCGGCGCCATTATAGTCAAACATGATTGGTTCGATTTTTCGGTGGTAGGAAATAATCTTACATTTTTTGTTGCTAAGGCTCATCAAATTTCTTGAGCACCAGTCAGGAAAAAAAACCTAACATATTCTGGAGATCCCAACAGTCCGAGAGTATTTAATAATTTTGTAGATTTTCGTATCGTCTGGATAGAAAACGCGGCATCTTAATGGTATCAGAAAGGCGACGTCATTTAAAAAAACGAAAACAGTAGCGGTCCTAGGTTACTGCCTTGCGGAATTCCCGAGTTGTTTTAGAAAACATCCAATTCCGACGCGCCAATCTTAATCCGTACATAGTGATTCGCCAAGTAAGATCTTAACCAATCCACAGCCGTTGACGAGACGCAAAGTATCTCCAGCTTGGAAAGCAAGATATTATGGTCCACCGTGTCAAATGCAGCTTTTAGATCCATATACGCTGCATTGACTTGCCATCCTGAATCCATGCATCGCAAACAGTAAGTAAACTGCACCAGGTTCGTGGATACGGAGCGCTTCGGGTAAAAGCCGTGTTGTTCTGTATCGATATAATTTTTTCAGCACGCGAACAGAGCATCTTTATGATAATCTCGAAAAGTTTTGAGCAGGCACACAGGGAGGTGATTCCACGAAAATTTGCGAAGTTACGTTTATCTCCTTTTTTGTAGAATAGGAACAGATAAAAAAGTTTCCTGCGGCAGGGGAACTCACATTGCTGTGCTGAGAGATTGAATAGCCTCGCAAGTGGAAGACAGAGATTGCCGTCAGGTCCGGCGGCGAACGAGAGCTTCAGTTTGCGTGTTGTGGCTATCACCATGTCTTCTGAAATGCGCGTAATATCGAAACTAAACACATCACGTGGCATCCCAATAGTAGCATCCAGCACTTGTGTCGGCAAAGCGGAGAAATCGTGAAACACTTGAAATGACGAGCAAACAAGTCGCCTTTTTCTTTTTCGCTATTAGCCGAGACATTCCCGAGAAACATGGAACAAGGCAACCCAGATTTCTTCCATTTGGAGTTAACAAACGACCAAAAACTTTTCAGATTCGTGCGAAGATTCGCTTCCGTGCGTCTCACGTGTCAATTATAGAGAAAACGGTTGTAATTTCGGAGTGTACCCCATTAGGCATAAATACGTTAGGCATACGGACGTTAGGCATAAAGTCATTAGGCATAATGGACGTTAGGCATAATATACGTTAGGCATAATTGACGTTAGGCATAAAATACCTTGCTGCTGTGCAACTCTAGAAACCTGTTTCGAGCATGGTAAACAATGCTTAAATTAGGCTAAGCGTTGAATAAAAAATGATACAAGCTAAACAAGCATAGTTTATTTAATAAGCACAGTTTGGAATCCATTATTTATCATATCATAAGTGACGTAGCTACATATTTACTTAGATCCAAGATAAGTAGCGATAGCGGTTAAGTAATCTGGCAATGAAAACTCAGCATAGTTTTGAACTATATCTTGAAATCAATCACGTATAGAAATAAAAAAAAATCACACATTTGTTGTTATATGTTCTTACACACATATTGCAATTGTCAAGGAAGAAAAGGTTTTCCTCAAAGAACAGCTCATGAAATAAAGAATGGTGAATTTTGTGATTTTTTATTCAATAACAAAAAACAGCTAAGGTTGAATAAAATATGATGCCAAAGAACAGCTCATGAAATGAAGAATGGTGAGTTCTGTGGTTTTTTATTGCAATAACATAAAAACATACTTGCTGCTTCCAGGATTTCCTGCCACACTTTTCGATACAACGATTCTGTTTTTGTTGTCATCAGAATGAAAACGTCTGCTGATGTGAGGGAGCGATACTTCCATGAACAGTGACGAGTTGCCGAAACAAACAAGGAACAGTAGAAAACGTACCATCTGCAACTCAATACTTTGCCTGTCCAAAACGTCGCAAGTTTTCATGAGTTCCAAAAATTAAGGCTCTTTCATTATTGTCACCGAAGTCAGCAATCAATACACGGGAAAAAAAGAGTTCCCATATTCGTGAACCACAGCCGTGAACTATAGTTCACGGTGTATATTTGAGAAAATTTTGTTCTGGATAGCTGGCCATGATTTTTAGTTCACGGTTCGTTCCCGTTTTCGGGAACGGATTTTTTTCCAAGTAGACGGTCCCCATTATCATCCTTCTGGAATTCATCGGGTAGATTATGCCTAACGTCCATTATGCCTAACGTCCTTTATGCCCAACGTCCATTATGCCTAACGTACATTGTGCGGGGCCTCCCTTAGCTCAGTTGATAAAGGCGCAGCTACAAAGCAAGACCATGCTGGAGGTGGCTGGGTTCAATTTCCGGTCCGGTCTAGGAATTTTTCGGGTTGGAAAATTTCTCGACTTCCCTGGGTATAGAAGTATGATTGGACTTGCCACACAATTATACCAATACAAAAATGGTACATGCATCGAAAGCTCTCAATTAATAACTGTGGAAGTGCATCTAGAACACTAAGTTGAGAGCACGCAATAAGCTAATATGCGATATGCAATAAGCAAGAAATGCGAAGAAGAAGAAGAAGACATTGTGCCTAACGTCCGTATGCCTAACGTCGTGTACCCGTAATTTCGATAACTACGACTCACAAAATTGAACAGTCGTTTGTAGTACGGCGAGCGAGAGTTACAATACTTTCGGAGGGCGGCAGCGCGTTGACGTTTCAGCACGAGTAGGCGTGGGTTAGACAATGGAGGCGCGGGGGTCTTCGTGCTAGGACAATGCATCTTCCAGTGGAGCACTGAAAAATCCACAGCATCATCCACGCTAGCGGCTGTTACGATAAATTGCCAATCAATTTCCGCAAGCGCATTGTTCAATGCAACATAATCAGCTCGGCGAAAGTCCAAGGAGTAGCACTCAGATGACGGCGTAAAAACAATCGGCGAAGGTGAACTAAATGACACGACCAGAGTGGGTTGATTGGCATCTAGATCAATCAGTGGCTTGACCAAACTCTCTAGACTCTAGCAAACGTCCATTTCGGTTCGGAAAAGTATTCGCTTGTGTGAACCCGTAAAAGTTAAAACCGTCCAAAAGATCACAGCAAGCAACCGGCATATGCGAAAGCAGTGGATCAATTGATGGTGTGCCACTGTCTGTGAAGCGCCACTGCAAACCAGCTTGATTGTAGTCGCCAAATACGAAAGCGGGAGAGCAGGGACTCAATTGAGAAGAAATCGAGCCTAACGATTCCACATGCTCACGGATGATCGTGCAGCCGTTTTTGTTGCAATAAATATTTGCAACATTTCATGAAATGTCTCAGAACTTTACACGATTTATAATGTAAACTTAGATAAGATGTGACGCTCCATTTATGTGTATCATATTGAACAGAAATTTACACTACTTTTTCGAACTGTGTAGATTTGATGATGGTGATGATGATCTTTACTGAAGTTCCCGCAAATTTTTGGAAGTTTTCGAATCTGCCGAAAAATTATCGGAACTTGCTTTAAATTGTTCTCGCATTTTCCCGATGTTCAGGGATCTTTCCCTGAATATTCCGCAATTTTCCCGGAACTCTTGGAACTTGACTAAAGCTTCCAGAAATTTCCTGTGTTTCTCAGAACTTTCAGAAGTCCTATACTTTCTTTGGCGTCAACAGTTAACTGCCCTGAGGTTTTCTGATTTTCTCTGATGTCCGTGAAATTTCCCAAAGTTGTTGTACCTCTAGTGAAATAAATGTCAGAAAAACTAAAATCATCCCATGAAGATATCAAGACTTCCATGAAATATTTCTTAGGTCTACCAAACTTCTTGGTAGTTTTTTGGTCTTCCTGAAATATTTCTAAAATTCTTGGAACTTTCTTGTATATAACTTACCCTTACAGATCATTAAGTTTTCCCAAAAGTCTAGACATTCCTTAAATTCTCTGAATATCTCTGAAGTTATTTGAGCTGCCCATAAGATCTCTGGGCTTATCTACAGATTTCTGAACCTAGCTTTCCAGAGCTTCTTGGAACTTTTTTTTAAGATTTACAATTTTCCTCTAGTTATTGGGACATCTCTGGAGTTTTCTTAACTTCCTGGAAGTTAATATGAATATCTCTGAAGTTCACGAAACTTTTTATAAATTGCAGCAGATTTCCTGAAAGTTCTTGAAGCTTCCAAGAAGGGCCCAATACTTTTCCTGCAGTTCAGGAAATTCTTCCTAAATTCCCGCAGTAGTTTCCAGAAATTCTCGGAAGTTTTTTAGAGTTTCTCATATTTTCGTGGAATTATTAGGGCTGCCCCAAAGTTTTCTATTGTTCGCTGAAGTTCTCACAATTTTTCTGATGTTTTTTTGACGTAGAACTACGTCTATACTGGGGTGCAAATCAAAAAATATGTGTGGTGAAGGAGTGTTAGGTTTTGAACGCTTGAAACTTTGTCATTTATAGATGAAATTAAAATCCAAATACACCAATCGATAGGATATTACATTACGAACCTGTTGAAATAAATATTTTTCCAATTTTTCTGTAATTAAACTATTGAAAGTGTACAAATGATAATTTTATCACTGATTTCATGAAATAAGCCTTTTTTTTCCCAAACCCAGACATCATAAACGAATACCACTTGGTTGCACATCATTCTGCTTGAACCTGAAAAGATATAAATCAGCGCTGCTCTCATGCCACTGCTCATTACCGCTTCGGACGGCGTGGCACTAGGTCCTACATCAAGCAGGACTAGGTTAGCGGCTAAAGGTGGATCACGGCGTATCCACCACAATGAGGGATGAGACTTGAAAAAACGTGCATGTAAAACCCCCTCCCGCTTAACAACCCCCTCCCCCTCCCCCTTAACAATAACCCGAAAAAGACATGGACATTGTATGAACCATTAATTTTTTACATGCAGAGCTAACATTTTCAAAAAGAAAAAATATTGCTTAATAGGAGACATACACTCGATGAATTACCAACAACTGACAGTAAACATATCTGGTACCTCTATATATGCAATTATATTAACATCCAAAGTCCATCCTCTTTTACATATTCTGCACCAAAGAAACTTTTTGCTCCGCCCCATTCATAAAAAAACGGTGGGAAATCCTATCAGGTTCTGAACCTGAAAAGATATAAAACAACGCTGCTGTTATGTTCAAATGCGCCAACTGTGGTGGTGCTCACCAAGGATCCAACAAGCAGTGCCCTAAACGCGAGGATTTCAAGCGCATCCGAAATCAAGCGTCTACCAACAATCAACCAGCACGAAGGAAGGATAAGGCCCCGGCTTTCAGGACGGAGGACTTTCCGCCTCTTCATGGACAAGCGAATCCCAGGGTGCGATCCGCGCCCCCTCAAGAAACGTCTGGATCTTCTGCTGGACAAAGCTCTCCACCCCCCCCCCCCCCTGGATTCTGGAGGCAACCAACAGCTCAAACAAATAATCCCGATCTGTTCTCAGCAGATGAACTTATGGAGATTTTTATCAACATGACCGGTGCTCTACGTAAGTGCCGCAATAAGCCCAAACAGATCCAAGTGCTCGGTAAGTTCATCATCCAATATGGTGTCTAAACCGCTAACCATCGCTACCTGGAACGCTTGCTCTGTGAGAGCTAAACAGATTGAGCTTGCCGACTTCCTCCGCAAGCATAGCATCGACGTGGGTCTTCTAACCGAAACCCATCTAAAGTCCGGCGACAGCTTCTGGTTGCCTGACCACAACATTATCCGGCTTGATAGCACCAGCTCCAGGGGGGGGTGGTGTAGCGGTCATCGTCAGAAAGGGAATCAAGTTTTGCACTCTGCCCCACATCCGCACTTCTATCATCGAAGCCATTAGTGTGGAGGTGGAAACACCAACTGGAAACGTCCGGTTTACAGCAGTTTACTGCCCACGTCAGTGTACCACAAGCAACGGCCTAGACATCCAATTCAAGAACGACCTGACCGCCATCACTCGTACTAGCTCCCGATTCATCGTTGGGGGCGACCTGAACGCCCGCCATGAAGCTTGGCGGAACTACCAGCGGAACCGGAACGGATGTCTATTGTTCGACCACGCACAACATGGACTGTACACTGTGCAATTTCCGGACGAACCAACTTTCATCTCTCCGACGGGAAATCCCTCCACGCTGGACTTCTTCCTGTCAAACATCGGACTATGCAAGCCGGAGGCGCACAACGATCTCAGCTCCGACCACCAACCGGTGGTGACTGAAGTCGGTGTCAACGTGGTTCCTGCTAGAAGCTGCCTGCGTAAAGACTACCACCATGTCAACTGGGTGCAGTACGGTCGAATGGTGGACAGCAACATCGATGAAAATCCACTGCTCGACACCGTAGATAACATCGACCGGGCGTTGGAAGGACTCCAACAGGCCATATCCGAGGCTGACGAGACATGCGTTCGACGAGTTCCTGTGAGGGGTAAGTTTGTTGTTTTTGATTCCCACACCCAATTATTGATTCGATTGAGAAATGTGCGTAGACGCCAGTTTCAGAGGACTGGAGACCTGGGCAAAAAACGTGAAATGGCCGATCTGAACAGGCAGATTGCTTCCAGAATGGACTCACTCCGAAATGAAAGTTTCGGGCGTGTTGTCCAGAATCTGGACGACCGCTCCAGACCATTCTGGAAGGTAGCCAAGGTCCTGAAAACTCATCCCAAACCCATTCCACCTCTTAGAATCGAAAATGATGACGATCGGCCTTTAATCACCCCACAGGAGAAAGCAAATGCGATCGGCGAGCATGTCGCTTCATCGCATTTGCTTGGCTCGAATATCCAAAGTCCGCTCGAAGATCAGGTTGCGCAATGCGTTCAAAACCTAGATGCCTCCCCTTGTGTCGTGCCTCCGGCGGATATGATTACAGTACAACAAATTTGCTCAGCGCTGAGATGCACCAAGAACATGAAGGCTCCCGGGTTTGACGGTATATTCAACTTGATCTTGTGCAGTCTCTTCTAACCACTATCTTCAACAGATGCTTGGAACTGCACTACTTTCCAAGCATCTGGAAAGTAGCAAAAATCATACCAATCCGCAAGCCCGGTAAGGATCCAACATTGCCTTCAAGCTACAGACCAATCAGCCTCCTTTCAGCGCTGAGCAAATTGTTCGAGAGACTCATTCTCAATCGTTTGCTCACGTTTGTCGAAGAAAATAACATTCTCCTTCCGGAACAATTTGGTTTCAGAAAGGGGCACTCCACCAATCACCAGCTAGTACGGGTGATGAATAACATCCGAAGTAACAAAGCTGTATCCAAGTCCACAGCCATGGCCTTGTTAGACGTTGAGAAAGCGTTTGATAATGTCTGGCACAATGGGCTTGTATTCAAGCTTTGTAACTTCAACTTTCCATTACATCTGGTTAAAATCACCCGTAACTACCTCCAGCAAAGGTCGTTTAAGGTATCGTTGAATGGTTGTCTTTCCGACACGTTTTCCATCCCAGCAGGAGTCCCGCAAGGCAGTCTGCTGGGCCCCTTGCTTTACAGCATTTACACTTCCGACATTCCTCCCCTTGGAGACGGTTGCGTGTTTTTCCTGTTCGCAGATGATACCGCAATAGCCGTCAAAGGAAGGATGCCTCGCGAAATAACGAACAAACTTCAACGATGCCTTAACGCCTTTGCTGATTATGCCACCATGTGGAAAATCAAAATCAATGCCTCCAAAACACAAGCGATCATGTTCCTCCATCGGCAATCGCCCAAACTGAAACCGGCTCTATCTTGTACTGTAATCATGGATGGCACAAGGGTTGAGTGGTCCGCTGAAGTAACCTATCTCGGGATGTTGTTCGATGAAAAGCTCCTCTTCCGTTCGCATGTGGAGAAAACCGTAATCAAGTGTTCTGCCTTGGTTAGGTGTCTGTATCCGCTGATTTGCCGCAGATCCCGCCTCTCAAGGGTAAACAAACTGGCCGTTGTGGAAGAACGGAAAAATTTATGGAACTGTTCTAAATATATGCGGACTTATTCGATACTACTGTAGGATTTTCGATTTTTTTCTGAGATTAATGAAACTGTTCTAAAGATCTCGGAATTTACCTGAAGTTTTCCGACTTCCCTGAAGTTCCCGCATTTTTTTTTTCTGATATTCATGGAACTATACTGAATTTCTTAGAATTTCTCAATATGTCACATCCCTAAACATCCATGTAAAGGGGTACACAACGTTAGGCAACGTGTGGGGCCTCATAGCCTAGTCAGTAAAGGCACGGTATTACCAAGCCGGAGGCGGCGGGTTCGATTCCCGATCCGGTCGAGGGAATCTTTCGGGTTGGAAATTTTCTCGACTTCCCTGGGCATAGAGTATCATTGTGCTTGCCACACAATATACAAATTCATGCATTGGTATTGGCATCGAAAGCTCTCAATTAATAACTGTGGAAGTGCATTTAGAACACTAAGTTGAGAGCACGCAATAAGCTAATATGCGCTAAGCATTAAGCTTGAAATGCGAATAAGAAGAAGAAGAAGAACGTTAGGCATACGGTCGTTAGGCATAATGTACGGTAGGTACAATGGACGTTAGGCATAATCTTACCCGATGAATTCCAGAAGGATGATAATGGGGACCGTCTATTGATTGCTGACATCGGTGACATTAATGAAAGAGCCTTAATTTTTGGGACTCATGAAAACTTGCGACGTCTTGGACAGGCAAAATATTGAGTTGCAGATGGTACGTTTTCCACTGTTCCTTGTTTGTTTCGGCAACTCGTCACTGTTCATGGAAGTATCGCTCCCTCACATCAGCAGACGGTTCCGCTAGTTTTCATTCTGATGACAACAAAAATTATCTTCATCGATTTCCTCTGTTGATGACCGTGGCTTCACTAACCTATTTCGCACTATTTCTGCTATGCTCTTCTATCATCCAGAACAGCAAACGTATCAATGAATATGTTTGCCGTCGAGTCGAAACAGAAATTCCATGAAGAGAATTGATCAAAATCACTTGCACCCCTGCTTCCAAGTTTGTTTACAAGATTAGAACTCTGGAGAGCATTTTGTGTGATTGTTGCGGGCGTGTGGTTCTGAAAATGGCCTTCACACGCTTCCGAAATGCACGACAGCTTCTAATAATGTAGTCTGGGTCCATTTCTCTCTCAGGTGCGGGTCAATGTTTGTCTAAGGCTTGCTGTACTCGGGTGGCGTTTAGAACAATCCTTGGCCTTCATGACGCGCCATATTGAGTAATCCAGCGGATTAAGATCGGGGCTGGATGGCAGCCACACATCCTTCGCCCAGAACGGAAGATGTTCCTGCAACCACTTCTGAGTGCGGTTCGAGGTGTGGCACGGAGCCCCATCTTGATGAAATATAACATTTGGCTTCGGACCGTACTGTTCTTTGATCCACGGAAGAACACGCTTACTTGAAATCCAGATGTAGACCTCCATGTTGACCTTGTCGCCTTCTGGAATGAACACCGGGTCCATTTTTGCCATCGGAAGCCAGCAATCCAAACACCATAACGCTAGCAGGATGCTTGGCCAGATACACCCCAACTAACATTTTCAGCTTAGTAAGCCAACTTTTCTAGCGTTGTGCTGTAAAGTAGCTGAAAAGAAGCTGCAGATGCAGCTACAAGCAAAAGCTAGCAAAATAGTTTTGAAGAGCGTTTACTCAACTTTCTCACAACCATTATTCAATTTGTCAGTCGCACTGAATAACATCAGCCAATAAACGTTCATGTCACTTCTATACACACATTTATAAACTTTCCACTTGTGCTGCAAAAGAAAGCTAACAAAGTGAATATATTCCTCATTTGATGGCTTCTACACAACCAACAACTCTTGCTGAATAACATACACATCAAAAGTGCTTTTTCAACAACTAAACAACCTGTACTCAGCTTATAAACTGTGTTAGAGCAACTTCGGAAGCATTTTCACAGTCAACTAGATTTATTTTTAGACGTGTGCAGTTTTACAGCTTTTACTCTGCTCTTTTATAACTAGTCGAGAAAAGTGATTCATGTGCACTATTATAAAGTCTCTACTCAGCGATTTTGTTGTAGAAGGGAATGTTGATTTGTTTACATAAGTTCAAAGTGTTGGCGTAGCACAGTTGGTAGTGTCAAGGTTTGCCAATGAGGTCGTCTCGAGTTCGATTCCAGGTTCCGGTGCAGGGTAAATAATTTGGTGATGATTTGTAACTAATTTCGATTAATTTGATTCACAGCAAAATAAACTCAATAAATTCCTTCATAAAAAAGCGTAAACAGTATTTAACCCGGCTTCAAGAGAAAGCTGTGTAGTGATTATTGGACAACCGGGAAAAGGTTGAATAAGCGCCTTTCAAGTTCACGCACAACTAAACAGCAGGATAACAACTGTATAAAAGCGTTAATGGATATGCAATAAGAGCTTCTCCCGACCGTTCCAACAGCCATAAGTAGCTGACTAAGTTCGCCAGATTTGCTTGTATAGAGGTTGAGTAAAGGTTACCTCATATCGTATAACGTTTGAATAAATACAGCTTGCGACTGTATAAATGAAATGAGTAAAGCGTTTACATTGTGAAAATTGTTAGTTGGGCCTGCCTATAAGATCTGTAATCTTCACAGAAGTTCTTGAAATATAGTCCTGGAGGAACTTAAGGTCATTAAACTTCGATTAGGTTCCCAATACTTTTTCAAAAGTTAAAAGAACTCCCAGAAAGTTGAAGCTCTCGAAACTTCCTTAAAAATCCTGATGATGGTGAAACTGCTTTGAAGTTCTCAGAACTGCCCCGAGTTCACGTAACCATTCTTAATATTTTTAAGCTTCTTTCGTGTTTTATGGACTTTTCTTCTTTGTTCTTAGAACAGTTGCAAAGTTACCAAAATGTTTCTGATGTGCATGGAACTGTCCTGAAGTTCTTAGAATTGTTCCAAAGTTATCTGATCATTCCTTAACATCTTTAAACATACCTTGTTAATTGCTAGCCAGATGGGCTAGTTTAAATGGATTCCCCTGATCTCTGGTCTAGTCACGGAGATCGTCTCTTTTGTTGGCTAGCTCGAGCTCGGAACCTTAAAGCTCCAAGGTTGCCTCCTGGCTTGTCGACACTGATCAGAAGAACAAAACACTTAATATTTACTTTTAACTCGTTTATTGTATTACTCACCCGTTATCTCTGTAGCGTGAGTGTGTACAGTGCTGAAAAATTTGCAAAAGTCCACTTAGCCCTATTCCGTTATACAGTTATTTGTGATTTACTGCGGAACGAAATGTGAAAATTTTCATTGCTTAGCATATTATTCAATAACCAACCTATCGATAAAATCGTCAAATACAAATCGCCCACTAGGGGAAATGGCTCTAATATTGACCTATCCATAGATGGATCTAAGATTGGGCCCATCCCTAAAAATCTGCTATTTATAAATTTTATCTAAATAACGCGTCATTGGGACAGTGATAATGGATATTTGTGGTCGCTATTGAAAATTTAGTGGATTGCTGAATTTATGTATGGGGCCAAATTAGGGGCATTTAGGCTGACATTACATCCATTTCCCCTATTTGATGTTTTCTACTCGATAGGTCTAAAATGAACGATTAGGCCGAAATATTTCTTCCTCTAGTTATTGTCAACGTCATGAATTGAACGATTTACAGAACCCAACGGAACTGTTTAACCCCATTGATCTGAATTAAAATTCAATTTAAATAGTTAACACATTTCATTTACTACGAAGCTATCAAATGTTCATAAATGTTCATTCGAAGAACCATTCCCACTTTATCCCTTCCACATAATCCCATGCAATTTGAGCTCGTGCTATTAGCGAAAGGTGAAACTGGTTCCCTCACGTTAAGCCTCGTCTCACGCCAGCAAGGATACCGTATAGAGTGACTTTTAATTGGCCTACGTTTGATACCGAGTCAAATATTGACCCGTTTCGTCCTCGTGTGCCTAGGATTAAAAAGAAACGGAGAAGGTGCAAAAACTCACCCCAGCAACACCCAGGTCAAATAAAACCGACCACCATTCTGACACCTTTTTATGTTGATTTCTGTGAAATTATTGTAATTAGCCCTGGCTTCGTTTGGCTCCGCTTTTCCAGAGAAGCCAATCACACATCTCCCGAGAGAAAAAAAGGTGAAACCCGAAAACCTAACAAATTAACACCTGACTGGGCGCTGCTGCTGCAGCCAGGAGCCGCCTTCAAGGTTCTGATCCAGGTCTCCGAAGGTTGTTAATTTCGGGATGATGCAGTCCGATATACAGGCTGCAGATTACACACGCGGTTTGTTGCAATAAATTTATAAGATTGGAAGCCGTGGCGGCGACGGCGGCGGCGGCCTTTGTTTCTGGTTCAACTCATCGCTTAAACGAGATCCGGATGTTGGGCTGATTTGGCGGCGGCCGGTTGGTCCAATTACTGTGATCATTCACTGAACGAACGAGCCGAGTGCATGCTTTCAAAGCGATCTGAATTTCATTTAAATGAAATTGCTTGAGATTCAACCCCGATCAAAGATCAACCACAAAAGCAGCTTTTCCGCCTAGTTCACATGTACACTTCTAGGAAAAGCAGCTCAATGCGAAAATGATCGCACTTCCTCATTGGTGCCGTTGTTTTCACATGCCCCCGAAAGCGATATTTTACCGCGGTACATTGTTACAATTAGACAACAATCATCATAAATTAATGATCTCTCCGTGTGCAACCACATTCCTAAAGGAGGCCTTCCGCAACGAGCTCGACTTTTCCTAGACCGTTATCGCTTCTGCTGGCCCATCGGTTGCGATCGGTCGGCTGTCGTTGATGGAAATGAGCGTACAGGGCGCAAGAGAGATGCTGATCTTTCACCTATGAGCAACCCACACTGTTCATAGTTCGCGACCAGGAAAACCACAAACCGATTGCAAAGTCGCGAATAAGCATAAAATGAATCGGGAAGTCAGACGCTGTTGTTGTTGCTGTTACTATTGGAGGAACGGAAGGATTCGGGGGCCGATGGTCGATAATCGTTTGTGATGTGGCCGCCACTCGCCAGAAGTCCATTAATTATCTAATGATAGATCGAATGTGATCGACAGCGTGGCCCCCTCCCGAGAGTAGTGAGCTATCTGCCGCCTCCTCCACATATCGCATTCTGGGTGAAAGCGTGAAATTGGGATTAATCGGGACAAAAAAGAAATGATGAGGATAATGGAAGGCTATGCTGTTTATGTTAAGGTGAACCCAGTGTTACTAGGTGATTGATATGATATGTAAAGTTTGGAAATCGGCCGTGATGTTTTAATGTTCTACAATCTAATATGTATGATGTATGATAATTGTCTACCACTCATTGTAGCACGGAAACTAAGTTCGATAGCAGTGGGCGCTCCTCACTGTTTGATTTGATCAAACTAAATAACCTCTGATTGTCCTCAACATGTCACTGTATGAAGGGCCAAAAACGGGTTTGGTGGATCGATAGGTAAATTCACCTATACGCCTCCACGGGATGGTAGAGAATCTCCTTCCAGCCACATGATCATACATTGGTCAAAAAACGAGCCATCCTACAGAAGGATACCCCAATGAGTGTGGAGAAGAGCCCGCCCTTTTTCCACGAGATGTTAACAACTGTGGTTTGACAATTCCACTCTCCCCATGCAAATCGCTTCAGTCAGGTGCCCTGATGGTCCCTCCCAATCCCACCATTTGTATATATTTACCTTCCCAACAAACAAATTGTGCTGATTAAGGGCTGAATAAGCTATTTTTTAGCTGAAGAAGCTGATTTTTGCTTGAATAGGCTCTTAATCCGCTTCCAATGTTTGTTGGGTTACCAATCAGGCTAAGGCCTTCGTGTCCTCTGCTGTCCGAAGAAGTCGTCTCCACTCTACTCGATCCATGGCCACACTTCGCCAGCCTCGTAGTCTGCGAAGGGTCCGCAGGTCGCCTTCTATTTGGTCGATCCACCTTGCCAGCTGCGCGCCTCTTCTTCTTGAGGCATTCATCGTGTCATCGTGAGGCATTCATACGACGTGCCCAGCCCACCGTAGTCGCCCAATTTTTGCAATGTGGACGATGGTTGGTTTTCCCAGCAGCTGGTGCAATTCGTGGTTCATTCACCTCCCCCACGTTCTGTCACCCATCTGCACTCCACCGTAGATGGTACGCAACATCTTCCGTTCGAAAACACCAAGGTTCTCCACGAGCATAGTCCAGGTCTCGTGGCCGCAGAGGACCACCGGTCTAATCAGCGTCTTGTAGGCAGTCAACTTCGTGCGGCGGCAAATTTTATTCGACCGGAGCGTCCTCCGGAGTCCAAAGTAGGCACGATTCCCTGCCATAATGCGTCTTTGAATTTCTCTGCTGGTATCATTGTCGGCGGTCACCAGCAGTGCGCAAAACAGTCAGGTTCATTGAATCATTTTGATATGAATATGAACTGCCATCTGCCTCATCATTCACTTCCTCGTGAGAGTCTGAATGATTCAGAGGTAAACGAGTCACTGACAGCCGAGCACTCAGTCAGTAGCTCAGTCAACACGTTTATTCTGCCGTGATGGTACCCAATATTTGTTTTGAATGACTGAGCGTACATTTTCTATGGAAAAATGACTCAATTACATGCTGTGTCCAGAGATGCCAGATCTACGGAAATCTCCGTAGATCTACGGATATTACAATTTTTTTGCGGAAATACGGATCCGTAGGCAAAATCTACAGAATTCGATACAGTTTCTATGGATTTTTTTCTTCAGTGTACTTTTCCCTTCAGAATCGAATTTTACAATCTGATTCTGAAGGCAAAGAAGCATAAAGTAAAATACACCTCTGCAACTTGTCAACCGTTTTCCTGCTCACTTATCCGCTTTTTGAGTGAACAAACATCAGACTGTGTGTGAAACATGGCGGTCTTCGTACTATCTCTTCACTCTGTTGAAAGTTCCCATAATATACAGTCAATCTTTGCATGAAGAGAACAATTTTCGACGGTGCCGTGTGACCGTAGTAGATACATTTTCTGTGACAATCGACTGCCTTTGCTTCCAACACTTGCAAAACAAACTTTCAAATTACAGTACCAAACTAAACTGTCATACGACAGGCTTTGGCATACGACACTGTCGCCGAAGACCATCACGGATGTAAGTATTTTAGTTTTTCTCATAATAAGAGCTACTGATGTTGTGCTTGTGCAAGCAACGATGTCATAGTAATACCTTTTTGATCAGAAATGGTTTAATTTACACCAAATAGAGGAATTAGAACGAAATCACATAAGTCATATGATAGTCATTTGATAATTTTCTTTTTGCTCGAATGTTGTTCTACCGTTTGCGTTGTGTAATAGAGACGACGCTCTCTTCCCCGTCAGCTCGATGATGATCAGGCCTTCAACGTGTTCATCAAAAAGCACGTAATCCATAAGTTGTCGTACTTGTCCGGCTTTATAAAGGAAACTACGGTTAAAGCGTGGCTTTCTTATTTGATTACGCCACCACTGTACCACCGCTACGGGATCACAATTGATCAGATCGCCATAAATGGTCTTGAAACCCTTGATCCTCAAATTGAGCTGGAAACAATTGCCGTGGATAATGAGACAGAATTGCTGCTTGGGCAACAGGAAACGCTCCTTTGGAATGAGGACAAATGCCTGGAGATCGCTCCCGCGCAAAACAGGGTTCCTCCTTTCCTGCCATTTGTTTCGGCCATCTACGGAAATTCATGCCAGGGGTTCGGGTGACATATTTCATGATGGCATCCAGTGAAACTCGTCATCAAGACAGGCGTGTGGCCAAACCACATTTGTTGTATATGACAATGAAAGTTCACCGGCTTAGAGTTTCCAAAGGCTTGCAATGTACTTTAAAGTGCACGGCAACCGCAAACATTACACGTAGACCTTAAGGACCGCCTTATCCATGGAGCAGTGCATTTAGCGAAATCTATCCGTCCTCAAATCAATACCGAATTCAGTACAGTATTGACAACAAAGGAAGAGAAATGTGTTCACCATGATGCGACAATTGGGAAAGCCTACGATGTTCATCACACTCAGTGCAAGTGAGATTAAGTGGCCCCATTTGTTGAATCTCCTACATCGATTGTCAGAAGGACACAATGGCAATTGACTGCACTACAAAGAGCAACTCTGATGAATGATGATCCAGTCACGTGCTGCGTGTACTTCAACAAGCTGGTTGATACGATTGAATTTCAGCACTACAGGTGCAACAGTATCATGGTATTCATGCCTGTACTACTATCGGCCCTTTTCAGGGCCACCAAGATTTTCCAAAAGAGTTAAATTTCTGAACATTTCCCAATTAAAATTCATATCAAAAGCTTCTTTTCAGGGCAATCATAGTCATACTAAAGAGTATAAACAGAGAGAACCCCGCTCAAATTCCTATTCCTACGAAAAACACAAGTCCTGCTGCAGTTAACAAATAACATTTATTATATAAGACCAAGTAGTCCTACGTTACCATTGCGTACAACCCCAAAGGGCTGTCCCTAGTTTTTCAAAAGTTCTTTCATCGATTTATCATTGAACGTAAACTAAAAAAAAAAATATCACCTCCGACTAAAAAAATCCGTAGAAATCCGTAGATTTGAATAAGTCTACGGAATTGCATAGAAATAAATCTGGCATCTCGCCTGTGTGAGCGAAGGCAAGCTGTGTGCGTCGCCTGCTCGTGAGTGACTGAATGTTTTTGTTGGCTCTTTCATTGCCTCGTCCTTTACCGTTTGGTACAAACGGTCTGCACAGAGCAATGGATTGAATAGTGCAGTGCTTTCACACTCAGCCTAGGCAGTCAATAATTTTAAGCTCTGGTCACCAGTGCGCCCAAATACACGAACTCATCGACCACCTCGATTTCGTCACCGTCAATCTGAACTCGGGGTGGGATTGTCTTCCCTAGAACCTCTTCCATTCATGTATTTTATCTTTGATGCGTTGATGGCAAGTTCAATCCGCCTAGCTTCAACCTTCAGTCTGATGTACGTTGCACGCCATGTCTGAAGGCAGTTTTTTTTGCAACTTTCATGTACCTCAGTTTTTGATCCGAGCAATCATATCTGTGATAGTTTTAAAATATTTCACCTTGGGTTTTTTTTTTTGAGAAAAAGCGTTTTGAAGTTTACAAAGCCGATTATCAAGGAGTATATGGCCATATTGACGATACAAAACTATTAAGAATTGAACGAGTTAAATAAGGTTTAAAAGTTGATTGAATTAATCAAAATGGTTTTAAAGAGCTCTCTTTGACTCTCAAGTAAGATGCGTATTGATCCGTTTACACAAAATCAATTAATATTTGTTCCTAGAGCAACATGTTGTTTAATTTCTCTTCCCTCATTAGAGTAAACGATAAAGGACGAGCAGGACAGTCTGGGATAGCCACCTAATCATAGTAGGCATTGATTTTCGTCCTGTTCCGAGTGTTTTTTTTATAGATGTATCGTGTAGAAGATCTGGAAAATTAAAAAAAAAATCACGAAGAAAATAGAGCGTTCACTAGTTGTCGAAGCACAAAAGCGAAACTGTCAAGAAAAAAATTCACTCCACTTTAGTAGCGAAGATCGTTGAAAGATTTTTGTCGGAGTTCAATAAAGGAGATAGTAGGTATCCGATATTTTTGTGTCCCGTACTCAGCAGGTGGCGAAGGTGGCATTTGCAATCCTGTGTGGCAGTACATTTGCTTGTATTTTTAAAAATAAATTGACATGTTTGATTCAACGGCGAGATGGTAACCATGACGAATTTGTTTGAAAATCGTTTAAGCTGATAACGCCGATAATACAGGAATTAAACTCACATGAGCTTAGCTACTCTTGCCCAGTGAGTTTAGGTAGCCCTCACTTACTGCTGGAGCTTCATTGCAGTTCCCATATTTTGTCAAAGGAGATTTTCATGAAGATTCAGCGACTTTCTAGGAAATTCTGCGAACTATATGGAGCTGTAGTGAATTTTAGTAACTTTCAGAGAAGTTTATTGAACTTAAGGGAAGTTCTACAAACTTCAGGAAAATTCTTTAAACTTTAAAGATATGCTTCGATCTTCAGAGAAGTTCTATAAACTTTTGGAAAATTCTGCCGTTTTGTGAGCTTCAGGGGAGTGCAATGTCCTCCTGGTAAGTTCAACGCACTTCAAGACGAGAGTTCTGTGAATTATAGCAACATTATATGAATTTCAATGATACTCCGTAAAAAGTTCTTTAAACGTCAGGAAATGTTTGTAAACATTAGGATGGTCTGTGAACCACAGGGACAATTTGATAAAATTAGAGAAATACTGGGAACTTAAAGAAATATCTGAGAATTCCAGGAAATGCTAAACTCAGAGACGTTACCCGAGCAAAGTCGGTTAACAAAATGAAAGCAAATCGATAATAAAGTTTGCAGTTCCTATCATAATGAAAACTTATTTTGATTTCAATTGTCGAGACATAAGTCTGATATCATATTGTGCTTTCATTATGCAGTCAAGCCTTCTAAAATGAAAGCAACTTAACTTGAAGTTCTGCTGTTAACGTCTTGTTAAAAAGTTAATTTAAGTTCATCTGTCGTTGAACTAACGATAATTGTTTATTTGTTTTGTTTAACACATTTTAGGTCATTTGAAACTCGCCCGGGGTGAGATTTAAGCTCAAGTCTTTCAGCATGAGAAGCATGGATGCTAACCATTTACACCAGGCCCGTATTCAGTTAAACATTATGAATGCAAAATCAGAAATCAAATTGATTTTATTGAAAGCAGGATTAGTTTTCCGTTTGATTCAACAGTGTAAAATTCTGCTCTCATTTTTGCTGTGTTAACCGTTAAGTCAACCAAAATGAGATCAACTAGAGTATTCAAAATAAGTTACATCATAACAGCAAAATTTGATTTCAATTTGATCTCAAGCTTTGCTCGGGTATGTGAACTTCAAAGAAGTTCTAAGAACATCAGGAAAGTTTGAAGAATTTTATCGAAGTTCAACGAAATCAAGGAAAAACTTATGAACGTGGAGTTGAATTTGAATGTAACTTCTATAAGCTGTCTTATTGGGTTGCTGGTGGAACAACTTACACTCCATGTCTTAGGAAACAGGTATGATAGAGAGAATTTGTTGTGATATCGCTTTCTCTTTTACGCTTCTTTTATGAAATGTGATCGACGATAACGCTTCAAATTGGGTGGTTGCTGCAAATGCGACTCAGCATACGCAATTTGGATTCACTGGTCACCATTGTAGGTGCTTGATAAACGTGTAGTTTTGGAAGGATGTCATTTTGATCATCAGCTAAAGATTTTGGACAATATGGATGCTACTATCCAACTGATATTTTTTCTGACAACATTTTTGAATTCAGCGCACGATTTTGCATGGGACATGACCATCAGCGACAAAGTTCAAATATGCTGTAAACTAGTGTAATAATTGTAAATGTACAGACTAAACCACTGTTATTAACTTATTTTATTTATTTAAACATGACAAAGTTACGATATCTTACGGTACCGAAGAGGAAATCTTACTGTTCCAGTGAAACGTAGTGTTTTGACAACTTTAATCTTTTTTTCAATCATTTTCAGCTGAATTTGTTTCGATCCTTAATAGTTCATATACGCCTTCATAAACGCCTAAATATACTTCAAACACTTTTTCTCAAAAAACCCAAGATGAAATGTTTTAAAACCTTCACAGATTTGATTGTTAGGATCAATATTAAATTCATGTGATGAAAAAACTGAGGTACATAAAAGTTGCAAAAAAAGTGCCTTCAGACATAGCGTGCCCCGATACTCGAACAACGCACATCACTCGATCCATCGTCGCCTTGTCCTATCGCGTCAGTTTATCCGGAAATCCGTACTCGTGCATAATCTGCCATAGCTGATCTCGATCGATTGTGTCGTATGCGGATTTGAAATCGATGAACAAATGATGTATGGGCACGTTGTATTCGCGGCATTTCTGCAGAACGCGAAAATTTGGTGCTTTAGCCAGTGCTTCACCACCGTATTTTAATAGCTCACTTGGTAGTTGATCTACACCACTTGCTTTGTTGTTCTTTAGCCGACCGATCTCCTCCTCAACTTCTTGAAGATCAGGGGCCGGTAGCCTGTCGTCTTCAGCACGTGATCCAAGGTCTGTTGCCGTGCCACCTTCGTTTTCTGCTGCATCACCTTTGAGGTGCTCGTCATAGTACTGCTTCCACCTCTCAATCACCTCACACTCGTTCGTGAGAAGGTTACCGTCCAAGTCCTTGCACATATCGGCTTGCGGCACGTAGCCTTTGCGCGAACTTTTTTTTTTTTTTTTTTCCTTTATTATAGAGATTTTTAGCCATAGGCTAGTTCATCTCTTATTGCGCGAACTATTTAGCTTCACGTAGAACTTCCGTGTGTCGTTTGCGCGGTACAAATTTTCCATCGCATCACGATCTCGGCCTTCCTGCTGACGCTTCTTCCTTGGAACAACCGAGTTTTGTCAGTTCCGCATTTGTCAAGAGAAGCTGCGCCAAGCTGCTCTTCCGTGGGTTGTGCAACTTCCAGCTGCTGCGCGTAGTCCTGGGCAACTCCGGTCTCCCGTAATTGCTCAATGTTGGGTTGCGGCGTTCGACTTCGACGGGTGTTATGCACTGTCGAGAGTTTTGAGCGCATGCATACTGCAACTAGGTAGTGGTCCGAAGCTATGTTCACACTGCGGTACGTGCGGACGTTGATAATGTCGGAGAAGAATTTCCCGTCGATTAGAACGTGATCGATTTGGTTTTCCCTGACCGGTTGGTTGGGTTGGTTGTGTTGTATATATGAGCAATCATAAAAAAATAAAAAATTAAAACGATCTCATCAACTTTCGCTATTTCTTCACCAATCGGTCCAATTTTCGTGCCTATTTGGGAATTCATTGTCCTTCTCTGCATCACTGCTAGTCGCTACTAGTCTCCTGAAAGTCTCCTTTTCTTATGTGTTCTACGATATTTCGACGTCCATTGTTTTTTTTTTATGATCTTGAGTTCCTAATTGCGTCTTATAAAACCGTTACACCAATGCAGAAAATGGACAGTGTCTCCGGATATTGTCTTAACGAGAATCACTCCATTGTCGTACCGCAAGTGCTCCATTTTGCAGCTCTTCTTACACTTTTACTTTGTTGACTCCATGGTACCGGAAAAGATTTAGATATATACAGTATGCAAAAAAAGTTTATCCACCCCCCTACCAATTACCATTTTTTTTTTTATTTTTCTGTTGAAAATCAGTTTAATTTTATGAGTGTTCCTCCATGATTTATCAATTTATGTTTATTTATCACATTGCCATTGAAAATACGGCGTTGATATCTTTTTTTGAGATTTCATGTGATAAATTATGAAAAATGGTAAAAAATTACGCAAAAAAAGTTTATCCACCCCCAAACGGATATTATGATTTCAGTGTGTTTTACAGAGTTTTAGTGTGTATTCTGCAATTTTAGCGAATGTAAACATTGTGTCTATCTGTCATTTAGTGCTCTTGAAGTTTTCGTGCTCAAAATTTCAGTTTTGTGTTCAAAATTGGAAGTTATTTGTTTCAAAATGCCCAAAAACGACCAAATTTCGATCAGTATCCGAAATCTGATTATTGAACATCACAAAACTGGCAAAAGCTACCGTGATATTGCCGATATTGTCCAGCTTCACAAAGATACGGTCGCTAGAATTGTGTAGATGTACAAAAAGCGTGGTTCTATCTCACCAGCTAAGCGATCGGGGCGTCCTTCAAAGACAACTGGCCGAATTGACCGAGCTATCGTGAAGATGGCGGAGCTGGACCGGGGACTATCAGCTCCGAAAATTGCGAAACAGATTGAAAGCGAGTTTTCCATTCAACTGACATCACAATCCGTACGAAATCGTCTTCATAAGAAAAGTCTTAAGGGCAGAGTAGCTCTTAAGAAGCCATGGTTGTCCGCAAAAAAGTTTAAAAAAAGATTGAAGATTGAATAGCAGAATTTCGGTAGCTATGCGTAAAGAGTGACGTGGATCTAAAAGCGAAGATGACCGGTTTAATTCACCAATCATATTACTCGACCAGTTTTGTACGTTATGTCGAATGGGAAATCATGTCGAAATTTTTCTTAACATTAACGTTTTATGATAAGAAAATGGAGTATGGATTTGGAAGAGAATATCATTAGAATTTCGAAAACATTAGCGAACTTGAGAAAGATACCAGCTCTGGATTAATAAAATAGGCCATCACAGCAGTAGCAAACCGAAGGGCTCGTTATGTCTGAAGCTCAGCAGAATAATATCAGCAGCGATGGCCTTATGCCCTATATTGGTTTAGTTTGCTTCAAGATAAGTCCTCAGGAATAAAGTCCGGTCTCGAATAGAACATTTTTGGCAAAAAAAGCTGCAGCGACAAAACCAAGTCGTACAGAAGATCCTTCATTCAATTTACGGCAACTGTGGTACTTGGGTTATCGCTTATGGTAAAGTATGGGAAAAATAAAATCTATCCCAAGTAACCACCAAGCCCGCTAACTACCCGATAATCGCCCTTTTTGCGATATATGGTAAATATAGGGTTTCCGAACTTTATATCAATCGTATAGCAGCCTTACAAACCAAAAAGGGCGATTATCGGGCTCGTTGGTTACTTGGGATTTCATCCAGTTGAGGTGAGATCAGACCCCTCTTACTTTAAATTTCTACAAAAATGCACACATATAAACAGCTGTAACTTTTAAACTATTATACTAAATGACTATAAATTTTCAGTGAAGACTCTTTATAGAGTACTGATCAAGAAATGTCCTGATTCATCCGTCCTGGTGGGCCTTTCACGTGTATCATAAAATAGATACATTTCATATTCTGCTCAGTATACAAATAAAAGTAAAAAAATGAACTTGAATCTTTGACCAATGATTCTTATGTAAAATCGTGCGCTGAATCCAAAATTGTAGTCAAAAAAATCTCAGTAGGATAGTTTTCAAGATACAGCTTAAAAAATGGTTTGAAAGCTATTTGTGTGACAGAACTTAAAGGACTGTTTTTAATGATTCTATTTCCAGTCCCTTGGGGAATAACCTTAGAGTGCCCCTGGGAAGTGTATTAGTGCTCCTTTTATTTATTATGTATATTAAAGATTTGCGACGTGTTTTACGATATTGCGACATTAATCTTTTTGCAGATGATACTGTGTTATTCATTGCACACTTGAATGAAGATTGACATTCTCTAATTACATGGTTGAAGTATAAGCAATTGAGATTGAAAATAAGTCAAACTAAATTCATGGTAATTTCGTGGAATCGAGTAACTGTGAACGTCTCCGTTGTAATTGATGATGAGGCTATTGATCGCGTTCGGGAGATTAAATATCTTGATGACAAACTTAAGTTCAACTCTCACATTAACAATGCCATCAAGAAAATTGCCAAGAAGTATGGAATTCTATGTCGACTGAAAAACAATTCAACTAATGCCAGTAAAATACAGCTATACAAATCAATCATCTTTCCTCATCTAGACTTTTGCCCTTCCATTTTATTCCTGGCCAATGCAACACAAATATCGATATTACAGCGCTTGCAGAATAAAATAATGCGTTTCGATTTTGAGATGTAATAGATTCACTTCCTCAACTTTGATGCTAGACGCTTAAAAATGGTTATCGCTGAAGCAAAGAAATGTATATTTTACTATGGTGTTCATTTTTAAGGCAGTTAACGGTTTACTGCTTCGATATTTGTATTATCGAATTGAAAGGGGAAGTGATTCTCATAGATATAATACTAGAAACGCGGACGAAATAAGAATACCACATTTCTTGACCTGTGCTTCACAAAATTCATTATATTTTAAAGGAATTAATGTTTTAAATGCGATGCCCAGACACATTGAACGTGCAACTACACTTACAGAATTTAAGAGACAATTCATTTCACAAGTTAAAGCTGTCTTTTTATTTTATGATTTTTTTTTTATGAATTGACAAATTATGTATCTTGACAAAGTTTTTAACGGAGCAGACGATAATTTCACTGATTTGGTATCAAACAATAGGATTTACAATTATTTAATTAATATACAAAATATTAAACCTGAAATTCCAATTTACAATGGGAAGCCAGTTGGACAAACATAGGCAAACACTTTATTTACACTAATGAGAAACAAAGTTTATTTATAGTTTCCAATGACATCGTTCTCACAAAAGCTAAGTTGTTGGTTTATAAAGTTATGGGGATGTACATTATGCGGTAAGGTAGACACAGTAAAACATCGTATAAAAAGTAGCAATAGTAATGAAGAAATTCTAATTTTGGACAAAGGAAACAATGGTAAAAAAAACCTTAAATTACAGTTAACGATCCTGAAGAAATGTTAAACAGAACTATCGTATCAAAATAACACCAAAGTAAAACAGCTTTATGACTTGTTGCTCGAGACATAAGCTATAATTTGTCAAATAGTGAAAAACGTTCAGTATATGATTTTACTAAAATGTTGCGAGAGAAGAGGTGGAATAATATAGCTCTAGTAAAGAAAGAGTTTAAACATTGGATTACTTTATTGTAACTTGGAAAGATGTTCCCCTACAATGGATGTTATGTCGGCCTAAATGCTCTTAATTTGGGCCCATACATAATTTCAGTAATCGACTAAATTTTCAAAAGCGACCAAAAATATCCATTAGTACCGAATCAATGACGCGTTCATCTAGATAAAATTGATAAAAAGCAGATTTTTAGCGATGGACTCAATCTTAGATCCATAGGCCAACATTAGAGCCATTTCGCCTATGTAAAATTGTTTTGAATAAAAAAAAATATTTAAGCATGTTCGCAGATGACAGTTCTGCAGCTCTTCTAGTAATTCTCGATGGAAACCCATTAAATTTGTTTTGAAACACACGTAAATAAGCGCTGTTGGTAATATTATCCCTTGGCGTAAAATACCCCAACTTACCCTATAACAATTTCATTATGCTGTAAAAATTTTGATCGAAAAATTTTTAAGAATTTTTTCCCGATTTTGTAAGTTTCTCGTTTAAGTCAGCCTAAAATTTGAGAAGGGCTGTCAAAATCGGGAAAGTCAAAGTCTGGAATTTCAAATGGGGGGTCAGAAACACCCTACCAAAATTTGAAGTCATTTGGTTCAAGGGGAACCCCTCGCTCAAACGGCTTGAAGTTTGTATGGGGAAAATCGACAAAATGTATGGGGGAGCGAGCCACTTTCACATTCGCGGCCTGCTTTGATCAAATTTACGCAGCAATAAATTTTACGGATTTTCCGTATTTTCTGGACCACCTAGTGATAACTCGAAGCCAATGACCAGCGAATATATAAAAAATCACCATTTTACTACATTCCATTTAGTTGCAAGGAACATGCAAGGTCTGCTTTGATAGCATTTACACATAAATCAATTTTACGGATGTTCCGGATCTTCTTACGGACCATCTGGTGACTACTCAGAGCCATTGAACAGCTAATGTATCTAAAATCACCATTTTACTACACTCCACATAGTTGCAGAGCAAAATCAAGGCCTATTTTAATCAAATTTACGCAGCAATACATTTTACGGACGTTCCGGATCTTTCAGCGAGCCACTTGGAGCCAGTGAACAGCTAATATATAAAAAATCATAATTTTACTACATAATATACAGTTGCAATGAAAAATCAAGGCATACTTTGATGAAATTTACTTAGCAACCAATTTTACGGATGTTCCAGATCTTTCGGTGGATCATCTGGTGACCATGACCAGCTAATATTTCAGAAATCACCATTTTACGGTATTCCATATAACTGCGGAGGAAAATCAAGGCCTACTTTGATCAAATTTACACAGCAATCAATTTTACGGATGTTCCGTATCTACCAGCGGACCATCTGGTGATAACTCGGAGCCATTGAACAGCTAACATATCAAAAATCACCATTTTACAACATTTCTCATTGTTGCAGAGAAAAATCAAGGCCTACTTTGATCGAATTTATGTATCACTAAATTTTACGGATGTTTCGGATCTTCCGACGGATCATCTGGTGACCACTTGGAGCCATTGAAACGCTTATATATCTAAAATCAATAATTTACTACATTTCATATAGTTGCAGAGAATAATCAAGGCCTACTTTGATCAAAAATACATAATAATCCAGATTAAGGAAGATCCGGGTCATCGGAAGGCCTTCCGGTGGACGCTCAGTATTTAGAACCAGGTTATGGGTTGATTTTGTTAAAATATTAATCAGCACTACCCATAGATGCCTGTTGCTGTGGATTTTCAGCATCACCTTGTTTTAGATGACTAGTACCTTTTCACCCCCCGATGGCCTCTCAGAAACCCGGAATAAAACCGGAACCACTTGGCCAATCTGTTCCAATTTTTAGTAGACCATAATTTCGAACATTTTTCTACTCACTGTGAAAATTTCAACCAATTTCATGGTTAAACAAAAAAGTTATACCTATGCAAACATTGCTTTTCGTATACCTGTTCGTAAAAATAAAAACTGCACAAGCGCGTTAGGCCCTCCCCAGAAGTAAAGCAGGTGGTGTTCCTTTGAAACGCTAATAACTTTTCGGGGGTAACTCGGATTCACATCCAGCCTTCAGCCAAGATGTTCCCAATACTCCAAAGGTGCTACATTTTGTACACGAAGAAAATCGACCCACTACAGCGCCACCTAGAGCCGCGAATGTGAAAGTGGCCCGCTCCCCCATACATTTTGTCGATTTTCCCCATACAAACTTCAAGCCGTTTGAGCGAGGGGTTCCCGTGAACCAAATCACTTAAAATTTTGGCAGGGTGTTTCTGACCCCCAAAAGTACCATTCCAGAGGGTAGCGTTTGAAATCCCAGATTTGACCTATTTTGAAACACTCTAGGCAACAATTGTAAAACGTAAACGACAAACAAATAATTGATTGATTTATCTTTATTTAGGAGGCTGGTTCACCTCCACGCAAACAAATAAATAAAAGATCTGGATCTGACGCGTTGCAGCAAAGTGACAGCTAAATCTATTGTCTAACTGTCAAATTTACGTCTACGCAAGGCAAACGGATCTATTGTGGGTGGCCCTTTAGAATTAAAATACATATTCACAGATATGTAAATGAATAGTATCAAAGCATGCTTTCCTACAACGTAACAGTAGTGTAGAAAAAGAATGAACGCGTTTACTGTTTTCTACCTATATCTATCAACGCATATCGTTGCACCAGTTGACGAAGGAAAGAGTCTTGCCAACGACCCGACGGATTAGGAATTGGGGATTTCCAAATGCATGGTAGAATTTGTAGAATGAAAAATTGGAAAAACCGTGATGCCTGTTGGCGTCTGAGCCTGTTCTATGAACGAGTTCCAGACAGAATGAATGAAACGGTATATTATTTTAAAATAACTTTGTGCACTGCTTCCTTTATGTAGGTAGAAAGGTAATCCTGCTGAATTAATTTCTGCAACTTGATTAACAATTTCTTAACGGCTCTAGCACAAATGTTCAAAACAACCATCTAACCTCCCTCGCATCGCCCCATGTGCTAAAGAATGCTACTCTACAAAAAAAAAACACACTTCAGACATATGTTTGCCCACAAAAAAGCTAATTGATTTTAAATTTATGGGTAATTACCACATAATTCAAATAAAAGCGTTTAAAAGCTTGCACTCCTGCTTCGAAACAAGTTTGTAAAACAAAACAACAACTCACAGTCAACTTGCAATCGGACCTGGCACGAAAAGCGCAATGTAATAAAAACCAGTTTCATCGGAAGACCCTCTCCTGCCACCAACCCACCCCCATAGGTATCCCGAACATCCTCACGCTTGTCCTGAACGTCCACCGAGCGAGTCCGGTGGAAACCGAAAATCATTAAATTTTCTACAAATCATTATCCCCTCGGATAAAACGTAAATTCATAATTAATCATGTAATTTATTTAACTGATTCCCTCGCCGCAGGAAGACGACCGGGAAAAGTCGATCGAGGGGCCTTCTCCATTTCACGCGCAAAACCGCAAACCGAGAGAACGCGCTAATCCGGTCCCGTCGCATTAAGAACCCGACGCCGACCAATAAAACAAGAAGACATCTTGTTATGTACATTGTTCATGCACACACTCAGCGCGCAAGCAGCGAGAAGATAAATATTTGTAGGCATAAATGAGCGTCGTCCCCTCGAGGGTTTCCGCAATGGTAACGAGAAGAGCGAGCACATAGGCCACGCCCATCACGCTTTCTCCCTTTTGCCAGGGTGCATCCGTGAATGGTCGATTGCACAGAAGGTTACCACTACCAACATGCCATTCTGTCGCATATAACGAGAATCCATTTTCCTTTCTGATGAAAGGTTTGCTCTCTCTACTGACTGTGAATGTGTTGGTCCCTGCTGGGTTCAACGAATGAAGCGAGGTAGCAGCAGTAGCAGCAGCGAGGAAAAGCAGGAGTGCACGGCTGGTATCTCTTTCCCGCTTCATTCAACGCCGTTCGAAGCAGGTCGGGGAAAACCAAACGCTGAAGTGAGAAGGCGTCTTTGCTCTGCCCGCTCTGAGCTTCTCATGCTCACCTCTGCTAGGTCGGAGATTTTTTGTGTCAGTCTCAACCGAGCAAGTGTTTCAAACGGATCGTGCTCCCTATAATTCGAGTATTATCGATTCATCGGCAACCACTGGTTAATTAATGGTTGGCTTATTCGGAGTAAAAGTGAAGTGAAAGCTGCGGAAGTGATTATTCTGAAATTCAAATAAACTATTAAGCGATCAGCTCCCGAGCTACGCAGAACAAACAATTCAGTGCTTCAGTGCATCGATCAACCATGCCTCGACCGTCACGTGAATCCTACGGGGATCAGAAACCCCCGTACTCGTACATCTCGTTGACCGCCATGGCCATCTGGAGTTCACCGGAGAAGATGCTGTGCCTCAACGACATCTACAAGTACATCACAGATCGGTTTACGTACTACCGAAACAATACTCAACGCTGGCAGAACTCCCTGCGGCACAACCTCAGCTTCAACGATTGCTTCATCAAGGTCCCCCGGCGTCCGGATCGACCTGGCAAGGGTGCGTACTGGACGCTGCATCCGAAGGCTTTCGACATGTTCCAGAATGGTAGTCTGCTCCGACGGCGCAAGCGCTTCAAGCTGCAGGACGGCGACAAGGAAAGCCTCAACGAAGAATTCATCGCTCTGGCCAACATGAACCGATTTTTCATGTCACAAGGAGCCTACTACCACGACCCTCACTACGCACCCATGCCGGAGAATATTAACCCAAACATGCTCTACACACCCATCTCGCCACCTCACTCACCACCGGAAGCACTCCGAGCAACCAGCCAGTCTCCGGAACAACCCCAACCCGCAGCCCTTGGAGGATTCCAGAACCTGCCCAACGCCGTCACCTCCTCTCCAGTTACCAAACCAAAGCGATTGTTCACCATCGAAAGTCTGATCGGTTCCGATGATTCCGACAGCAAGGAGGAATGCTCTTCATCCGACTCGGAAGACTATTCCAGCTCACCACCCAACGTCGTCGCTCCGGATCCTCAGCATCTGGAACAGTTGCGCGCATCCCTACACCTCAGCCAGCACATCCAAGCCCAGCAGCAAGCGGCATTCAACGAGTACGCTGCCGCTGCAGCAGCCGCGGCCGCCCATCACCATCACCAGCAGCAGGTGGCAGCCGCCGCGGCCATTGCCGCCTCAAATGGAGTGTCTCCGTACGGGATGCATCCGCTTCTGATGCCGATTGGCAAGCTACCACCCGGATCCTACTTCCTGCCGCCGGGTTATCAAACGCCGTCGGCACCGCATCACCACCACCATCATCATCATCTAGTTTCGTCGGGTGGAATGCAACAGCCGACGGAAGTGCACATGCTCGATCCGCACAAGGATTCCGCCATGGTGTTGGGTTAGATCACCCTATTTTGGAGTTTTAGAGAGTTGCTTTATGTAAGTAGAAGATTATTTATTACTGTCCATTTGAGTTTATTTTTCTGCAATATATTTTGATATGAAGAGAGAGGGAGAGAGAGAGATAAATCATTGACCTCGGAGGAAGTTGTTAGATTATTATTCTAATATTTATCGGTACAGTTGCGTTTTCGTTCCCCGTTTTTTGTCGGCAGAGTTAGGGAAAATAAGTGCGGAATCGAAGTTCGAATCATTGTGATGTCCTTAGTTAAGTAGACGCCAGCGCAATACCTGTTCCCTCGATTAATATAGTAGATTTAAGTTGCAACGCAAAAGGACTGATATGTTATGTTTAAGTGTGAAACAGAATAAAAAGGATTTATTTGGAACCAACGGAATCAAGATTACTGAATATTTTAATCAATGAAAAGAAAAGAAATTGTCCTGTACATTGAGATAATCATCATCCACAGGTAAGCCCAGTTGGTGTTCATTGAGAAATGCTAGAAGAACTTAAAGCCGTCATAAACTACTTAGGGAAGTCGATTGTAGGTGGAAGGGATCAATCAGGATTGTGGTTTCCCAGCTTTGTCGTTGCTCGTTCGTTTGCCTGGAAGGTGCTTTTTACCTGATTGCTTGAGTGTCACCATAAAGTGTTGCCCGAAGCAAGTGTGCCTTCTACTCTTAGCGGTAGAGATATGAATGAAGGAATCCAAGCATGCTGTATAGTGATATTGAGGCGGATAAGGGCGTGGTTCAGAATTAACTTTTCGGTAATTTGGTGTTGTCCGATCAATGGGCTGACTTCACACTTAAACTAGTTAGGGATTGGTGAGTTTAGGAATTCGATTCTTGCGCATTAATTAATGCTCAGCGTTAAGTTATTAAGTGTCATTAAAGTGCAATAAGAGCGGCACATTTTTTCCGAACTTGATGAGCACCCCCCGGAACGAAACAGAATTTTTGTAACATTCCACGGAAGTTTTTATTCTGATTTTCTTCAAGGTTATTGCAAATTTATGATGAAGTTTTTGGCTATTCACTATTTTTTTTTTGTTCATACTAATGCGCAGTTTAACCCAATAGTACGTAGATCTTCCCAACTATATAGAAAACTGTATCAAGTTGGTTGGTTGGTTGTCTTTATTAAGGAGATTTTCAGCCAGACGCTGGTTCATCTCCGGCCGATGTATCAAGTTAAATTTTCTGGTCGATTTCCAGAGAAGAACTTAAAACGTCAAAATGTTGCATGTGGCTCAATGAGCTTTGTCTAGCTGGATTACGAAAGCAGGGCTGGTAGCGAGTCACTTTTTAGTGACTTGGTCACTTTTTTCAAGCCAGTCACTAAAAAGTCTCATTTTTTAAGGCCAAGTCACTAAAGTCACTTTTTCTTGTAATCAGTCACTATTTTAAACTTTTTTTTTTTGCGTGAACTTATTTCAAGCGTGGTCATTCTTATTGCAGTGTGTAGGATAGGCCTACATTTTGTTCTAATTTTGAACAATTTGAAGTTGTTGTATAGTGTTTTTTGACGTTTAATCGTCTTTCATCTACAGGGTCTCAATTCTTTTGACTAAATAAAGTTCCCTGACTTTTCCAGATTTTTCTATAACTTTGGCGAATAGTTTCTAGGTTTATAATAAAAAAACAATTTATGAAATGCGTTAAAAATACGTTTTTTATTGTAAAACAACAACAACAACAAAAATTAATCCTTTAAATTTGTCGAACCTCTTAACGGAATCCCTTTATGAAGAGCTTTAATGGGGTTGGTTTATTTCCTTTAAATTCCGTTATAATTGCTTATATTTTGACAGATACGCGTATTTTGTCTACTACTTGCAGACTTCATCAGTGCCAAGTACTCAAGTACTTGAGTACTTGGCACTGATGAAGTCTGCAAGTAGTAGACGAAATACGCGTATCTGTCAAAAGATAAGCAATTATAACGGAATTTAAGGTTCAATTTACTTTGATGCATTTTTTAAAAATTCAAAAGCAGTTTTTTTCGACGCATTATTTTAGATTGCAAAAAGCTCGCGTCATTTTGTGTAAAATATCAAAAGGAATCGAACAGTGCGAGCTTTTTGCAATCTGAAATAATGCGTCGGAAAAAAACTGCTTTTGAAATTTTCCAAAATGCATCAAAGTAAATTGAACCTTAAAGGAAATAAACCAACCCACTCAAAGCTCTTCATAAACAACAATTAACTCAAACGTTTTTAAGACATGACCATCAGTTTTAAAGAAACAGGCTTACCTCATTTTAGTAAGTTTAAGATCAAAACATTTTAAATGTTTTCAATTTTCGTACTAGTAAAATTGTGGAAACTTTTCATAAGTTCTATTTATCTTAGAAAAGTTAGATCTAGAGATCTTTCGGGAATTTCACAGATCTTAAGAGGAAGTCCCCGAAACTTTAGCATCTTTAAGCGTTAGTATGGACAAATTCAGGATAGTTCCACTATGTGCTGAAATGAAATCGAGAACCCTTAAGATGTTTCGAGAGATTCAGTAGAGAGATTTTCTGAAAATTTATGAATACTTCAGAAATATTTTAGGAACTTCACAGAAATCCAGAGAATTCTTCATCTTCGAGATCTTAATTAGAATTGAGAGCTTTAGGGAAGCTCCGAGAATATCGAGCCAGGTCATAGAATTAAAGGGCATTTAAAAAGGAAATTGCAGAAACCTTTAAGAAGTTTCCAGAAATGTCCGGAGACTTCGGTTTGCTTAGAGAAAATTTCTGGAACTCAATAAAAACTATATGAACATCCGGAAAATGTCTGAGTATTTCAGGGGTGTTAAATCATGGAAATTTCAAGATCTAAAAAATTTCAAAAACTGAGTTTAGTTGATTAGAGTACATCAACGAAGTTCGATTGATTAAAAAATAACTTTTAGCAAGCACCGATATTTTCAAGAAATTCCAGACAACTGCTAAGATATTTAAAGATTGTTTCATTATATTCAGTGAAGTTCCGAGTATTTCGAGGACGATGAGATAACATCTGAAAAATCCCATTAACTTAAAGAAAATTGCAGTGACTTACAAGGAGTTTATTGGAATTATGGGATGCTCCGAGAATTCTATGATTGATCTGAAAACTTTAGAAGATTCAGAGAACAATAAATGCATATCAGTAAATTTTCCGGAATATTTGATCAATTTAGAGAGATTAAGGTAAGCATAAAAAACTTCAGGGTTGGACTTTCCAAGGAAGATTACTGATTTAAGGCAAAGTTCCGTGAGCGATTATAAGCCTAAGAAAAATTGTAGAACTTAAAGGCAATTAAATTAATTCTTTGAAAAAAAAATACTAAGATATTCAGGGCAGAGAATTTTAAGGAGATATTTTGCGAGGGGGGCGACACATCCAGATTATCTCATTTTCAGCGTGAATCTGCCCTATTTTTTATATTTATTTACCGTAAATCATCTGTTTGCATCTGTGGCATCTACTACCATCTACTTGCGCATGCTCGAATCTTCTCGTGATCAAGCTATCACCGAACAAACAACCTAGAGCTTTTTGACGTTTAACCGGCGCACACTAATGCTCCATTTAAATGGAAGCAGTGCGAGCAAGAAGGAAACAGATTAGTGGGAAAACAAACCATCCAGTCATCCCTGTGTGCTAGATAGAGAAAGACGATTAAACGTCAAAAAGGTCTATAGCAGACGACGCAGCAAGCCAGAGGTGTTTATTTACATTTCGGTGGGACTGTGGTCAAGTGATAGTTGTTACACGTCGTAACACCAGAGTTAAGATTTGTGAGTTTAAAGCGGACCGTTCGGAAATAGAGATGGTGCCGCCAATTGATGTTCTGGAAGCTCTAGTATTGCAGATTTTAAGAATCTTTACTTTTAAGAGCGAATGAATTCAGCGCTACGAAATTGCTTTGTGGAAGCTAGTGTCCACTGCGTAGCAAAACGTGAATCCTTAGTGTACCGAGTACCGGCCAATGAAAACCTCTGCCAGTTTAGGGTTCTACAATGAGATGTAAATTTAAACATTTTTGGAACGCTGTTTTTGTACATGACGTTATTATGCGTTCATTCATGAATTTAACCATAAATGTCTCGTAAAATGCTCAATTCATGGAAAACCACAAGTTTTAATAGACAATTCTTCCCATCCACTTAGGTCTATTACTGTACTGGATCACCAGCCTGCTAGGTTTTCCTATCGATAACATGTGGTGTGTTATATAAACCAACCAGCAGATGATGCCTGATTAACAACACCTGTATCTCTATATGGTACATCCCACCCCGCAAAGCTATTCTGCAAAACAAGCGTTAAGAACTACATAGGGGAAAAGTTGGCTTCGGCAATACCATAACTTATTATCGTCAGGGGGGTAAACAAAGTCCTAGAGCACTCAAATTTGGCCAATAGTTGCTCTGAAACACAATGTATCTACATGCCAAGATTTAACTCTCAAGGACGTTGTTTACCCCCCTGACGATAATAGGTTAAGGTATTGCCGAAGCCAACTTTTCCCCTACATAGGATTCGGCTGCATTATGTATGGCTAGCTAAATTTAATTTAAATTGAAAGAATTGAATAATTAGGTATGACCGTTTAAAAGTTTTGTTTTCTCAGGGTTTCTATTGAAATTAAAGTTCTAGATCACAGTTCTATAGGATTCCATTTTATGGAGTGAAATCTCCCGAAAGTTTAAACCATTTCATTTTTTAAACATATAGAGGAAATGGCTCTAATGTTGGCCTATGGATCTAAGATTGGTTCCATCCTTAAAAATCTGCTATTTATCAATTTTAACTAGATGAACGCGTCATTGGGACGGTACTAATGGAAATTTTTGGTCGCTATTGAAAATTTAGTCGATTGCTGAATTTATTTATGGGCCCAAATTAGGGGCATTTAGGCCGACATTAGATCCATTTCCCCTACTATATAAAATTGTGTATGCTGCTCATAAAATTAATTATTTCTGAGTATTGGCGCTATGAAATATACCAATAATTATTTTATTACAGTATATATTATAATCCTCTCAATTTCCGAGAAACAAACTGTTCTAGACCGCGGCACCTCAGAGCTGCAAGCTCACTGATTTGAAGCATATGTGAGTAGATGTTATAATATTTGTCACATCACAGTCAACTCTACATTGAAGAGACGATAAACTTACAGAATTAAAAAAACTTATTAATCCCAAATTATTCCATCTACTGTAGTATCTGTCTTTATTTATCCATATGAATTCGGAAAATGGTTCAACAATAAAATAATAAAATTAGTTACAAAAAATTGTTTCAGAGTTTTAATACGAGTAATTATGAATATGTATTATGATGATTTCGGGGAGTATAACTTAACGGTTGATACTACAACTGCAGTACAGGGTTTTAAATTAACTTAGATTTAACTTGAAGCTATTTATGTATGTCACGCACTCTTCTGGGTAATAGAATAATGCGGATAGGGCAGACGGCTTCCGCAAATGAGATACATAGTGTTTCACATCTATAACAACATTGTTGCTTGTAAATTCTAAAACGTAGTCTCCATCGCATTCAATTATTTTGAATTTGCTGCCCAGTAGTCCTATTCCTCTGGGCGCTACATTTTCAGGAGCTTTTGTAGGAACAGTTGATAGAGTGTATGATTGTTTTTTTTTCCTTTTAAATATTTGAATCCGTACACTTTGAAAACGCTTAGTTGCTCTTTTTCCTTCATCAGCAAATATTCTCCAGTAACGATATCCTTAAAGGTTTCATTAGCATACCGTGGTTTATTTTTCTTGGCTTGCTTATCAAAGAACCGATACGTACGATCTACCGAGCATTTCTGCAATCCTGACGTAAGCATCCACAAAAATGTTCGTTTTTTAACATGCACGATTTTGTTGCGTTGGTTTCTTATCTTGAATACATTTTTATAGTTTCTGGAATCAGGTAGCATGAGCTCTTCACCGATATTATCGAATAGTTCCACTGCATCATGTACATCCTCATTATTTTTTGGCACGCAAGGTTCAAATTCTTCTGGTATTGAAATGAATTCAAAATCACCGCAGTTCACTTGTCAACTTTGATTTTGGTTTGTGGGTAGTTATACTGCTTTCAAACGAAATATCTTCCGCATCCACGCCCAGTTCTAGCAAAATTTCTCGAACTGACTGCTGTGCATATTCAACTGCATCTTTAATATCCATATTTGTTGGCATCTCAAAAAGTTCATCTGCTTCACAAGGTTGTCTCTTCATACTTGGAAAATTTTAAGTATGTTCGTTTCGATGCATGATGTCTTTTTTGAATTGAATTTTGTTGAGTCGTGACTCGAACACCTGAATAGTGAAATTTACAACCGTGGATTCAGTTGACGTGAAAGCTCGAGCATCTCTAAACGTCCCTTCGCAGGTTTGGCTTTGAAGCAGCGTGGTATGGAATTCATTGTTGCTGTTCCGACAATGGACAATATAGTTAATTAATGCATGAGCATTAATTTCCAGTCCCCAATATGCATTCGTCGTTACGCAGTGCTGAATGTTATGATATTTTTTAATACACCAATTGCGCCAGCTCCTAATCAGAAATAACGTGTGCCTGAAAATAAAATTAATAGACATATTTTAAACAAATACTATAAGAAGGCTTGATAATAACTTTCATGGTGGGAAACGGCTCTAACATTTTGCTTAAAATTCATGCCATGATAAGTCAACCCAAGCGTGTTGAAGCGACTAAAGGGTGATACGGTCAAAATTTGGTCAAGGGAAAACGCGTGTAAATCGGTGAAATCGTTTATTTAAAAAATCAAATTAAATTTCTTTTTCAAGTTCAATTAGTATAAAATTCAGGAAAAATATTCAGTTAGGCTTCCGCTTTTCCAAATCCGAATTGCCGGGCCTTACGCTTGACCCCTGCCATCAGATTTTGTACAGCCACCTTGTCCACCTTCTTCGCCGCAGAAAGCCAGTTTGCCTTGAACTGCTGCTCGCCCTTAGCAGTTTTTTTGGTCTTCTTTAGGTTCCGCTTGACAATAGCCCAGTATTTCTCAATTGGGCGGAGCTCTGGCGTGTTGGGAGGGTTCTTGTTCTTGGGAACCACCTGCACGTTGTTGGCGGCGTACCACTCCATGGCCTTTTTACCGTAATGGCAAGATACCAAATCCGGCCAAAACAGTACGGAACAACCGTGTTTCTTCAGGAAAGGCAGCAGACGTTTATTTAACCTTCCTAATGCATTAGGAAAAAGTTACACATTGTGCATCAGGGTCAAAAAAGACCCAAATTGCAACTCACTCCCAAGAATCCATTTTTGAACCAATTCTTGATCTGTGGCCTCAAAATAAAGCTGAAGGATCCTAAAATGGCATCCTTTCCATGATTTTTCCAATTTGGCCATTTAGGGTACCTGGCACCGGTTCCGATAGGGCTCAAAAAGGACATTTCCAAAAACTCATGTACTGGTACCGTCCGACGGCTCAAAATTTATGATTTTTCATCCAAAAGTAAATAGAAATCATATCATGGACCAAAAGGTGAATATGGCCACATCCAGATACCCAGAACCGGTTCCGGTAGGGCTCAAAAAGGACATTTCCTAAATCACATGTACTGGTATCCTCCGACGGCTCAAAAATTATGATTTTTCATCCAGAAGTAAATAGACATCATGTCATGGACCAAAAGGTGAATATGGTCATATCCGGATACCCAGAATCGGTTCCGGCAGGGCCCCAATAAGGACAATTCCAAAACCTCATGTACTGGTACCGTCCGACGGCTCAAAATTTATGATTTTTCATCCAGAAGTAAATAGACATCATACTTTGGACCAACAGGTGAATATGGCCACATCCGGATACCAAAATCGGTTCCGGCAGGGCCCCAAAAAGGACAATTCCAAAACCTCATGTACTGGTACTGTCCGACGGCTCAAAATTTATGATTTTTCATCCAGAAGTAAAAAGACATCATTCTATGGACCAACAGGTGGATCTGGCTACATCGGGACACCCGGAACCAGCTCCGGCAGGGCTCAAAGAGGACTTTTCCTAAACCTCATGTACTGGTACCGTCCGACGGCTCAAATTTTATGATTTTTCATCCAGAAGTAAATTGACATCATGTCATGGACCAAAAGGTGAATATGGCCACATCCGGATACCCAGAACCGGTTCCGGTAGGGCTCAAAGAGGACTTTTCCTAAACCTCATGTACTGGTATCGTGCGACAGTTTAAAAGTTATGATGTTTCATCCAGAAGTAAATAGACATCATGCCATGAACCGAAAGGTGGATCTGGCCACATCTGGATACCCAGAACCGGTTCCGGTAGGGCCCCAAAAAGGACAATTCCAAAACCTCATGTACTGGTACCGTCCGACGGCTCAAAATTTATGATTTTTCATCCAGAAGTAAAAAGACATCATTCTATGGACCAACAGGTGGATCTGGCTACATCGGGACACCCGGAACCAGCTCCGGCAGGGCTCAAAGAGGACTTTTCCTAAACCTCATTTACTGGTATCGTCCGACAGTTCAAAATTTATGATTTTTCATCCAGAAGTAAATAGACATCATGTCATGGACCAAAAGGTAAATATGGCCACATCCGGATACCCAGAACTGGTTCCGGTAGGGCTCAAAAAGGACATTTCCTAAATCACATGTACTGGTATCGTCCGACGGCTCAAAAGTTATGATTTTTCATCCAGAAGTAAATAGACATCATACTTTGGACCAACAGGTGAATATGGCCACATCCGGATACCCAAAACCGGTTCCAGCAGGGCCCCAAAAAGGACAATTCCAAAACCTCATGTACTGATACCGTCCGACGGCTCAAAATTTATGATTTTTCATCCAGAAGTAAATCGACATCATGTCATGGACCAAAAGGGGAATATGGTCACATCCAGATACCCAGAACCGGTTCCGGTAGGGCCCCAAAAAGGACAATTCCAAAACCTCATGTACTGGTACCGTCCGACGGCTCAAAATTTATGATTTTTCATCCAGAAGTAAAAAGACATCATTCTATGGACCAACAGGTGGATCTGGCTACATCGGGACACCCGGAACCAGCTCCGGCAGGGCTCAAAGAGGACTTTTCCTAAACCTCATTTACTGGTATCGTCCGACAGTTCAAAATTTATGATTTTTCATCCAGAAGTAAATAGACATCATGTCATGGACCAAAAGGTAAATATGGCCACATCCGGATACCCAGAACTGGTTCCGGTAGGGCTCAAAAAGGACATTTCCTAAATCACATGTACTGGTATCGTCCGACGGCTCAAAATTTATGATTTTTCATCCAGAAGTAAATAGACATCATGTCATGGACCAAAAGGTGAATATGGCCACATCCGGATACCAAAAACCGGTTCCGGCAGGGCCCCAAAAAGGACAACTCCAAAACCTTATGTACTGGTACTGTCCGACGGCTCAAAATTTATGATTTTTCATCCAGAAGTAAAAAGACATCATTCTATGGAGTTGAAGGCGAACCAGCCTAAGGCTGAAAGCTTCCTTAATAAAGCTAAATAATAATAATAATAATAATCATTCTATGGACCAACAGGTGGATCTGGCTACATCGGGACACCCGGAACCAGCTCCGGCAGGGCTCAAAGAGGACTTTTCCTAAACCTCATTTACTGGTATCGTCCGACAGTTCAAAATTTATGATGTTTCATCCAGAAGTAAATAGACATCATGCCATGGACCGAAAGGTGGATCTGGCCACATCTGGATACCCAGAACCGGTTCCGGCAGGGCCCCAAAAAGGACAATTCCAAAACCTCATGTACTGGTACCGTCCGACGGCTCAAAATTCATGATTTTTCATCCAGAAGTAAATAGACATCATGTCATGGACCAAAAGGTGAATATGGCCACATCCGGATACCCAGAACCGGTTCCGGTAGGGCTCAAAGAGGACTTTTCCTAAACCTCATTCACTGGTATCGTCCGACGGCTCAAAATTTATGATGTTTCATCCAGAAGTAAATAGACGTCATACCATAGACCAAAAGGTGAATCTGGCAACATTCGGATAACCAGAACCGGTTGCGGTAGGGCTCAAAGAGGACTTTTCCTAAACCTCATTTTATTTGAAAAATAACACCTCACGTATGACATCCGCTTGGCCAATTGCCAAGTGGCATCGAAATCAAACATTAATTATTTGAAAAATTTATCGAAATTGATGAATCAATTTTTTTTATAAAAGCCAATTGGCTTATTGGGCAAGCAAACAACCCAATTAATCATTGGCACGGCTTACTACCATGTCACCCAATGAATTTTATGGCTGTAGATAATCGGTAGTCACATATGAACTCAAATAACTTCTAATTTCATCAGAAAATGGGGAGAAACGGGTGAAATCGGGCACTTTCGGTAGTCTCTGCAAGACAAAACTGGCAGTATTCGTATTCCCCAATTTGTGTACATTAGAACAGGATCTCACACCCTTGGAAACCAGCGATATGAAATAAGTGTGACTCTGGGTCAGTTTTTGCCCATTGTGCGCTGCCTCGTACTTTTGCTCCACTATAAGTAATTCTAGCATCCTACTGACTTATCATAAGTCTGATACTCCTAATACCATTTTTAATAAAAACGCAACCATGTTCTGTGTACGCCTTCACTACTGAAATTATCTTGTTGTTCACCTTCAAATTTGGTACAAATGTTATAATTTATCATCCCGAAACAAACTGTTGCCTTTTCTTCGTAGACATGACCAATTTTTGTGAATGAAAAAAAAAAAAAATAAAATCAAGTGAGAAAAATAAAATGATTTTGATTTAACTTCACCTTGCAGGAACACTCTGGACATAATTTGTATAGCTAAAACACATTTTATAACTTATTCTTATACGTTCCGATACGAGGCTTTTTTTTCTATATTATAGAGACTTTTAGCTATTTGTTGGTTCGTCTCTTAGGCCTCAAGCTGTAATGAGCAGGCTTTGTCTCAGTGGGTAATGTCAAGAAGAATCCTGGAAAACGAGAGTCAATCCGAAACACATTCTCTTTATTTCTACGAGACTTGTTTTTCTTTTATTTCAGGTAAATTTCATCATGAATGAAGATTTTGATTTTGGTTCATCAGATGACGAAATAGTTGAATCTGAACCTGAAAATGATTCAATTGAAAAATTTTCGGATTCTGATGACGAATTATCCATAAGTGATGAAGAAGATTCCTCGTGGACGTCTAAAGACGGAACTCGATGGGAACAAAATATTGTGAAGCCGGATTCCAAAGTTGGACGGAAGCGGTCTTATGAGATTTTACGAACTCGCCCAGGAGTAACGAGCTATGCAACTGC